>NC_138871.1:57738601-58338601 GCF_965194805.1 Balaenoptera borealis
CTATGTGACAGGGTCTTTTCTAGAGCTTTGGGATATATCAATTAAAACAAATACACAGAAGGACAGAGATTTTTATGGTAGTGAGGTGATTAGTACCTGCCCATATATCTTCGGCTTATCTTTGTAGGGGGTCACTTGCAGACAGTTTCTGTACCTGCTGATGTCTTCCTGCATCTCTCAGCCTGAGGATGTTCTCTAGTCACAGAAGCAAGCTTGGCCATGTGGGAAGTCTAGAAATACTGTAGAGTTAGTGCTCAGGGCTATGGGATGATTCGGAACCACACCTCACCCAGTCTTTCTGAACTGGATGGGATGGAGCCTGTTTTTCCAGTGGTAACCTGCTCAGTATCACATACTATATTGACTTTCTTCACTTTCCTCTCTCACTTCCCAACCCCTCACTGTGCTTTCTGGTATTGTCTTTCAAATGAACTACTTACATTCATATCTTTATTTCAGGGTCTGATTGAAACAAACATTCATGAAGGTTACATTCTGGAGCAGGAGACGAGAAACAATAGATGTAATAAATAAGTAAATTACACAGTATTTTACAAGGGGATAAATACTATGTGAAAAGAAAACGATAGAGCAGGGTAAAGAGTTATTTGGAGAGATAGATGAGGGTTTGCAATTTTATGTATTTATTTATTTAGCTCTGCCTTCCAGGTCATTTCCAAGACCCTCTTCCCCACCTGGAACCAGATGCTGCTGTTAAATGACTTGGTGCTTTATGGAGACCAGAGGAGTTAATGGAGTCCCTGCCTTTAGTGGTGGTGGAGCTGTATGACAACAACACAGTGGTGAGTGTCTCTGGGGCAGTGCTAACTATGCTTTGCTAAAAATGCCTCATTCAATTAACTTCACGTTATTTTTTTAAATTGAGATATAACTGACATACAACATTATATTAGTTTCAGGTGTACAATAGAATGATTTGATATATGTATATATTGTGACGTGATCACCACATTAGTTAACATCCATCACCAAACATAGTTACAGGCTTTTTGGTATGTGATAAGAACTTTTAAGATCTATTATTTTAGCAACTTTTAAATATATAATACAGGATTATTTAACTGTAGTCACCATGCTGTCATTACATCCTCATGGCATTTATTTTATAACGTGGAAGTTTGTACCTTTTGATGACTTTCACCCATCTCACCCACCCCAGACCCCCTTTCTCTGGCAACCACCGATCTGTTCTCTGTATCTATGAGGGTTTTTTTGTTTGTTTATTTCTTTGTTGTTTTAAAAATATTCCACATATAAGTGATATCATAACAGTATTTGTCTTTCTCTGACTTATTTCACTTAGCATAATGCCCTCAGGGCCCATCCATGCTGTTGCTAAAGGCAAGATTTCGTTATTTTTCTATGGCTGAATAATATTCCATTGTATATATATGCCACAACTTCTTTATCTTTTCATCTGTTGATGGACACTTAGGTTGTTTCCCTGTCTTGGCTATTGTAAATAATGCTGCAATGAACATGGGGGTGCAGATGTCATTTTGAGTTACTGTTCTTGTTTTTTTCTGCAGTTTTATATTGGGTGGTCTGGGTAGGCTTCACTGAGATAGTAGCATTTAAGCAAAGACTAAGGAAGTGACAAATTTAGTCATATGGTTCTCTGGGGGAGGAGCATTCCAGGTAGAGATACCGTCTGTGCATAGCCTAAGGGGAAGAAGGGGTTGGTGTGTTTGAGGGACAGCAAGGACCTCAGTATGGCTGGATGAGCAACATGGAACCTAGGAGGAAAGAAGGGTAAAAAGGTAGTGGAATCAGCTCATGTGAAGTCTTTTAGGCCATTAGATGCATTTTGGTTTTTACTCTGAGTGAGATGGGGAGCCACTTAGATTTTGTGAAAAAGAATGGCATGATTGGCTGTAAGTTTTAAAAGGACCTCTGGGGCTGCTGGGGTGGGAATGGTCTCTAGAGGGCCAACAGTAGCTCAAGATCTGTTTAGAGGCCATTGTCATAGTTCAGATGATAGATAAAATGGTTCACTTGAGAGTAGGGACACTGAAGATGTTGGGTAGTGGTTACTCTCCAAATATTTTGAAGGTAGAGCCAAACAGATTTCCATGTGATTGATCTATGGGATGTGAGAGGAAAGAAAGGGGTCAAGGATGAGTCCAGAATTTGGCTTTAGCTATATACTAGGCTGTACGAGGCTGTGGGTGGAGCAGGATTGGGGGAGAAAATCTTAGATATGTAACTTTGAGGTGTCAGAATATAGATATTTAAAGGCCCAAGATTGGATGACATCACCACGTGTGTGAGTGTAAAGGAAGAAGAATAAAGGTCAAAGATCTAAGCCACTGATCACTCCAACATGAAAAGATTGGTGAGAGGAGGAGAAATTTGCAAAACAGATCTAGAAGGAATGATCAGAGGAGTAGATTATGGTGTCCTGGGAGTCAAGTAAAGAAGTATTTTAAGGATCAACTGTACTAAATACCATTGAGTAGTCATAATGGATGAGGAATGAGAACTGGACATTGAATTTTTTTCCATTTTTATTGAGATATACTTGACATACAGCACTATATAAATTTAAGATGTACAGCATAACGATTTGACTTACATATATTGTGAAATGATTAATAAGTTTAGTTGACATCCATCATCTCATACAGATACAGAAGAAAAGAGAAAGAAAAACATGGTTTTTTCCTTGTGATGAGAGTTCTTAGGATTTATTCTTATACCAACTTTGAAATATGATATATAGCAGTTGTACGTCTCCTCTGTTCTCTGTGGAGAATTTTCTTCTGGAGCTGTAATTAGACATGATCTAGACCTCATTTTATTTCCATGCCACTTTACCTCTATTTCACAGTTCACTTTAAAAAGAAAATTCTGAGGAGCATATAGTTTAATATTTTTAGCTCTGTTTATTTTTTATCTAATTTGCTCTTAACCCACTTGTCTTAGTCAATTAGGCTAGGGTATGCTGCAGAGACATTTAAATCCTAAACTCTTAATGGCTTTAAACATGAAGTTTATTTCTCATTCATGAAAATCCCTCTGAGTGTCCAGCAGTTTTGTAGAACAACTCCCTTTCACGATGGGATCCAGGAATCCAGTTGGCCTACATTTTGTGGCTTTACCATTTCAACATGGGGATTCAGGGCGTGCCACAGCAGGGAAAGAGAGAGTATGGAGAACTCATGACTGTTTGTAAGTGCTTCAGACCGGAAGGGACACATATGACTTCTGCTAATAGCCTGTTAGCCAGAAATAATCACATTGGCAACAAACTAATTTCAAAGGGGGCTGTAAAATTTAGAGGAACACATGGAATAATAATAACGACCTCTGCAAAACTTTTAAATTTCTATGTTAACTTAATGATTTGAATTGCCATATAAATGTATTAGCAATATAAAATTATATGTACAGCCTAATAAATGATTATAAATTTATGAAATGATTATAAATTTATAAATTATACGTTCTCTTGCATAACTCCACCAAGGTTAAGAACATTATTAGCACTCTAAAGCCTACCATTTGCCTCTCCTCATCATAATCTTCCCACCTCCAAATGTAACCATCAACCTGACTTTTACGGTAACCGTATCCTTACTGTTCTTTATAGTTTTCCACTTATAAATGAATCCCTAATAATATAGTTTAGTTTTGCCTGTTTTGGACGTTATATATACTATTTGTATTTTTTTTTTTTTTTTTTTTTTGCTTATGTCATGTGGTTCATCTGTGTTCTTGCGTGTAGTTGTAGTTAGTTGATTCCATTTGTCAGCTACGGATGGATATTTAGATAGTTTCCCGGTTTTTTGTTTGTATGTTTGTTTGTTTGTTTTGGTGTCATGAACAATGTTGCTATAACCATTGTCATATCGTGTCCTAGTATAATGAACATGAATTCCTCTTGAGTATTTATACATTAGTGGAATTGTTAGATCATAGGTAGGGGGTATTTTCCATTCTAATAGATAATGCCAAGCTTTTCCAAAGGGTGTGTCTTAACTTATTCTCTTACCAGCTGTATGTGAGAATATGAGATTCCCCTTGCTCTACATGCTTGCCAAATTTGACATTGTCAGACTTGAAAATCTGCCAACTGTGTTTTGGTATCTAATGGGGTGTTATTCTGTTTTCACTTGTTACTTCCCTGAGTACTAGTAAGATTGAACACTTTTTGATGTGTTCATTGGCCAACTGTGTTGTCTTTTTTTCCAGTTTTATTGAGATATAGTTAACATACAGCATGGTATAAGTTTAAGGTGTACAGATTTGACTTACATACATCATGAAATGATTAACACAATAAATTTAGTGAATGTTCATCATCTTATATAGATATAAAATTAAAGAAATAGAAAAAAATTTATTTCTTGTGATGAGAACTCTTATAATTTATTCTCTCAACTTTCACATGTAACATACAGCAGTGTTAATTATATTTATCATGTTGTACATTACATCCCTAGTAATCATTTATAACTGGGAGCTTGTATCTTTTGACCACCTTCATTCAATTGCCCCTCCCTCCATCCCTACCTCTGGTAACCACAAATCTGATCTCTTTTTCTATGAGCTTGTTTGTTTGTTTGTTTTTGAAGTATAATTGATGTACAACACTATGTTAGTTCCTTTACACAACATAGTGATTCAATATTTCTATACATTGTTTAATGATCACCACAATAAGTCTAGTTACCATCTATCACCATACAAAGATATTACATAGTTATTGACTATGTTCCCCACACTACATAGCCATATATATATACACACACACACATATATATGTATATATGATTATTTTAAATTGCTGATCTCTTAAGTTCAAATGTATTTTAACAACCCTGCACTTTTACCCACCCTTCATGTTTACTGTTTTGGAAGTCATATTTTACATTGTTTTGTTTTGTGTATCCCTTAACTACTTATTGCAGATACAGATGATTTTACTACTTTTGTCTTTTAACCTTCCTACTAGCTTTATATACGGCTGACTTACTGCCTTTCCTGTATATTTGCCTTTACTACTGAGCTTTTTCCTGGTGGGCAGGGCCGGGTTCCAGAGCTAATAAAATGGCATTCCAAAATAGAGCTTGCCAGCACCAATGTCCTCCTAGTAGAACAAGCTCCCCAAAATGGCTGCCGCCACTGTCTGTGTCCCTGGGATGAGCTTCCATTGCCTCCTGCCTCTCCGGGAGGCTCTGCAAGGGTACATCTGACCCAGGCTCCTTTCAAATTATTGCTTCTGCCCTGGATCCCAAAGTGTGTGAAGTTTTGTACGCACCCTTTAAGAGTGGAGTCTATTATCCCACAGCCCTCCAGGTCTCCTGAAGGCTTTGCTAGCCTTCAAAGCCAAACATTCTGGGGGCCCATCTTCCTGGTGCAGGACCCCTGGGCTGGGGAGCCTGATGTGGAGCTCGAAACCCTCGCTCTTTGGGGAGAACCTCTGCAATTGTAAATATCCTCCTGTTTGTGGGTCGCGTACCAGGGGGTATGGGTCTTGAGTATACCGTGTCTCCATCCCTCTAACCCATCTCATTGTGGTTCCTTCTTTATATCTTTAGCTGTAGAAGATCTTTTCTGCTAGTCTTTTGGTTTTTCTCATCAATAGTTGCTCTGTAAATAGTTGTAATTTTGGTGGGCCCATGGGAGGAGGTGAGCTCAGGGTTTTCCTGAGCCATCTTGGCTACTCCCCACTGTGTTTCCTTTTTCACTTTTATTTATTTATTTATTTATTTAGTGAAGTGCCTGTTCAAGTCTTGTCTATTTTTTAAATAACTAGGTTGTCTTTTTTTATTTCAGCAGTTTAAAAATAAATTTAAATCCCTTCTAGATATATGCCCCATGTCAGCTCATTTAAACCTTTGAATAGAGTAAACATGTTTACTTAAGTGTTTTTATCTGAATATTCTAATATCTACTGTCTAAGTGGATCTGGTCTTGTTATTTCTACTAACTTTTTGCTCATGGTAGCTTGATTCATCATGTGTTTGTTTGTTTGTTTTTTATTGTGAATTCATGTTCCTTGGGAGTTTAACTGTGGAAATTCTTTCAGATTTTGGTTTTAAGACATTTTCTTCCAAAACACTTGTTGCCTCCACTCAGTGCCAAGGTGTACTACTAATTCATGACCACTTTAAATTATTGGCTAAGGCTAGTGGGGAGCTGCAGAAGCAAGTAATATGATTTTTGCTCCAGTCCAATTGAGATTAGTCTTCTGGTTAAGAATTTTCAGGACAGGTGATCATTCCTCCTCAGCCCTAATGGATGAGGTAATGGAAATGAAATAGGCAGATATCTTTATTTCCTTCTTGTGCAGTATCTTTAAAAAATTCCAGTTTATTCTTTCACTAAGGTGTCAGCTCTAGGGGATTTTGCTTTTTGTGAGAGTCTCTGATCCAACTTCCTACTTGGTATAGTCCCTACATTTACCCCTGCTCTTTAGTCACACAGCCTGGTAAGCATGAAGCTATGGGCCTCTAGGGGTCAGCAGATGTTCCCGTGACAAATACCTACATCAGCATTTTGTTCCCTATCGGATTCTGCTTCTTGTCACTTTCTCGGCCTCTGAGGATTGCTCTCAATTTCTCGTCAGTTCTTCTAGGCAGTTGTAGAGGTTTCTTTTCTCTTCTTTCTTTCTGCTCCCCTACCCCACAAGGAATCCAGCTTTTTGAAATATTCTGTACTATGAGGATTTTTCATGAAATCTTATGTTTCTTATTTTGTAAAAATAATGAAGTATTTTTTTTCTTAAATAAGCTATAGATTCAAGATAATCATTATAAAATGTCACTCTCCCTTGCCTTATGTTATTTCTTGAATGGGATGGAAATTGTTGGGGTTAATCCTAACAGATTAGAAATGTCCATGTGAGTGGGCCATATGGGCCAGAGGGGAGAATACTTGAAAATTAATAATAGACAGTGAGGGAAACTGGCTGAGAGGATGCTACCTTCATATTGCACTTATTTCACCTTAGATGTCGTTAAGAGGAACTAGGAAGGGAAAATATTTTGATTGGTGTTGCAAGTGATTTCACAAATTGCCTGCTTAAATTTAAAGATGGAAGAAATTAGAATAGAATTCATTTTGTTTGGAAATAGTGTGTTTAATATATTATTTAAGGTCGATTTAACAAATAATAAAATGTACACAATTGCCTTACAGATACTGTTGACTAACATGTGAACACTGACTTGCCAGTACAGTGGGTCCCTAATCTATATAATTTAACAACACATAGGAATTATTGGTCTAAAAAACTTTTATTATTAATGCAAAATGACCAATTTTGATTTTTGTGTTGTTTTTAGCTAGCAGTTGAAATTTATTCTTATTTTAAAAAGAACATCTCTGGCTGTTTAAATGTTGTTTAAGTTCCACATTTAAAAATAAATCCATTAAACAGTGAAGTTCTTCATATGTTTTCATCTAAGCAAAAGCATATAAGTAGAGATTATTTTTTAACATTTATGAAGCACATTTTTTTTTAAATTAATTAATTAATTTATTTATTTTTAGCTGTGTTGGGTCTTTGTTTCTGTGTGAGGGCTTTCTCTAGTTGCGGCGAGCGGGGGCCACTCTTCATCGCGGTGCGCGGGCCTCTCACTGTCGCAGCCTCTTGTTGCGGAGCACAAGCTCCAGACGCGCAGGCTCAGTAGTTGTGGCTCACGGGCCCAGCTGCTCCCCGGCATGTGGGATCTTCCCAGACCAGGGCTCGAACCCGTGTCCCCTGCATTGGCAGGCAGATTCTCAGCCACTGCGCCGCCAGGGAAGCCCCTGAAGCACATTTTTGAGTCTAGATGCAACTGCTAAAAGATAATTCTGGTACTGTAATTTTAATTGTCCTTTTACTGATTTCTATTGCCTAAATTATATAATTTAAATGTTTAATGTATAATATACCTGATTTTTAAGAAACAATTTTACATAAGTGGAAGGCAAGTATATAAACCCTTATATAATACCACTTTCATTGCAGGTTAAAAATGGTTAGGCTTGAAGCTCAAGAGCAAATCATCTTTTATAAAAGAAAAATGAATTTTAATATGATTTAATAATTTCCTTTTTAGTTCCTCATCCACAAACTAAATATTAAATAAAACATTTACTTTGTAACTTGTTTAATTTATAAAACATGCCCATAGTATTGTTAAATTTATTATATACTTTATTGTTTTTGGCTGGGACATTCTATGACTTAATAATTATGCAGTGTTGACTTGTGTATATTATTGTACAGATTTTATGGGTAACACTATCCTTTAAAGAACTTTTTCCCTATTAAGATAAGTGAGTTAAAAATGAATGCTAATATTTATTTTAAAATAGCCAATAAAGCAAAATTTTCCTTTTAGTCAGTTTTTAAGTGAAACTCTAATTTTTTAATTACTGGTTTATACTACTTCAGCCAGGACAAAATGTATTAAGAGTAGAATTTATATAACCAGTGGAAGGGACATTGATAGGAATTTTACCTTCTAAGGACTATTAAGTGTGGAGAAAACTTCCTGATTAAATGTTACTTAAGCTCCACTTTAAAAAATAAATCCATTAAATGATATTCCCTTGTGGCAGAGTGCTAATTGTTCTCCAGTAACCATCTCTCATTCTTCTTTTGTAGAAATAACATCCCCCAGCCAAAGTTGTAACTGGGCACGCAGCCATACAACTTGATCACCTTTCCCAGCCTCCCTGATAGCCAGACGTGAGCTGCAGATACGTCTCTGCCACAAAAGTGTGCGTGCTAGTGATATGTGTAGCATTCTGGTCATATTCTCTGTAAAGGAAATTTCTTGCCCTTCATTTTCTCTTCTTCCTCTTCTGACAGTCTGACATACAGAGAAGATGTTGTAGAGCTAGTTCTAGACATACACAATAGGGTAGAACCCCAAGGGACAGCAAGACAAGAAAGAAGGACCTGGGTCCTTGGAGACCTTGTGGGACTGAACTTGCCTTTCTATCTACCAGTTCTGCACTGGGACCACCTACCAATTCTAGACTGTTAGAGAAGAAAGAAAAGAACTTCTGTCTTGACTGAGCCGATTGAGTCACTGTATTTTTGAGTCTCTTATAAATATACCTGTTTAGTCTATATCCTAACAATACATCTAAAAATAAGCTAATACAACTTCTATGTCTGTCCTGTTCGGTAAGGTCATCATCACCTTGTGGTTGTTGAGCACTTTAAATATGGCTAGTGAGATTGAGGAACTGAATCTTATTGTATTTAATTTAATTTTAATTCATTTAAATTTAAATAGCCCATGTAGCTAGTGGGTACCATATTGGACAACACAACTCTAAAATTTTAGACATTATGTATACAACTAATAAATGAAATTTTATACATTTATCAGATTAAAGTTTTACAGGGACAAAAACATTGTTTACAAAAATTCTTTTTTAGATGAAATAACAGTAGACCCTTGAACAACACAGGTTTAAACTGAGTCCAATTATACATGGATTTTTTTCACTAAATACATACTACAGTACCACATGATCTGTGGGTGGTTGAACCTGTGGATGTGGAACTGCTTATACAAAGAGCTGACTGTCAAGTTATACATGAATTTTTGACTTGATAGACAGTCAGTGCCCCTAACCCATGAGTTGTTCAAGGGTAAACTGTACAGTTGACATACAATATCATGTTAGTTTCAGGTGTACTACATAGTGATTTGACATTTGCATACATTATGAAGTGATCACGAAAATAGGTCTAGTAACCCTCTGTTTTGGTTATAGTAGCTTACAGTATAGTTTGAAATCATTGAGAGTGCTACTTCCAGTTTTGTTCTTCTTCCTCAAGATTGCTTTGCCTATTTGGGGTCTTTTGTGTTCCCATACAAATTTTAGAATTATCTGGTATAGCTCTATGAAAAATGCCATTGGTATTTTGATAGGAATTGTATTGAATCTGTAGAATTGCATAGTATGGTCATTTTAACAATACTAATTCTTCCAATCCATGAACATAGTATATCTTTCCATTTTTTGTTTTCTTCAGTTTCTTTCATCAAGGTCTTATAGCTTTCTGAGTACCAGCTTTTACCTCCTTGGTTAAGTTTATTCTTAGTTATTTTACTCTTTTTGACACAATTATAAATTGTATTATTTTCTTAATTTCTCTTTCTAATAGTTCATAGTTAGTGTAAAGAAATTCAACAGATTTCTGTATATTAATATTTTTATCCTGCAACGTTATTGAATTCATTGATGACTTTTAATAGTTTTTAGGTGGTGTCTTTAGGATTTTTTATATATATTGTCATGTCATCTGCAAACAGAGACAGTTTTACTTCTTCCTTTTTAATTTGGATTCCTTTTGTTTCTTTTCCTTGTCTGATTGCTCTGGCTAGGATTTCTGATATTATGTTGAGTAAAAGTGGCAGATGTGAGATGCTTGTCTTGTTCTTGATCTTAGAGGAAATGCCTTCAAGTTTTCACCAGTAAGCATGATGTTAGCTAAGGGTTTGTCATATATGGTCTTTATTATGTTGTGATGTGTGCTCTCTATACCCACTTTGTGAAGAGTTTTTATCATAAATAGATGTTGAATTTTGTCAAAAGCTTCTTCTGAACTTATTCAGATGATCATATGATTTTTTTTTATTTTTTATTTTTTTAATTAAAAAAATTTCATAAAAATTTTATTTATTTATTTATTTACATCTTTATTGGAGTATAATTGATTTACAATGGTGTTAGTTTCTGCTGTGTAACAAAGTGAATCAGCTATACATATACATATATCCCCATATCTCCTCCCTCTTGCTTCTCCCTCCCACCCTCCCTATCCCACCCCTCTAGGTGGACACAAATCACTGAGCTGATCTTCCTGTGTTATGCGGCTGCTTCCCACTAGCTAGCTATTTTACATTTGGTAGTGTTTATAAGTCCATGCCACTCTCTCACTTCGTCCCAGTTTACCTTTCCCCCTCCCCATGTCCTCAAGTCCATTCTCTATGTCTGCGTCTTTATTCCTGTCCTGCCCCTAGGTTCATCAGAACCTTTTTTTTTTTTTTTTTGGATTCCATATATATGTGTTAGCATACGGTATTTGTTTTTCTCTTTCTGACTTACTTCACTCTGTATGACAGTCTCTAGGTCCATCCACCTCACTACAAATAACTCAATTTTGTTTCTTTTTATGGCTGAGTAGTATTCCATAGTATATATGTGCCACATCTTCTTTATCCCTTCATCTACTGATGGACATTTAGGTTGCTTCCATGTCCTGGCTATTGTGAATAGAGCTGCAGTGAACATTGTGGTCATGCCTGTTTTTGAATTAAGGTTTTCTCAGGGTATATGCCCAGTAGTGGGATTGGTGGGTCGTATGGTAGTTCTATTTTTAGTTTTTTAAGAAACCTCCATACTGTTCTTCATAGTGGCTGTATCAATTTACATTCCCACCAACAGTGCAAGAGGGTTCCCTTTTCTCCACACCCTCTCCAGCATTTATTATTTGTAGATTTTTTTTTAATGTGATGATCCATTTATTTATTTATTTATTTATTTATTTATTTATTTATTTATTTATTTATTTATTTATGGCTGTGTTGGGTCTTCGTTTCTGTGCGAGGGCTTTCTCTAGTTACGGCAAGTGGGGGCCACTCTTCATCGCGGTGTGTGGGCCTCTCACTATCGCGGCCTCACTTGTTGCGGAGCACAAGCTCCAGACGCTCAGGCTCAGCAATTGTGGCTCACGGGCTTAGTTGCTCCGTGGCATGTGGGATCTTCCCAGACCAGGGCTCGAACCCGTGTCCCCTGCATTGGCAGGTAGACTCTCAACCACTGCGCCACCAGGGAAGCCCTATTTGTAGATTTTTTGAGGATGGCCATTCTGACCTGTGTGAGGTGATACCTCATTGTAGTTTTGATTTGCATTTCTCTAATGATTAGTGATGTTGAGCATCCTTTCATGTGTTTGTTGGAAATCTGTATATCTCCTTTGAGAAATGTCTATTTAGGACTTCTGCCCATTTTTGGATTGGGTTGTTTGTTTTTTTGATATTGACCTGAATGAGCTGCTTGTGTGTTTTGGAGATTAATCCTTTGTCAGTTGCTTCATTTGCAAATATTTTCTCCCATTCTGAGGGTTGTCTTTTGGTCTTGCTTATGGTTTCCTTTGCTGTGCAAAAGCTTTTAAATTTCATTAGGTCCCATTTGTTTATTTTTGTTTTTATATCCATTTCTCTAGGGGGTTGGTCAAAAAGGATCTTGCTGTGATGTATGTCATAGAGTATTCTGCCTATGTTTTCCTCTTAGAGTTTTATAGTGTCTGGCCTTACATTTAGGTCTGTAAACCATTTTGAGTATTTTTGTGTATGGTGTTAGGGAGTGTTCTAATATCATTCTTTTACATGTAGCTGTCCAGTTTTCCTAGCACCACTTACTGAAGAGGCTGTCTTTTCTCTATTGTATACTCTTGCCTTCTTTATCAAAGATAAAATGACCATGTGTGCGTGGGTTTATCTCTGGGCTTTCTATCCTGTTCCATTGATCTATATTTCTGTTTTTGTGCCAGTACCATACTGTCCTGATTACTGTAACTTTGTAGTATAGTCTGAAGTCCGGGAGCCTGATTCCTCCAGCTCTGTTTTTCTTTCTCAAGATTGCTTTGGATATTCAAGGTCTTTTGTGTTTCCATACAAATTGTGAAATTTTTTGTTCTAGTTCTGTGAAAAATGCCATTGGTAGTTTGATAGGAATTGCATTGAATCTGTAGATTGATTTGTGTAGTATAGTCGTTTTCACAATGTTGATTCTTCCAATCCAAAACATGGTATATCTCTCCATCTGTTGGTATCATCATTAGTTTCTGTCATCAGTGTCTTATAGTTTTCTGCATACAGGTCTTTTGTCTCCTTAGGTAAGTTTATTCCTAGGTATTTGACTCTTTTTTTTTTTTTTTAAATCCTGGTTTCTTTTTTTTTTTTAAATATTTTATTTATTTATTTATTTATTTATGGCTGTGTTGAGTCTTCGTTTCTGTGTGAGGGCTCTCTCCAGTTGCGGCAAGTGGGGGCCATTCTTCATCGCGGTGCGCGGGCCTCTCACTACTGCAGCCTCTCTTGTTGCGGAGCACAGGCTCCAGACACGCAGGCTCAGTAGCTGTGGCTCACGGGCTTAGTCACTCCGCGGCACGCGGGATCCTCCCAGACCAGGGTGCGAACCCGTGTCCCCTGCATTGGCAGGCAGATTCTCAACCACTGCGCCACCAGGGAAGCCCTGACTCTTTTTGTTGCAGTGGTAAATGGGAGTGTTTCCTTAATTTCACTTTCAGATTTTTCATCATTAGTGTATAGGGTTGCAATAGATTTCTGTGCATGAATTTTGTATTCTGCTACTTTACCAAATTCATTGATTAGCTCTAGTAATTTTCTGGTAGCATCTTTAGGATTCTCTATGTATAGTATCATGTCATCTACAAACAGTGACAGCTTTACTTCTTCTTTCCAATTTGGATTCCTTTTATTTCTCTTTCTTCTCTGATTGCTGTGGCTAAAACTTCCAAAACTATGTTGAATAATAGTGGTGAGAGTGAGCAACCTTGTGTTGTTCCTGATCTTAGAGGAAATAGTTTCAGTTTTTTACCATTGAGAACGATGTTGGCTGTGGGTTTGTCATATATGGCCTTTATTATGTTGATGTAGGTTCCCTCTATGCCTACTTTCTGGAGTTTTTATCATAAATGGGTGTTGAATTTTGTTGAAAGCTTTTTCTGCATCTGTTGAGATCATCATATGTTTTTTTATCCTTCGTTTTTGTTAATATGGTGTATCACAGTGATTTGTGTATATTGAAGAATGCTTGCATTCTTGGGATAAACCCCACTTGCTCATGGTGTATGATCCTTTTAATGTGCTGTTGGATTCTGTTTGCTAGTATTTTGTTGAGGTTTTTTGTATCTATGTTTATCAGTGATATTGGACTGTAATTTTGTTTCTTTGTGACAACTTTGTCTCGTTTTGGTATCAGGGTGGTGGTGGTCTCATAGAATGTGTTTGGGAGTCTTCCTCCCTCTGCTGTATTTTGGAAGAGTTTGAGAAGGATAGGTGTTAACTTTTCTCTAAATGTTTGATAGAATTCGCCTGTTAAGCCACATGGTCCTGGGATTTTGTTTGTTGGAAGATTTTTAATCACAGTTTCAATTTCAGTGCTTGTGATTGGTCTGTTCATATTTTCTATTTCTTCCTGTTTCTGTCCTGGAAGGTTGTACGTTTCTAAGAATTTGTCCAATTCTTCCAAGTTATCCATTTTATTGCCATATAGTTGCTTGTAGTAGTCTCTTATGATCCTTTGTATTTCTGTGGTGTCAGTTGTAATTTCTCCTGTTTCATTTCTAATTTTATTGATTTGAATCCTCTCCGTTTTTGTCTTCATGAGCTAGGCTAAAGTTTTATCAATTTTGTTTATCTTCTCAAAGAACCAACTTTTAGTTTTATTGATCTCTGCTATTGTTTTCTTCGTTTCTATTTCATTTATTTCTCATCTGATATTTATGATTTCTTTCTTCCAACTAACTTTGGTGGTTTTTATTTTGTTCTTCTTTCTCTAGTTGCTTTATGTGTAAGGTTAGATCATTTATTTGATATTTTTCTTCTTTCTTGAGGTGAAATCCAATTACTATAGACTTCCCTCTTAGAACTGCTTTTGCTGCATCCCATAGGTTTTGGGTCATCATGTTTTCATTGTCATTTGTCTCTATGTATGTTTTGACTTTCGGTTTCATTTCTTCAGTGTTCTCTTGGTTATTTAGTAGTGTATTGTTTAGCCTCCATATGTTTGTGGCTTTTTTACAGTATTATTCCTGTAATTGATTTCTAATCTCACAGCGTTCTGGTTGGAAAAGATGCTTGATATGATTTCAATTTTCTTTCTTTTTTTAAAAAATTTTACAGGCATTTATTTATTTATTTATTTATTTAATTTTTAAAACATCTTTATTGGAGTATAATTGCTTTACAATGGTGTGTTAGTTTCTGCTGTATAACAAAGTGAGTCAGCTATATGTATACATATATCCCCTCCCTCTTGTGTCAGTATTCTTAAATTTTCCAAGGCTTGATTTGTGACTCAGAACGTGATCTATCCTGGAGAATGTTCCATGTGCACTTGAGAAGAAAGTGTATTCTGCTGCTTTCGGGTGGAATGTCCTATAAATATCAATTAAGTCTTTCTGGTCTATTGTGTCATTTAAAGCTTGTGTTTCCTTATTTATTTTCTGTCTGGATGATCTGTCCATTGGTTTATGTGGGGTGTTAAAGTCCCCCACTATTTTTGTGTTACTGTCGATTTCCCCTTTTATGGCTGTTAGCATCTGCCTTACGTATTGTGGTGCTCCTCTGTTGGGTGCATAAATATTTATAATTGTTATATCTTCTTGTATTGATTCCTTGATCATTATGTAGTGTCCTTCCTTGTATCTTGTAACAGTCTTTATTTATAGTCTATTTTGTCTGATCTGAGTATTGCTACTCCAGCTTTCTTTTGATTTCCATTTGCATGGAATATCTTTTTCCATCCCCTCACTTTCAGTCTGTATGTGTCCCTAGGTCTGAAGTGGGTCTCTTGTAGATAGCATACATATGGGTCTTGTTTTTGTATCCATTCAGCCAGTCTGTGTCTTTTGCTTTGAGCATTTAATCCGTTTACTTTCAAGGTAATTATCGGTATGTATGTTCCTATTACCATTTTCTTAATTGTTTTGGGTTTGTTATTGTAGGTCTTTTCCTTGTCTTGTTTTTCCTGCCTAGAGAAGTTCCTTTAGCATTTGTTGTAAAGCTGGTTTGGTGGTGCTGAATTCTCTTAGCTTTTGTTTGTCTGTAAGGGTTTTGATTTCTCTATTGAATCTGAATGAGATTCTTGCTTGGTAGAGTAATCGTGGTTTTAGGTTTTTCCCTTTCATCACTTTAAATATATCCTGCCCCTCCCTTCTGGCCTGTGGAGTTTTTGCTGAGAAATCAGCTGATAACCTTATGGGCTTTTCCTCGTATGTTATTTGTTGCTTTTCTCTCACTGCTTTTAATATTTTTTGTTTGAATTTAATTTTTGTTAGTTTGATTAATATGTGTCTTGGCATGTTTCTCCCTGGGTTTATCCTATATGGGACTTTCTGTGCTTCCTGGACTTGGGTGGCTATTTCCTTTTCCATATTAGGGAAGTTTTCAACTATAATCTCTTCAAATATTTTCTCAAACACCTTCTCCTTCTTTTCTTCTTCTGGGACACCTTTAATTCAAATTGTTGTGCATTTAATGTTGTCCCAGAGGTCTCTGAGAGTGTCCTCAATTCTTTTCATTCTTTTTTCTTTATTCTGCTTCTTGGCAGTTATTTCCACCATTCTGTCCTCCAGCTCACTTTTCCGTTCTTCTACCTCAGTTATTCTTTTATTGATTCCTTCTAGTGTATTTTTCATTTCAGTTATTGTGTTGTTCATCACTGTTTGTTTGTTCTTTAGTTCTTCTAGGTCCTCATTAGACATTTCCTGTATTTTCTCAATCTGTGCCTCACATCTATTTCCAAGATTTTGGATCATCTTTACTATCATTTCTCTGAATTCTTTTTCAGGTAGGTTGCCTTCTTCCTGTGCAGTTATTTTGTCTTGTAGTTTTTTACCTTGCTCCTTCAACTGTAACATATTTTTTTGTCATCTAATTTTTTTGATGGGTGGGTCTGTGTTCCTGTCTTGCTGGTTGTTTGGCCTGAGGTGTCCAGCACTGGAGTTTGCAGCCATTTTGTTGGTGCTGGATCTTGGTGCTGAGGTGTGGCCCTTCTGGAGAGCTCACACCAATTACTATTCCCTGGGGTTTGAGGTTTGCTGTCAGTCCAGTGGTTTGGACTCGGTGCTCCCACCACTGGAGCTCAGGCCCAGCCCTTGGCCTGGGACCAAGACCCTGTAAGCCACATGGCGTGGCCAAAAAAAAAGGCAAGAAACAAAAAGGAGAACAATAACAAAGAATAAAAAATAAAAGTAGCAAAATAAAAAATGTAGTAGAAAAAATAAAAATAAAAATGAAATAACAATAACAAACAGAAAAAAAAAGAAAAAAAGGCCAGAAAAGGCCTTGGCAGTGGGTGGGGGGTGGTGGTGGGGCTCAGGCCCAGGATCCTCATGGCCAGAAGAAGCACTTGCAGTGGGGGGCTTAGGCCCAAGACCTGTGCAGCCAGAAAAGCCCTTGGGGGGAGGCAGGGCTTAGGCTCAGGACCTGATAGGCCGGAAAAGGCATTGGTGGCAGTGGGTGGGGGGCTTAGGCTCAGGATCTGTGTGGCTGGAAAAGGTCTTGGCAGGGCGGGCAGTGCTTAGTCTTAGGACCCACGTGGCCGGAAAAGGCCTTGGTGGCTGGGGCTTAGGCTCAGGACCCATGCAGTCATAAAAGACCTTGGTGGGTGGTGGGACTTAGGCTCAGGACCCGCACAGCTGAAAAAGGCCTTGGTGGAGCAGGGACTTAGGTTCCAGACCCGCGTGGCCAGAAAAGTCCTTGGTAGGGGTGCAGGGCTTATGCTCCAGACACATGTGGCCAGAGGGGTCCCCTTAAGGCAGAGGTTCAGGCCTGGGATCCCAGCAGGCTCACCTGGGCCAAGTGGAGGGGAGATACTGGCTGCATTCCCCTCTGATCCGCTGAAAGTCTCTTCCCTTCCCTGCTGATCCCCTCACTGTGGGTGGGCCCCTCCAAGCATGGGAACCCCTCCCCTCCCCCAGCTGCCCTCAGGGGCACCAGTTCCTCCCCGCCTCCACTTTTCCTTCCCCCCTCCACTTTTCCTTCCCCCCCTTCCCCCGACACATCCTACCCGGTCACGCAGGGATTCCTCCCATCCCCTTAGGTATCTGAGGTCCCCCACCAGCACCTGCCATTTAGGTTTTTAACCTCTCTTCCAAGTTGAAAATGTACTTTTCATTTTTCTTTTTATTGAAAAAATTTTCTTTTTATTGAAAAATTTTATTTCTCTTCCATTACCATTTTGAAAGGAGGAGGAAGAAAAGTATCTGACTTCAGGAATCATAGAATTTTTCAACTGACACGGGCTTTGGAGATCATTGGTGCATTCCTTTCACTTTACAGGTAAAAAATGGAATGCTCAGAGAGGAAACTTGCCCTAAGTTGTATATATGTGTATATATGTTTGTGTATACACACACACACAGACACACACACACACACATCCCTTCTTAAATCTTTAAAATTATTAGTCATACTGTTACTAGAGGTGGGGGACCCCTTCCAGGGCTCTTGTCTAACACTCGGAAATGAATTGTCTGCGGACACTCATGTACTGAGCAAGCAAAAGACTTTATTGGAAAAGGGTGCTCGAGCGGAGAGCAGCAGGGTAAGGGAGCCCAGGAGAACTGCTCTACCATGTGGCTAGCAGTCTCAGGTTTTATGGTAATAGGGTTAGTTTCTGGGTTATCTCTAGCCAATCATCTTGCTTGTGCCCATATTTGGCCTGACTCAGGTCCTTCCTGGGGGTGTGCACATTTCTCAGCCAAGATGGATTCCAGCGTGATGGTTTCTGGCAGGTTGGCAGGACATATTGTGGGCTGGCATCTCCTCCCTCCTATTGGCCCCTCCCACATTCTTCGGGCTGGTGGTAGCTTGTCAGTTCCATGTTCCTTGACGGGATCTTCTGTTGTGAGATAACTCAAGCAAGTGGTTATTTCTGGGCCTGGCCAGGGCTGGCAGTTTCAGTCAATGGTTTCCTAACAATACTCCTCAGAATTGAGCTTTATTGAGTTCCCTGTAGGTATGTCAGGATTCCCCGACAGATTTGGAGATGGATCAGAACATCCTGGGGTCTGGACTAAGACCGATGCTCTCTCCCTAATAGACTGCTCTGAGGCTGGGGATTAAATCAAGCCTCTCTCAGACCAACCTCAATCTGTTCAGAAACTGAAGGGATCATCAATCTGCTCCATGTTTAGAATGGGAATAAACATGATGCCAGAGGGACAGTTAAGGTCTTAGGTTAGCCTGAGCTCATACAATTTCTGTGTCTGCCATGATTGTTCTATATTCTAAGAAATTTTCAAGATAAATGGTATGCCTTATGACTGAATTCTAGCAATAAAAATATTGGGCAAAAATTAGATAATTCTGGAAATCATGGAAATCATCTTGTTCAATTTCCTTATTTACAGGATAGTAAAACAAATCTGGTTTAAGTTTTATAGGACATTTAATTATTGTGGCAGCAAAATACATAATGAGCAATTTGTTCTAACTTTTTTAAGAGTCAGAATAAAAATAAGCAACAATGTACTTTAATTAGATATAAAGTAGTTTCTGATTAGGGTGTTTTTGGATTATTAGAGTTAAAACTTTCTACATAATATTTTAAGCCATTTTAATTTCAAGTAGATATCAGATAAACATAACCAGTATGCTGTATTCATTAAAAACACATTTTGTAATTTTGCAGCACAGTGGAAGCTGAGGGGTGAACATCCATTATCATTACCATCATATCTAATAAGATAAATTTAACATAATCTAAAATTATGATTGTTATTCCCCCATCCCTGGTAGGAGCTTTTTAAAATTTTTTTTGTACTTTCTTGTATTTGCTTCTTTGGATCTCTTTTGGAAAGAGCATAAGGGTAAAAAAATTATTTGTTATTGGACTAAAATACTTTTTTTGCATATATTGAAGCAACACTTTAGATAACTATGACGTATGATAACACAATCTTACAGAAGTTAGTGAGACCCTTGTTGTATTCTATGATGAATAACAAAGTCAGTACGAGTGGTGTTTTGTACAACTAGTTTTACACATCCATGATTGTTTTCAGTATTACTAAAAATCCTCAAAAATATAATCATGGTCAATTCTATTACTTTAAAAATTACATTCTTAAAGAACAAAGATGAGAAATTAAAGCTTTCGTTTAGAAGATGTCTTAAAAAGCTGTCACTGAGTCAAAGAAGTAATTTGATAAAGACAGTAGTTGACTAGAAATAGAAACTGCTATTTAGATCCTGGATTAAATCCCTGAAAACAGACAGCTACACAGATACATTTTGTAGACTTTACTGGGCTATTAGCTTTACTGTTCAGAGCATATTGATTTATGCAGAAGAATCAACAACGTTAACTATTTTTTGGGTGAAATGAACAAGTATTTCATATTAAAACTTAAGAAAAAATTACACAGCTCATTTAAATTCACGGTACTGCCTTGGTAATTTTCATTACACTAAATTGCAAATATAATAACTCATCCCTGAAATCCCCTTGTCTAGCACTTACTTCTTCTTAGCGAAATCTAATAGGGCAGAATTTTACTAAAGTCTCATGTCATAATGATTTCTCTCCTTTTCTTACTTGGGGAAGATTTTGTTCTTAATCTACTTTAAAGCAGTCAGGAAAACAAGTGATTAAAGCATGTCTAGTGGTGCAGTGTCCTTAGTTTTGTAGCATAAGTTGCTTCCTTAAGTTATGTACAAAATATTCATTGTAAATTTATTGTGCAGGAAGATATGCATCAAAATTGGCACACCAAAAAAAAATTGGCACACCATAACTCACATGTGTGAAGAAAACCATCTATCTTCCTGTATTTTATAACTGATCTCATTTGTCCTCAAGCCCTTATGCTTACAAAGGGGAAGAAAAACTTAATTTGTCTATTAAAAGTAATCCCATCTTCCTTTAGTTTAGTTTTTCAGTAAGGAGATTGACAAATAGTTCAAGTCTTTTCTCCCTCCTTTCTCAGCCTTCCCCAGATGGTTCTCTTCTTGGGAAATAGAGAAGATCCCATTCTCACAGGGTGTTGAATGACAGCCCGTGTACATTTGTTTTTCCTCCATTAAGGTGTTTATCTTGATGGTTTCTGGGTAACAAAATCTGATGTCATTGCTATCTTTCATCCGTTGTGATGATGGTCCATGACAGGTATGATTCTTGGTTTGTTTTTTCCGTATGGTCAAAATGCAGTGATGGCCTTTCTCTTGGGTGACTCTATCATCCCCCTGATGACTGTGTCTTATCTTCAGCTCTTGTTGGCAGTGGTTTCCCTAATTTTGGCTGAGACTCCAATTTGCTCATTTTCTTAGATAGTCTCTCTTATGAACATTCTATTATAGAATTCCTCATCTTCTTTCTGCAATAATCTTACTAGTGAGCTGACCAGCTAGAATACTCAACTACTTTTCACATTCTTTCTGGGACCTGTTGGGAGATCTGCATCCTCTACATACCTGACATAGGCCAAAACACAGCGTCCTGACTCTATTTGCCATATGCTAATTCAATGCCTTCTTCAAGGTGGTCTCCTTATAGAGTCTCAAATGAGAATGATGACACAAACCCCTCTGTTTTTGGTTTCTTTGTCCTCTCTGGGCTCTTCCTACCATTTTTCCTTAGGTTTGGCTCCAGTGCTGAAGGTACCTTGGGAACAGAGCAGGAGACAGAAATACACTCATGAATAACCTCTTATTCCTTTCTCTCTCTACTTGATTCCTTTTCCTTTGACCACAGGGCTTTACTCTTTGTCCTCTTGTCTTGTTGAGACTTCCTTTAGTTAAATCCTTCTACTTTCTTCAGTGGATTTGCCCTCTTTTAACTGGGGACAGAAAATGGTTAAGGATTGCAAGGAAAGAAGCCAAAAGGGAAAATATATCACTAGATATTAAAAAAAAATCCTCATTACATTCTTCTTTAACCTAGAGGGGTGGGATAGGGAGGATGGGAGGGAGAGGCAAGAGGGAGGAGATATGGGGATATATGTATATGTATAGCTGATTCACTTTGTTATAAAGCAGAAACTAACACACCATTGTAAAGCAATTATACTCCAATAAAGATGTTAAAAAAAATACCCTTGAAATTTCATGGAATGTTATCCCTATTTTCAAAGTAAAAAGCTAGTGAGAGAAATTAAGAACAGTCAGATTCAAGCCTATAACTTGAGGTTTTCGTACTGTAGAAATGCACCAACCAGGAATATTTATTGGAGTCTCTACATTGTGCTTGAAGTTTGGGGAATATTAATAAAGCACAGGACATTGGCCCCTATCCTTAAGGAACTTACCATGTGGTTATGGAGATTAAGACTGTGCTATTGATTGTAGATGGCAAATGAATGTTCAGTGAATCAGCACTATCATAGTTCATAGATAGAGTGATTGGTTCAGGCTGGGCTGGTGAAAGAACAGTTCATAGAGGGGGTGAAATGTAAGCTAATCTTAGAAATATAAGTAGGATTCATATTGGTGGAGTGAAGGGGGGATGGTGGTCTAAGGGAAGGACATGGCTATAAGAAATGTATGGAGGAGGAAGACAAAAAGTTTATTTGAGAAACAAATAATCCATTTCTTTAGTCAATCATCTATGTAAGCAGTACTTAATAAGACTGAGCAACAAGTTTGGAGATGTCATATTTTAAGACATGGCTAGATTTGCCCCGATTAACAGTTTACTGAAACATGGCACTTGGGAAATGTCGTGACCTGGATATAAACTCTGTCAATGCAGTAGGGTGGCTGCTGTGAGCACACATGCACATCCTAAGGGAAATTGGTGGTCAGGGTCCAGGCTCCAAAGAGTGTGGAAACTGGTTGTTGTTTTTTCAAGGCTGCAATGATGAGAGTAAATAGGGAAGGAAGCCAGGTATCTTTACAAGTGAGAAGAGTACAGAATTCAGAGGCTATAATACTTGAAGACCAGGTGGCTACAGGGGAAGTTTGTTAGTGGGTGCAAAAGCTCTAATCCAAAGAAAGACTCCAGTCCTGAGAGTGGCAAGAGAAAGAGCCCCATCCCTGAGGGAGTCATCAGGATAAGGACACAGGCTTTATGGACAAGGGTCACTTAAGCTCTCTGGGAATCTCATCCAATCTCAAGGCTTATGGATGACACACAAATGTATGTGACTTGCTCCAGGCTGCACAGTTTACTGGAAAGAATAGAATTTGGAGTCACAGTTTACTGGAATCCAGACCGTGTCAGTTTCACCATTGGCTATGTGTATGATCTTGGGTCAGTAACTTTAATATCTATTAAAAATTTTTTAAAAATGGAGATGAAACTTCAAAATTAAAGAGTCACGTTGAGAATTGTTGGTAGATGAGATTATAGATGTAGACCATCTGGCACATAATAGACATTGAATAAGTATTAATTTTCTTTCTACTTACTGATATCACTTTCTCATTCTCAAATGCTTAGAGCCTCTTTCACCTAGACGCCCACACACTATCTCAGATCAAATGCCTGCTGTTGCATTCGTTATCTTCACTCCCAAGCCTGCTTTCTTCCTATTTCCTATTTGCATTTTATGGCACTACCATGCTCCCTGCTGGTAAGCCTTTTACCGAGAACCTGTAAAGGATGCAGAGTCAGGAGTAAGGTGAGGCAAGAGATGTGAAGTGTGCAAGTGCAGGGTCGGATCTTACCTTTATTGAAACTTTTGATGTTTTGTTCATAATGTATTTTTTTGCAATGCATTGTAGCTTAAAATATTGCATTAAAATATTTCTTATCTTGATTACTGAAGTTTTTGGTGCTTCCTTAAATATTGTGCATGAGGTGAGTACCTTTCCTGCCTTACCCTAGTCTCAGCCTAAAGTGATGCTCTGCCTGAAGGAATATTGTGTTTGTTCTGCATATTGGTCTTTAAAATTTGAATTAGTCTACCCATGTTTAAAAATTAGGAGAAGTCACATAAGAATCCAGATTTCTAGCTTTTCTTGAAAAATTCTAAAACCTGGCAACACTAGACCTGCATTTCCTATGACAGCAGTTGGATAGAGATGAGTAGTAGCGACCATCTGTAGAAGGTCATAAACTCTCCAGTTCGCCACAGTTCCTACCACTCCCTCTTATATGTACCAGTATGTTCCTATACTTTACCTCTGTACACCATCTTTTTCTTCTTATATTCCTTATTCTTTTCCTTCTTCTTCCTTCATTCCTTCCAGACTGACTACTTCATTCTCCTTTATTCTTTAAGTTACTCTTCTGTCCTTTTTTTCTGGCCAGCTCTTCTCCATGTTATGCTGCCCTATGTCTATAGGATCAAAAAAGAGTAGAATGTTAAAAGAATTTGGTGATTTTTCAGTTTCTCCCTTTGATTATAGGCAAGAAATCTGAAACACAAGAAGGCTGAGACTTGTCAAAGGTCATACAATTAATAAATGAAACAAATTAGACCCAATCCCATGTCTTTGAAAATGAACTTCACAATTTCAACCTCCGATATTAATTTTTTTTTAAAGCCTCTCCTCTACTCTCCCCAATCCTGGAAAGCTAACTCAAACACTAAGCCATTGTCATGGCAAATTTTCACTGATAGTAAAATCATCTTTGTTTTGGGCTCCTTGTCCCAGAATACAACAATTTTGGCTAAAAATGCTGGGATGCTGTGGAGAAAGCAGAGTAAAATCCCCAGGGACAGCTGGTACAAGGGAAAATGAGTGTGTTTTTGCTGTGATAAATGACAAAAAAAAAAAGGAGGAAAGAGGACAGGCACTATTTCAGCCTGACTCTCGATGATCTTTGCCTTGGAGAAAGTTGAACCAGTTTTGCTGGACTAAAGCTAGGCCACACCTTTGCTTCCCTCTCCTATTTACTCCTGTGGTAATAGCTAAAGAAAGTATTACAGAGCACCTGGAGAGTTTTCTTTCCCTTGTCATAGGTTTCAGTTGGGATAGTGTTAATACTGGATACTTTCTAAACATCCTTTATGTCAACATTTGTTAGTAGGGATTGGACTCTAGGACTAAGGGTGACCCCTCTACATTACTGCCTAAGAGTGTGTGACAAAGAGTTGAGAAGGAAGGATGTGATAGTCTTTACCAGTTATTCAAACACTAATCTAGGTATTACTGTGAAGGTATTTTATAGATGTGATGAAAGTCTATAATCACTTGACTTTAAATAAGGGAGATTATTCTAAATAATTTGTATGGGCCTGATTCAATCAGTTGAAAGACCTAAGCACAGAGCTGAGGGTTCTCTGAATAAGGAGAACTTCTGCCTGTGGACAACAATTTATCTTTCCTAAGGGTTTTGGCCTGCCTTTCTTGACAGCCTGCCCTATGGGTTTCAGACTTGCCTAGACAGCACTCATAATTGTGTGAGCCAGTTCCTTGCAATACATGTCAATACATATCTCCTGCTGGTCTGTTTCATTGGTTGAATCCTGACTGATAAGTGGGGAAACTAGAGAGGTACCTAGATGGTATTGTTCAAGCACTGGCGTCTTGAAGATGCTAGAGTATTGGGGTGGGAAAAATGGACGTGCTTAGGTGCCAAATCTTAGTACAGATGCTTTTATAAAATCAGTCAAAGTTTTCTGACTTAGAATAAGTGGTTCACACTGACTACTAACAATGAAATAAAATTTTATAGGGTGATAGGCATGGCCTATGTTCCAACTCTCCAAAGTGATGTAGATTTTATAGTTTTCAGACTTCAACAACTGAAGTTCCTCAAGCTAATAAACCAAGGTCATTTTCCAGTTCTGGATGTCATGGAAAAAATGTCAAGCAATTGCACATTTGAGAGGCTAGAGATAGAGGTTGGTGGATTTCATTGTACTTACCCAGGAGATCTCATTTAGATACAAGAAGTGCTTCCGTGGAACATTAATAATACTCAATCCTAATTATCAAAGCATTTCCCAACAAAATGCTTCCTTTCTCCAGCCTCCTGCTTTCTGTCCAGGTCCCATCCCTTCACCACATTTCTTTTACAGAAGTACATCTCAATGTTCCTCTGCCTGGGAGAAGAATATCAGCTGAGAAGGGCTCAGGGCCTCAACTTTGGCAAACTAATTGGTATGGAAGCAGTGTGTTCCTGCTCCTTGGTATAGCTGAGTTAACATAATTAGGTCTGTGTGACTCATAAATCATTTCAGAATTTTAACAGAAATGGCATCTAAAAAGAAAATACAGATAAAGGACAGAGAGATCAAAATTTTAAAGTTAACTATGAAAACGAATAGAAAATGTGTTAAAATAGTGAGGAAAAGGCTGACAAGGTAATAACAAATGAATTAACCTCATATTTAATCACAACACTTCTGCTTTGGGCTTCATTTAAACAATGTCACGTGTAGAGCTAGAGTTCTGAATGTCTGTTTCTTTTATAATGTCTCAGAAATGTTTGTAAAGGGCTACCAGTCATATGTCTAAAGCCAGTGCTTTAAAGTTGTGATTTTGCAGAAAATACTAATCAACGATCATTTCTAAAAGACATTATGAAAGAAAAGACATTCAGAAGTCTAGGTCTATACATAACATGTATACACACATATATGGAAAGATATATATGTATATACTATGTACACACATATATGCATATATATAGACACACATATCTCCTTATAATATATAGGTTTACTGTGAATGGATTTTATTACAGTTCTTTTTTAAATTAATTGTGGTAAGAACACTTAACATGAGATCTATCCTTTGAAAAAAAATTTTAAGTGTACAATACAGTATTGTTAACTGTAGGTACAATGTTGTACAGCAGATCTCTAGAACTTATTCATCTTGTATAACTGAAACTTTATGCTTGCTGAACAGCAACTCCCCATTTTCCCCTCACCCAACCCCTGGCAGCCACAATTCTACTCTCTGCTTCTGTGATTTTGACTATTTTAGATACCTCATATAAGTGGAGTCATGCAGTATATGTCCTTCTGAGACTGGCTTATTTCACTTAGCATAATGTCTTCAAGGTTCATCCATGTTGTTGCATATGACAGAGTTTCCTTCTTTTTTAAGGCTGAGTAATATTTTCTTGTGTGTATATACCACATTTCTTTTTTTATCCGTTCATCCATCAATGGACATTTGGGTTATTTCTACACCTTGGCTGTTGTGAATGATGTTGCACTGAACATGGGAGTACAAATATATTTTCAGGATCCTGATTTCAAGTCTTTTGAAGTAGTATTGATGGATCATATGGTAGTTCTATTTTTAATTTTTGAGGAATCTCCAAACTGTGTTCCATAGTGGCTGAGCCTTTTTACATGCCTACCAATAGTGTACAAGTGTTCAAATTTCTTCACATCCTTGCCAACACTTGCTATTTATTTTTTTTAAAAATAGCCATTTTAATAGGTGTGAGATGTTGTCTCATTATGGTTTTGATCTGCATTTCTCTTATGATTAGTGGTGTTGAGCATTTTTTCATATACTTGTTAGCCATCTGTATGTTTTCCTTGGAGAATGTCTATTCAAGTCCTTTGCTCATTTTTTCATCTGGTTATTTGGACTTTTTTTTTTCTTTTTGTTATTGAGTTATAGGAGTTCCATTTATATTTTGGATATTAACCCCTTATCAGATATATGGTTAGTGAATATTTTCTCCCATTCTGTAGGTTGCCTTTTTATTATGTTGATTGTTTCCTTTGCTGTATAGAAGCTTTATAGTTTGATATAGCCCCATTTGTCTATTTTTGCTTTTGTTGTTTGTATTTTTTGTGTCATATCCAAGAAATCTTTGCCAAGACCAATGTCCTGAAGCTTTTCCTCTATGTTTTATTCTAGGTGTTTTACAGTTTCAGGTCTATGTTTAAGTCTTTAATCCATTTTGATTTGATTTTTTTTATATGGTGTATCATAAGGGTCCAGTTTCATTCTTTTGCCTGTAGATATCCACTTTCCTTCACACCATTTGTTTAAGAGACTATCCTTTCCCCATCATATATTCCAGGCACCCTTGTTGAAGATCAGTTGACTGTATATGTATGGGTTTATTTCCGGACTCTTTAATTTGTGCCAATGGTCTATATGTCTATCTTTATGCCAGTACCATACTGTTCTAATTACTGTAGCTTTTAAAATATGTTAAAATCAGGAAGTGTGATGCCTCTAGCTTTGTTTTTCTTTCTAACGATTATTTTGGCCATTTGGAGTCCTCTGTGGTTCCATATGAACTTTAGACTTTATATGTCGAAAATCCTAAAGACTCCACAAAGAAACATTGGAACTACTGCAGGAATTCAGTAAAGTTATGGATGCAAAATCAACACACAAAAATCAGTTGTATTTCTATATACTAATAATGAACAATCTGAGAAGGAAATAAAGAAAAATCCCACTTACAACAGCATCAAAAGGAATAAAGTACTTAGAAGTAAACTGAGCCAAGGAGGTGAAAGACTTGTAGAATGAAATCTATAAAACAATGATGACAGAAATGTAAAAAGACACAAGTAAAGACAGATCATGTTCATGGATTGGAAGATACAATCTACAGATTCAATGCAATTCATATCAAAACCTCAATGACATTATCTAGGTACTTCAGAGAGGAGCTAAAGCAGAGGATATGGGGGACAAGTTTGCCCCAGGAAGGCCCCATAGGGTCCTGCTCAGTTACATGGGGAGTTGTTTTTTAATCGATACAGAGTTTCAGGTTGCAAAGTTGAAAAGTGTTTTGTAAATATGGATGGTGGTGATGGTTGCACAACATTGTGAATATACCTAATGCAACTGAACTGTACACTTAAAATGGTTAAAATGGTAAATTTTATATGTATTTTACCACAATTATAACAAATAAATATTTTTTAAAAGTAAAAAAAAAAATAAAGTGAGTCTTTTGTAGGAAGCATAAAACAAAACAAAACAAAAATCTCAATGACATTTTTTACAGAAATATAAAAAAGAATCCTAAGATATATTATAGTTCGGAAGGGTCATCTCTTAGTTATAAGTTATCTGGCAGCTTCTATATTTTAGTGGTTAACTTTCCCTTTGTTGAGGTTATTACTGTGGTGCATGCTTAGTGACATGGTGGTGGCAAGGTATTCCACTTGCAAATTGGAAATAAAAATTAACCACAAATGATTTACAATAAAAAATATTATGCCAACTTTCTTAAAATCGCTAAAACTTAAGTAACTATTTAATCAATCCCCAAACTTTAAAGCATTTTGAAGCAATCTGTTGAGTCAAAACAAAGTTTCTGTTACATACAAGTATTCTTTCTCATGTCATATTTGACATTAAAAACTTAATTTTCTTCTTTATACTTTACTAATCCTAAACTGGCCTCAAACCCAGGTAGATTTTCCTTCAGTGCTTAGTTCTGGATGTTGTTTTGATTCCCCCCCCCCCTTCACCTTAGGGAATTGTCTGCCTTACTGATTCCAAAGAAAGTGTGATATATTCTCTATTTTGAGGGTAAAAAAACCTTCATGATCAAACTTTTTGCAGTTATAGATCTAATTTACAAAAAATTCTGAGAGCAATGCTGGTAGAGCAGAAAATTTGAGAATGATTCACTCTAAATCTTCCTTTTTTTTTTTTTGGATTTTATTTTATTTATTTTTTTATACAGCAGGTTCTTATTTGTCATCAATTTTATACACATCAGGGTGTACATGTCAATCCCAATCGCCCAATTCATCACACCACCACCCCTACCCCCCCGCCACTTTCCCCGCTTGGTGTCCATATGTTTGGTCTCTACATCTGTGTCTCAATTTCTGCCCTGCAAACTGGTTCATCTGTACCATTTTTCTAGGTTCCACATATATGCGTTAATATATGATATTTGTTGTTCTCTTTCTGACTTCACTGTGTATGACAGTCTCTAGATCCATCCACGTCTCAACAAATGACCCAATTTCGTTCCTTTATATGGCTGAGTAGTATTCCATTGTATATATGTACCACATCTTCTTTATCCATTCGTCTGTCAATGGGCACTTAGGTTGCTTCCATGACCTGGCTATTGTAAATAGTGCTGCAATGAACATTGGGGGTGCATGTGTCTTTTTGAATTATGATTTTCTCTGGGTATATGCCCCATAGTGGGATTGCTGGATCATATGGTAATTCTTTTTTTTTTTTTAATTTATTTATTTATTTTTGGCTGTGTTGGGTCTTCATTTCTGTGTGAGGGCTTTCTCTAGTTGCGGCGAGTGGGGGCCACTCTTCATTGCGGTGCGTGGGCTTCTCACTGTCGCGGCCTCTCTTGTTGCAGAGCACAGGCTCCAGACGTGCAGGCTCAGTAGTTGTGGCTCATGGGCCCAGTTGCTCCGCGGCATGTGGGATCTTCCCAGACCAGGGCTCGAACCCGTGTCCCCTGCATTGGCAGGCAGATTCTCAACCACTGCACAACCAGGGAAGCCCTCATATGGTAATTCTATTTTTAGTTTTTTAAGGAACCTCCATACTGTTCTCCATAGTGGCTGTATCAGTTTACATTCCCACCAGCAGTGCAAGAGGGTTCCCTTTTCTCCACACCCTCTCCAGCATTTGTTGTTTGTAGATTTTCTGATGAAGCCCATGCTAACTGGTGTGAGGTGATACCTCATTGTAGTTTTGATTTGCATTTCTCTAATAATTAGTGATGTTGAGCAGCTTTTCATGTGCTTCTTGGCCATCTGTATGTCTTCTTTGGAGAAATGTCTATTTAGGTCATCTGCCCATTTTTGGATTGGGTTGTTTGTTTTTTTAGTATTGAGCTGCATGAGCTGTTTATATATTTTGGAGATTAATCCTTTGTCCATTGATTCATTTGCAAATATTTTCTCCCATTCTGAGGGTTGTCTTTTCATCTTGTTTATGGTTTCCTTTGCTGTGCAAAAGCTTTGAAGTTTCATTAGGTCCCAATTGTTTATTTTTGTTTTTATTTCCATTACTCTAGGAGGTGGATCAAAAAAGATCTTGCTGTGATTTATGTCAAAGAGTGTTCTTCCTATGTTTTCCTCTAAGAATTTTATAGTGTCCAGTCTTACCTTTAGGTCTGTAATCCATTTTGAGTTTATTTTTTTGTATGGTGTTAGGGAGTGTTCTAATTTCATTCTTTTATATGTAGCTGTCCAGTTTTCCCAGCACCACTTATTGAAGAGACTGTCTTTTCTCCATTGTATATCCTTGCCTCCTTTGTCATAGATTAGTTGACCATAGGTGCACGGGTTTATCTCTGGGCTTTCTATCTTGTTCCATTGATCTATGTTTCTGTTTTTGTGCCAGTACCATACTGTCTTGATTACTGTAGCTCTGTAGTATAGTCTGAAGTCAGGGAGTCTGATTCCTCCAGCTCTGCTTTTTTCCCTCAAGACTGCTTTGGCTATTTGGGGTCTTTTGTGTCTCCATAAAAATTTTAAGATTTTTTGTTCTAGTTCTGTAAAAAATGCCATTGGTAATTTGATAGGGCTTGCATTGAATCTGTAGATTGCTTTGGTTAGTATAGTCATTTTCACAATATTGATTCTTCCAATCCAAGAACATGGTATATCTCTCCATCTGTTGATATCATCTTTAATTTCTTTCATCAGTGTCTTATAGTTTTCTGCATACTGGTCTTTTGTCTCCCTAGGTAGGTTTATTCCTAGGTATTTTATTCTTTTTGTTGCAGTGGTAAATGGGAGTGTTTCCTTAATTTCTCTTTCAGATTTTTCATCATTAGTATATAGGAATGCAAGAGATTTCTGTGCATTAATTTTGTATCCTGCAACTTTACCAAATTCATTGATTAGCTCTAGTAGTTTTCTAGTGGCATCTTTAGGATTCTCTATGTATTGTATCACGTCATCTGCAGTGACAGTTTTACTTCTTCTTTTCCAACTTGTATTCCTTTTATTTCTTTTTCTTCGCTGACTGCTGTGGCTAGGACTTCCAAACCTATGTTGAATAATAGTGGTGAGAGTGGACATCCTTGTCTTGTTCCTGATCTTAGAGGAAATGCTTTCAGTATTTCACCATTGAGAATGATGTTTGCTGTGGGTTTGTTGTATATGGCCTTTATTATGTTGAGGTAGGTTCCCTCCGTGCCCACTTTCTGGAGAGTTTTTATCATAAATGGGTGTTGAATTTTGTCAGAACCTTTTTCTGCATCTATTGAGATGGTCCTATGGTTTTTATTCTTCAATTTGTTAGTATGGTGTATCACATTGATTGAGTTGGGTATATTGAAGAATCCTTGCATCCCTGAGATAAATCCCACTTGATCATGGTATATGATGTGTTGTTGGATTCTGTTTGCTAGTATTTTGTTGAGGATTTTTGCATCTATATTCATCAGTGATATTGGTCTGTAATTTTCTTTTTTTGTAGTATCTTTGTCTGGTTTTGGTATCAGGGTGATGGTGGCCTCATAGAATGAGTTTGGGAGTGTTCCTTCCTCTGCAATATTTTGGAAGAGTTTGAGAAGGATGGGTGTTAACTCTTCTCCAAATGTTTGATAGAATTCACCTGTGAAGCCATCTCGTCCTGGACTTTTGTTAGCTGGAAAATTTTAAATCACAGTTTCAATTTCATTACTTGTGATTTGTCTGTTCATATTTTCTATTTCTTCCTCTCTCAGTCTTGGGGGTTATACCTTTCTAAGAATTTGTCCATTTCTTCCAGGTTGTCCATTGTATTGGCATAGAGTTGCTTGTAGTAGTCTCTTAGGATGCTTTGTACTTCTGTGGTGTCTGTTGTAACTTCTCCTTTTTCATTTTGAATTTTATTGATTTGAGTCCTCTTCCTCTTTTTCTTGATGAGTCTGGCTAATGGCTTATCAATTTTGTTTATCTTCTCAAAGAACCAGCTTTTAGTTTTATTGATCTTTGCTATTGTTTTCTCTGTTTCTATTTCATTTATTTCTGCTCTGATCTTTATGATTTCTTTACTTCTGCTAACTTTGGGTTTTGTTTGTTCTTCTTTCTCTAGTTCTTTTAAGTGTAACGTTAGATTGTTTATTTGAGATGTTTCTTGTTTCTTGAGGTAGCCTTGTATAGCTATAAACTTCCCTCTTAGAACTGCTTTTGCTGCATTCCAAAGGTTTTGGATCATCGTGTTTTCATTGTCATTTGTCTCTAGGTGTGTTTTGATTTCCTCTTTGATTTCTTCAGTAATCTCTTGGTTATTTAGTAACGTATTGTTTAGCCTCCATGTGTTTGTGCTTTTTACGTTTTTTTTCCCTGTAATTGATTTCTAGTCTCATAGTGTTGTGGTCCGAAAAGATGCTTGATATGATTTCAATTTTCTTAAGTTTACTGAGGCCTGATTTGTGACCTAAGATGTGATCTATCCTGGAGAATGTTCCGTGCACACTTGAGAAGAATGTGTATTCTGTGGTTTTTGGATGGAATGTCCTATAAATATCAATTAAATCTATCTGGTCTATTGTGTCATTTAAGGCTTGTGTTTCCATATTAATTTTCTGTTTGGATGATCTCTCCATTGGTGTAAGTGAGGTGTTAAAGTCCCCCACTATTATTGTGTTACTGTTGATTTCCTCTTTTAGAGCTGTTGGCAGTTGCCTTGTGTATTGAGGTGCTCCCATGTTGGGTGCATATATATTTATAATTGTTATATCTTCTTCTTGGATTGATCCCTTAATAATTATGTAGTGTCCTTCCTTGTCTCTTGTAACATTCTTTATTTTAAAGTCTATTTTATCTGATATGAGTATTGCTACTCCAGCTTTCTTTTGATTTTCATTTGCATAGAATATCTTTTTCCATCCGTTCACTTTAAGTCTGAATGTGTCCCTAGGTCTGAAGTGGGTCTCTTGTAGACAGCATATATATGGGTCTTGTTTTTGTGTCCTTTCAGCAAGCCTGTGTCTTTTGGTTGGAGCATTTAATCCATTCACGTTTAAGGCAATTATCGATATGTATGTTCCTATTACCATTTTCTTAATTGTTTTGGGTTTTTTTTTTGTAGGTCCTTTTCTTCTCTTGTGTTTTCCACTTAGAGAAGTTCCTTTAGCATTTGTTGTAGAGCTGGTTTGGTGGTGCTGAAATGAGGTAGACTTGTATAGCTATAAACTTCCCTCTTAGAACTGCTTTTGCTGCCTCCCATAGGTTTTGGATCATCGTGTTAGCTTTTGCTAACATCGTGTTAACAAAAGGAAAAAATTAACTTTTGCTTGTCTGTAAAGCTTCTGATTTCTCTATCAAATCTGAATGAGATCCTTGCCGGGGAGAGTAATCTTGGTTGTAGGGTGTTCCCTTTCATCACGTTAAGTGTATCATGCCTCTCCTTTCTGGCTTGTAGAGTTTCTGCTGAGAAATCAGCTGTTAACCTTATGGGAGTTCCCTTGTATGGTATTTGTCGTTTTTCCCTTGCTTCTTTCAATAATTTTTCTTTGTCTTTAATTTTTGCCAATTTGATTACTATGTGTCTCGGTGTGTTTCTCCTTGGGTTTATTCTGTATGGGACTCTCTGTGCTTCCTGGACTTGGGTGGCTCTTTTCTTTCCCATGTTGGGGAAGTTTTCAACTATAATCTCTTCAGATATTTTCTCTGGTCCTTTCTCTCTCTCTTCTCCTTCTGGGACCCCTATAATGTGAATGTTGTTGCATTTACTGTTGTCTCAGAGGTCTCTTAGGCTGTCTTCATTTCTTTTCATTCTTTTTTCTTTATTCTGTTCCACAGCAGTGAATTCCACCATTCTGTCTTCCAGGTCACTTATCTGTTCTTCTGCCTCAGTTCTTCTGCTATTGATTCCTTCTAGTGTAGTTTTCATTTCAGTTATTTTATTGTTCATCTCTGTTTCTTTGTTCTTTAATTCTTCTAGGTATTTGTTAAACATTTCTTGCATCTTCTTAATCTTTGCCTCCATTGTTTTTCCGAGGTCCTGGATCATCTTCACTATCATTATTCTGAATTCTTTTCCTGGATGTTGCCTATCTGCACTTCATTTATTTGTTTTTCTGGGGTTTTATCTTGTTCCTTCATCTGGTACATAGCCCTCTGCCTTTTCATCTTGTGTATCTTTCTGTGAATGTGGTTTTTATTCCACAGGCTGCAGGATTGTAGTTCTTCTTACTTCTGCTGTCTGCCCTCTGGTGGATGAGGCTATCTAAGAGGCTTGTGCAAGTTTTCTGGTGGGAGGGACTGGTGGTGGGTAGAGCTGGCTGTTGCTCTGGTGGGCAGAGCTCAGTAAAACTTTAATCTGCTTGACTGCTGGTGGGTGGGGCTGGGTTCCCTCCCTGTTGGTTGTTTGGCCTGAGGCAACCCAACACTGGAGCCTATCGGGGTTTTGGTGGGGCTAATGGTGGACTCTGTGAGGGCTCATGCCAAGGAGTACTTCCCAGAAGTTCTGCTGCCAGTGTCCTTGTCCTCATGGTGAGCCACAGCCACCCCCCGCCTCTGCAGGAGACCCTCCCACACTAGCAGGTAGGCCTGGTTCAGTCTCCCCTGTGGTCATTGCTCCTTCCCTTGGGTCCTGATGCACACACTACTTCGTGTGTGCCCTCTGAGAGTGGAGTCTCTGCATCCTCCACTCCTGTCAGAGTCCTGCTGTCAAATCCCGCTAGCCTTCAAAGTCTGATTCTGTAGGAATTCCTCCTCCTGTTGCTGGACCCCCAGGTTCAGAAGCCTGACGTGGGGCTCAGTACCTTCACTCCAGGGGGTGGAGTTCTGTGGTATAAGTTTTCTCCAGTTTGTGAGTCACCCACCCAGCCGTTACGAGATTTGTTTTTATTGTGATTGCGCCCCTCTACCGTCTCATTGTGTCTTCTCCTTTGTCTTTGGATGTGGGATATCTTTTTTGGTTAGCTCCATTGTCTTCCTGTCAATGATTGTTCAGCAGTTAGTTGTGATTCTGGTGTTCTCACAAGAGGGAGTGAGAGCACGTCCTTCTACTCCGCCATCTTGGTTCCAAATCTTCCCAACTCTTGTTTGACTTATTTGAAGGCCAGAAACCGAGTACAATGTTAGTAGCTCTTTTCCAGCTTACCCAACAACTATACTCAGGCCCTCAGTAAAGGATTTTCCAAGTGAAGAGTCCATGAAAAAAATCAGGAGGTAAGCATTGTATACAAATATGCACATCTGTATACTCACAGGATCATGTAGGGATTAGAGATGATGTAATTAACACACCATATCTTAGATGACTTAGAAACTAAGAAAAAAATGTTACCTTCCTCACTTATATCGCAATCATTTTTGGTGTATTGAAGAAGATAAGTACATTTTCAGAGAATTTTACCAGTAGAGAGGAAACAGGATTAACGTTTCAGAAGGGATTTAGATTAGCCATGTGTAGGAATTATTTTAAGAATTTTCAGAGACTAGAACAGCTACATGTAAAAGAACGAAATTAGAACATTTCCTAACACCATACACAAAAATAAACTCAAAATGGATTATGGACCTAAATGTAAGGCCAGACACTATAAAACTCTTAGAGGAAAACATAGGCAGAACACTCTATGACATAAATCACAGCAAGATCCTTTTTGATCCACCTCCTAGAGAAAGAAATAAAAACAAAAATAAACAAATGGGACCTAATGAAACTTAACAGCTTCTGCACAGCAAAGGAAAACATAAAAAAGACGAAAAGACAAACCTCAGAATGGGAGAAAATATTTTCAAATGAAGCAACCAACAAAGGATTAATCTCCAAAATTTACAAGCAGCTCATGCAGCTCAATGTCAAAGAAACAAACAACCCAATCCAAAAGTGGGCAGAAGACCTGCGTAGACATTTCTCCAGAGAAGATATACAGATTGCCAAGAAACACAGGAAAGGATGCTCAACATCACTAATCATTAGAGAAATGCAAATCAAAACTACAATGAAGTATCACCTCACACCAGTCAGAATGGCCATCATCAAAAAATCTACAAACAGTAAATGCTGGAGAGGGTGTCGAGAAAAGGGAACACTCTTGCACTGTTGGTGGAAATGTAAATTGATACAGCCACTATAGAGAACAGAATAGAGGTTCCTTAAAAAACGAAAATTAGAACTACCATATGACCCAGCAATCCCACTACTGGGCATATACCCTGAGAAAACCATAATTCAAAAAGAGTCATGTACCACAATGTTCATTGCAGCACTATTTACAATAGGCGGGACATGGAAGCAACCTAAGTGTCCATCGACAGATGAATGGATAAAGAAGATGTGGCACATATATACAATGGAATATTACTCAGCCATAAAAAGAAATGAAATTGAGTTATTTGTAGTGAGGTGGATGGACCTAGAGTCTGTCATACAGAGTGAAGTAAGTCAGAAAGATAAAAACAAATACCGTATGCTAACACATACATATGGAATCTAAAAAAAAAAAAGGTTCTGATGAACCTAGGGGCAGGACAGGAATAAAGACGCAGATGTAGAGAATGGACTTGAGGACACGGGGAGGGGGAAAGTTAAGCTGGGACGAAGTGAGAGAGTGGAATGGCCTTATATACACTATCAAATGTAAAATAGATAGCTAGTGGGAAGCAGCCGCATAACACAGGGAGATCACCTCCGTGATTTGTGACCACCTAGAGGGGTGGGATAGGAAGGGTGGGAGGGAGACACAAGATGAGGAGATATGGGGATATGTGTATATGTATAGCTGATTCACTTTGTTACACAGCAGAAACTAACACACCATTGTAAAGCAATTACACTCCAATAAAGATGTTAAAAAAAAAAAGAAAGAAAGAAAGTAGATTCTCCACTGAGTAAGTTTAAGAATTGTACTAACTATAATTTGTTTTACATCATTTACATAGAAACCTGGGGAATGAATTAAACGATCACCAGCTAGTTTATACTAACATGAATATGTAGTTTCTCCATTGGTACACTGAGTATTTATTTTTCTAAATCAGAGCTCTGTTTATAAAAACCAGCACCTTTGTACTGCAATAATCATTAATTGGAATAAAAAATTACGAATTGTCCTAATGAGGCTTTGATCATTATTCAAACCTAGTTACTCTCTTTTTAGAGAAGATAAACATTTGAGAATTATTTGTAGTACAAACAAAATCATTTTAATTGAGTACTTTGAAATATAAAAAATGGCATTAAATAAAGTGATGGTAGGAATTAAAAATATGTATCTGCTCCTTGCAACTGCTGTATAATTAACTTTTGCTTATTCATATTCACAAATAAGAATAGTAACAGCCTTATATTATTTAGATGACAATTTGGAATACATTAAATTATTTTATTTGCAGGATCCAACTTATCTTCCTCCTTGATTTGCTTAGAAGAGAATTAAGGTTAGCTTGCATATCCTGGATACATGAGAACTCTTCTTAGGGAAAAACAACTCAGAAGCATGCTAAACAACAGGGAAGAATTAAAAATCATCTGGGCATAGTCAAGCATCTTGTTTAGGAGATTCAGTGATAGAATTTTGTACTTAGTTTTGTGTGCTTCACTAAGATGTTAATTTCAAGGCTTTAAAAATCCCAGAAATAAATTCAGGACAGTTATTTTCTCCTGGAGAAGTAACAATTGGTGATTTGGATTAGAATGTCCTAGACTTCCCAAGAACTTTTTTCGCCTATATTTCAGCTTTGATTCTCCCTTCTTTTCTTCTTCTCCTCATTTCTTACTATTCTTCCAGGCTATTTTTACCTGCCTTTGTAAACCCAATAATTGCTTGAACCTTTCAAGTTTTCAAAATAGAGTCATTCAGACTAGGTTATAGGAAAGGAGAAATCTGAACAATTTAAACTTTGAATAATTCCCTCATACTTGTTTACTTAGATGAAAACACTTCCATTACATACATTTTAATGTACACATTCCAAAGTTCTTTCTTTCGAGGTACTCTTGGTACCTATGCTTGGTACCAAGTTATTACTCTTTCCCTTGTGACATGAGACACTTGCTATTCCCTCTTCGTTGGAAATCATGGTACAATAGACATTGAACAAAAGGCCATGGGAAGACATAGCCCCTGACTAATACTGCCCATAGACTTCGCCCCAAAGAGTACAAAAACCCACCACAATTCCTCAAAGTACATATCCTGTCCTAAGTTCATTTGATGGGCCAGAAAATAAAACGAAGACAGATCATAATAACAAGCCAAATCTCTACCACTATACTCTATCTACTTGGTTCTGAGACATTAAATTTTTATCTTTTAACATATAAAAGATTGGGATGCATCATAAAATTGATGTTTACATTCACCTTGGTAGTTTCTTTTTTCCCTTTTTTCTCCTGTAGAGCTATTTGTAAAATGATTCCTTTATAATCCATGGAACCTTAAAATTGAAGAAATATGTCATCTTAAAAATACAGAGAAGCAAACAAGCCAGGAGAATGACAACAAGCAAAAATACTCTTCTTAGAAGTTTTAAGTCCTGCATATGTAGGACTAGAGAATAGTGTCACAACCACAATACTTTAGCTTAGATTATGGTGGAATTGATTGTCTAAAAATTAATTTTTTCTAATTTAATCAGTATTTATTAGATGCCATCAATATGCCAGGCACTATAGTAGGCACCAGTCTTAGAAAAGTGAGTAAGATGAAGTCTGCAAATTCTGAAACAAAACTTAAGATTTTAGTTTTTAAAAAATTGCCTCAGAGAGGACCTTCAAGATGGCGGAGAATAAGATGTGGAGATCACCTTCCTCCCCACAAATACATCAGAAATACATCTACATGTGGAATAACTCCTACAGAACACCTACTGAATGCTGGCAGAAGACCTCAGACTTCGCAAAAGGAAAGAAACGTCCCATGTACCTGGGTAGGGCAAAAGAAAAAAGAAAAAAACAGAGACAAAAGAACAGGGATGGGGGCTTCCCTGGTGGCGCAGTGGTTGAGAATCTGCCTGCTAATGCAGGGGACACGGGTTCAAGCCCTGGTCTGGGAAGATCCCACATGCTGCAGAGCAACTAGGCCCGTGAGCCACAACTACTGAGCCTGCGTGTCTGGAGCCTGTGCTCCGCAGCAAGAGAGGCTGTGATAGTGAAGAGGCCTGCGCACCGTGATGAAGAGTTGCCCCGCTTGCCGCAACTAGAGAAAGCCCTCACACAGAAATGAAGACCCAACACAGCCAAAACTAAATATAAAAATAAATAAATAAATAAAAGATTACTATTAAAAAAAAAAAAACAAAAACAGGGATGGGACCTGCCCCTCTGGGAGGGAGCTGTGCAGGAGGAAGTTTCCACACACTAGGAAGCCCCTTCACTGGCAGAGATGGGCGGTGGGCGGGGGGGAAGCTTCAGAGCCACAGAGGAGAGTGCAGCAACAGGGGTACAGAGGGCAAAGCAGAGAGATTCCTGTACAGAGGATCAGTGCCGACCAGCACTCACCAGCCTGAGAGGCTTGTCTGGTCACCTGCCGGGGTGGGTGGGGGTTGGGAGCTGAGGCTCCGGCTTTGGAGGTCAGATCCCAGGGAGAGGACTGGGGTTGGCTGCGTGAACACAGCCTGAAGGGGGCTAGTGCACCACAGCTAGCCAGGAGGGAGTCCGGGAAAAAGTCTGGAAGTGCCTAAGAGGCAAGAGACCATTGTTTCGGAGTTTGTGAGGAGAGGAGATTCAGAGCACCACCTAAACAAGCTCCAGAGATGGGCGTGAGATGCGGCTATTAGCGCGGACCCCAGAGACGGGCATGAGATGCTAAGGCTGCTGCTGCAGCCACCAAAAAGCCTGTGTGCAAGCACAGGTCACTATCCACACCCCCCAGGGAACCTGTGCAGCCCACCACTGCCAGGGTCGCGTGATCCAGGGACAACTTCCCTGGGAGAACACACGGTGCATCTCAGGCTGTTGCAATGTCACGCTGGCCTCTGCTACCGCAGGATCACCCAGCATTCTGCACCCTTCCCTCCCCCTGGCCTGAGTGAGCCAGAGCCCCGTAATCAGCTGCTCCTTTAACCCTGTCCTGTCTGAGCAAAGAACAGTGGCCCTCAGGTGGCCTACACACAGAGGTGGGGCCAAATCCAAAGCTGAGCCCCGAGAGTTGTGCAAACAAAGAAGAGAAAGGGAAATCTCTCCCAGCAGCCTCAGGAACAGCGGATTAAATCTCCACAATCAACTTGATGTACCCTGCATCTCTGGGATACCTGAATAGACAATATATCATCCCAAAATTTAGGCGGTAGACTTTGGGAGCAACTGTAGACTTGGGGTTTGCTTTTTGTATCTAATTTGTTTCTGTTTTTATGTTTATCTTAGTTTAGTATTTAGAGTATATTATCATTGGTAGATTTGTTTATTGCTTTGGTTGCTCTCTTCCTTTTCTTTATATATATATATATATGTATTTTCCTTTTTCTCTTTTTGTGAGTGTGTATGTGTATGTGTATGCTTCTTTGTGTAATTTTGTCTGTATAGCTTTGCTTTTACCATTTGTCCTATGGCTCTGTCTGTCCTTTGTTTTTTCCTTTTTTGTTTTTTATTACTTAAAATTTTTTTTTATTTTTAATACTTCTTAATTTTTTATTTTAATAACTGTATTTTATTTTATTTTTTCCTTCTTTCTTTCTCTTTTTCTCCCTTTTCTTCTGAGACATGTGGCTGACGCTGTCTTGGTGCTCCGGCTGGGTGTCAGGCCTGTGCCTCTGACGTGGGAGAGCCGAGGTCAGGACATTGGTCCACCAGAGACCTCCTGGCTCCACATAATATCAAACGGTGAGAGCTCTCCCAGAGATCTCCATCACAATGCTAAGACCCAGCTCCACTCAATGAACAGCAAGCTACAGTGCTGGACACCCTATGCCAAACAGCTAGCAAGACAGGAACACAACCCCACCCATTAGCAGAGAGACTGCCAAAAATCATAATAAGTTCACAGACACCCCAAAACACACCACTGGATGCGGTCCTGCCCACCAGAAAGACAGATCCAGCTTCATCCACAAAGGCATCAGTCCCCTCCACCAGGAAGCCTACACAACCCACTGAACCAACCTTAGCCACTGGGGGCAGACACCAAACACAACGGGAACTACGAACCTGCAGCCTGCGAAAAGGAGACCCCAAACACAGTAAGTTAAGCAAAATGAGCAGACAGAGAAACACACAGCAGATGAAGGAGCAAGGTAAAAACCCACCAGACCAAACAAATGAAGAGGAAATAGGCAGTCTACCTGAAAAAGAATTCAGAGTAATGATAGGAAAGATGATCCCAAATCTTGGAAATAGAATGGAGAAAATACAAGAAACATTTAACAAGGACCTAGAAGAACTAAAGAGCAAACAAACAAGGATGAACAACACAATAAATGAAATTAAAAATTCTCTAGAAGGAATCAATAGCAGAATAACTGAGGCAGAAGAATGGACAAGTGACCTGGAAGATAAAATAGTGGAAATAACTACTGCAGAGCAGAATAAAGAAAAAAGAATGAAAAGAATTGAGGACAGTCTCAGAGACTTCTGGAACAATATTAAACGCACCAACACTTGAAGGGTCCCAGGAAAAGAAGAGAAAAAGAAAGGGACTGAGAAAATATTTGAAGAGATTACAGTTGAAAACTTCCCTAATGTGGGAAAGGAAATAGTCAATCAAGTCCAGGAAGCGCAGAGAGTCCAAGGAGAAATCCAAGGAGAAACACTCCAAGACACATATTAATCAAACTATCAAAAATTAAATACAAAGAAAAAATATTAAAAGCAGCAAGGGAAAAATAACAAATAACATACAAGGGAATCCCCATAAGGTTAACAGCTGATCTTTCAGCAGAAACTGCAAGCCAGAAAGGAGTGGCACGACATATTCAAAGTGATGAAAGGGAAAAACCTACAACCAAGATTACTCTACCCAGCAAGGATCTCATTCAGATTCAACAGAGAAATCAAAACCTTTACAGACAAGCAAAAGCTAAGAGAATTCAACACCACTAAACCAGCTTTACAACAAATGCTAAAGGAACTTCTCTAGTCAGGAAACACAAGAGAAGGAAAGACCTACAATAACAAACCCAAAACAATTAAGAAAATGGTAATAGGAACATACATATCGATTACTGCCTTAATTGTAAATGGATTAAATGGTCCAATCAAAAGACATAGACTGCCTGAATGGATAAAAAAACAAGACCCATATATATGCTGTCTACAAGAGACTCACTTCAGACCTAGGGACACATACAGACTGAAAGTGAGGTGCTGGAAAAAGATATCCCATGCAAATGGAAATCAAGAGAAAGCTGGAGTAGCAATTCTCATATCAGATAAAATAGACTTTAAAATAAAGACTGTTACAAGAGACAATGAAGCACACTACATAATAATCAAGGGATCAATCCAAGAAGAAGATATAATAACAATTGTAAATATATAGGCTGCCAACATAGGAGCACCTCAATACATAAGGCAAATGCTAACAGCCATAGAAGGGGAAATCGACAGAAACACAATCAGAGTAGGGTACTTTAACACCCCACTTTCACCAATGGACAGATCATCCAAAATGAAAATAATTGAGGAAACACAAGCTTTAAATGATACATTAAACAAGATGGACTTAATTGATATTTATAGGACATTCCGTCCAATAACAACAGAATACACTTTGTTCTCAGGTGCTCATGGCACATTCTCCAGGATAGATCATATCTTGGGTCACAAATCAAGCCTTGGTAAATTTAGGAAAATTGAAATTGTATCAAGTATCTTTTTCGACCACAATGCTATGAGACTAGATATCATTTACAGGAAAAAATCTGTAAAAAATACAAACACATGGAAGCTAAACAATACATTACTAAATAACCAAGAGACTACTGAAGAAAGCAAAGAGGAAATCAAAAAATACCTAGAAACAAATGACAATGAAAACTCGATGACCCAAAATCTATGGGATGCAGTAAAAGCAGTTCTAAGAGGGAAGTTTATAGCAATACAATCCTACCTCAAGAAACAAGAAACATCTCAAATAAACAACCTAACCTTACACCTAAAGCAATTACAGAAAAAGAACAAAAAAACTCCCCCAAATTTAGCAAAAGGAAAGAACTCATAAAGATCAGATTAGAAATAAATGAAAAAGACATGAAGGAAACAATAGCAAAGATCAATAAAACTAAAAGCTGGTTCTTTGAGAAGATAAACAAAATTGATAAACCATTAACCAGACTCATCAAGAAAAAAAGGGAGACAACGCAATTCAATAGAATTAGAAATGAAAAACGAGAAGTAACGACTGACACTGCAGAAATACAAAGGATCATGAGAGATTACTACAAGCAACTCTATGCCAATAAAATGGACAACCTGGAAGAAATGGACAAATTCTGAGAAAATCACAACCTTTGAGACTGAACCAGGAAGAAATAGAATATATAAACAGACCAATCCCAAGCACTGAAATTGAGACTGTGATTAAAAATTTTCCAACAAACAAAAGCCCAGGACCAGATGCCTTCACCGGCAAATTCTATCAAACATTGAGAGAAGAGCTAACACCTATCCTTCTCAAACTCTTCCAAAATATAGCAGAGAGAGCAACACTCCCAAACTGCAAGGCTACCATCACACTGATACCAAAACCAGACAAAGATGTCCCAAAGAAAGAAAACTATAGGCCATATCACTGATGAACAAAGATGCCAGAATTCTCAGTGAAATACTAGCAAACAGATTCCAGAAACACATTAAAAGGATCATACGCCATGATCAAGTGGGGTTTATCCCAGGAATGCAAGGATTCTTCAATATACGCAAATCAATCAATATGATACACCATATTAACAAATTGAAGCAGAAAAACCATATGATCATCTCAATAGATGCAGGAAAAGCTTTTGAGAAAATTCAACACCCATTTTTGATAAAAACTCTCCAGAAAGTAGGCATAGAGTGACCTTACCTCAAAATAATAAAGGCCATATATGACAAACCCACAGCCAACATCGTTCTCAGTGGTGAAAAACTGAAACCATTTCCTCTAAGGTCAGGAACAAGAAAAGGTTGTCCACTCTCACCACTGTTATTCAACATAGTTTTGGAAGTTTTAGCCACAGTAATCAGAGAAGAAAAACAAATAAAAAGAATCCAAATTGGAAAAGAAGAAGTAAAGCTGTCTCTGTTTGCAGATGACATGATAATATACATAGAGAATCCTAAGATGATACCAGAAAACTACTAGAGCTAATCAATGAATTTGCTAAAGTAGCAGGATACAAAATTCATGCACAAAAATCTCTTGCATTCCTATACACTAAATGATGAAAAATCTGAAAGAAAAAATAAGGAAACACTACCATTTACCACTGCAACAAAAAGAATAAAATACCTAGGAATAAACCTACCTAAGGAGACAAAAGACCTGTAGGCAGAAAACTATAAGACACTGATGAAAGAAATTAAAGATGATACAAACAGATGGAGAGATATACCATGTTCTTGGATTGGAAGAATCAACATTGTGAAAACGAGTATACTACCCAAAGCAATCTACAGATTCAATGCCATTCCTATCAAACTACCAATGGCCTTTTTCACAGAAGTAGAACAAAAAGTTGCACAATCTGTATGGAAACACAAAAGACCCTGAATAGCCAAAGCAGTCTTGAGAAAGAAAAACAGAGCTAGAGGAATCAGGCTCCCTGACTTCAGCCTGTACTACAAAGCTACAGTAATCAAAACAGTATGGTACTGGCACAAAAACAGAAATATAGATCAATGGAACAGGATAGAAAGCCCAGAGATAAACCCACGCACCTATGGTCACCTTATCTTTGATAAAGGAGGCAAGCATATACAGTGGAGAAAAGACAGCCTCTTCAATAAGTGGTGTTGGGAAAACTGGACAGCTACATGTAAAAGAATGAAATTAGAACACTCCCTGACACCATACAAAAAAATAAACTCAAAATGGATTACAGACCTAAATGTAAGGCCAGACACTATCAAACTCTTAGAGGAAAACATAGGCACAACACTGTATGACATAAATCACAGCAAGGTCCTTTTTGACCCATCTCCTAGAGAAATGGAAATAAAAACAAAAATAAACAAATGGGACCTAATGAAACTTAAAAGCTTTTGCACAGCAAAGGAAACCATAAACAAGACGAAAAGACAACCCTCAGAATGGGAGAAAATATTTGCGAATGAAGCAACTGACAAAGGATTAATCTCCAAAATTTACAAGCCGCTCATGCAGCTCAATATCAAAAAAACGAACAACCCAATCCAAAAATGGGCAGAAGACCTAAATAGACATTTCTGCAAAGAAGATGTACAGATTTCGGACAAACACATGAAAGGATGCTCTACATCACTCATCATTAGAGAAGTGCAAATCAAAACTATAGTGAGGTATCACCTCACACCAGTCAGAATGGCCATCATCAAAAAATCTACAAACAATAAATGCTGGAGAGGGTGTGGAGAAAAATGAACCATCTTGCACTGTTGGTGGGAATGTAAATTGATATAGCCACTATGGAGAACAGTATGGAGGTTCCTTAAAAAACTAAAAATAGAACTACCATACGACCCAGCAATCCCACTACTGGGCATATACCCTGAGAAAACCATAATTCAAAAAGAGTCATATACCAAAATGTTCATTGCAGCTCTATTTACAATAGCCAGGACATGGAAGCAACCCAAGTGTCCATCACAGATGAATGGATAAAGAAGATGTGGCACAAATATACAATGGAATATTACTCAGCCATAAAAATAAACGAAATTGAGTTATTTGTAGTGAGGTGGATGGACCTAGAGACTGTCATACAGAGTGAAGTAAGTCAGAAAGAGAAAAACAAATACTGTATGGTAACACATATATATGGAATCGTAAAACAAACAAAAAAAAGGGTTCTGAAGAACCTAGGTGCAGGACAGGAATAAAGACACAGACATAGAGAATGGACTTGAGGACATGGGGTGGGGGAAAGGTAAGCTGGGACGAAGTGAGAGAGTGGCAAGGACATATATACACTACCAAATGTAAAATTGATAGCTAGTGGGAAGCAGCCACATAGCACAGAGAGATCAGCTCGGTGCTTTGTGACCACCTAGAGGGGGGGATGGGATAGGGAGGGTGGGACGGAGAAGCAAGAGGGAGGAGATATGGGGATATATGTATATGTATAGCTGATTCACTTTGTTATAAAGCAGAAACTAACAGACCATTGTAAAGCAATTGTACTTCAATAAAGGTGTTAGAAAAAATTGCCTCAGTTTTCTAACTATAAAATTACTATACAGTAAGTCAAAATCTAAAAGAACATAGCAAAAGCAACTTAATGGGACATAATAAAATGTAAAACAGCTCTATGGTGCTCTTTGACTTGGAATCAGAGACATGAGTTTAACAGTAATGAATTTATGACTCATCAAGAGAGATTGTAATTTTAAAAGGAACATGATATTTAGGTGACAGTTTAAAAGGCGTCAAATTACTATATTCAACCTTGTATTTCACAAATCTTTAGAAGAGCAACAAAAAATATTTGTAACAATGTGACTTGTTTCATTTTTCCTATTGATAACAACTTTTCATTGCCACCATGCTAGTGAATTAAACTGTATTGATTAAAGGTTATTTTAATAACAGACTTCAAAAGAACCTTAAAAGAGGCTGATCTTACAGATTCTATTCTATATATTTAAAACCTGTTTATTATTGCCCTTCCATTTTCCTGTTTAGGGTGTTTGCTTTAATTTAAAATCTTGTTAATAACCATGAGTTGTAGGAAATGAAGGCTCTGCCAATGAAACTTGATAAAGTAAATTTTGACAGCCAGTTATTCAAATTGTAGATTGAGATTATGAAAAAGTGACCACATTCTTTACATCTTGAATCTGGACTAGTGAGAGAACCCAGGGATAAAATGAGGGGTGGCGACTTTTGATCAATGGTAACGTATGAGAATCCAACCACGAGAGGCAGAAGGCCAAGCGAAATGTTGGTAATATGTGTAGAGGGTTTCTTGTGTGGCTGACCCCCTGGAAAGAACGTCTGTCCACTTCATGCACTTACACACACCCAGTTTGGGCTGGACCAAGGTCAAGTCTGCAAAGTGCCACATTATCCTTGAGTTTATTATGATGTGGACTGGGAGACCAGTGACTGCTACTCCTAGTTCTGTGGTTTTCCAAAATATTCCATTAGTCTAGGGTTTGTTGTGGGTGCAGCAAAGTGCTGCCATTAGGTGAGGTTGTTGTCTGGGTCCGAGTATACTTTCTGTCAACACACACACATGAAGAAACCAGTTTGTCTCACAGACAGGCATGGTGCATGGACCTAGGGGGTGCATTCACCATTTTGGATGTAGCAGGAAACAGGCGATGAGGCTGCGTCGTGCTGGTTTCTCTCTACCTATGTTACAGGGAAGATCCAGATGTCATATTTTGAAGTAACATCATGGAGACAGGGGTTAGAGCTAGGGTGATGATATAAAAGTAGGTAGGAAGAGGGTGGGACACAGATCTGCCGGTCTTTGTCTTAAATGCAAGTGTTTTTTTGAGGCTGGAGGATCAGAATTCAATGAGACCTTCCATTTCAAACACCTTGCAAAACACAAAAGGTTTTGATAAAGGTTGGGTTAAATTCTCTTCTACTTTCTCTCCTCTTTTTGAGTTTTCTTACCAATGTTTCTCCTCCATACGAAATGCAGATTTTCAATCTGGCAATAACAGTTTCCTCTAGATCTATGTCTATCTCTAGCTACATCTTCATCTCTACATATATGTGACTTAATTTTTTTTTTTTTAGGTAAAACAAAGAAGACCTTTGTTTAAGGAATGTGATTAGATGTTACATTTGGACAGAGGGGCTGAAAATAGACCTAGTATGTTATTTAGGCAGCAATGATGCTCTATTGCAAGTATCACAAAAGTATTTTGGGGTGAAAATATACCCAAGGAAACACTCTAAACCATTATCCAAATCACTTAATGATAAAAAATAAAGTATGCATTCTTTAGAGAAAACAATCTCTCTCTGATAATTCAGTGGCAGCTGCATTCTGTGAACTGCTGTTTATGTTTCTTTAAATAGCAGCATTATTGCAATGAGATGGAAGCTATAAGTCAACTCTGCCATTTTACAGTTTTCTGAATATACACAATATTCATACATGTAAAAAAAGAAAAGAACAGTACAAAAGTGTTAATGCACAGGGTCAGTATTAGAGGTAGCAATCTCTCATGATTGATACTGTTAACTTTTGCTCTTTAAAGAACTGTGGTAAAATATATGCAACAGAATATGTACCATTTCAACCACTGTAAGTGTACAATTCAGCGTGAACACATTCACAGTGTTTGATGATGTTACAGTTTGAAAATTAAAACTTTGTAATTAATTGCTTCCAAATCAAAATTTTGTGTTTCCATCTACTGGTAGAAGGAAAAGATGGAAAAACAAGATAAAAAAAAAATGGGTGGGAGATTGAGGAATAAACAAACTTGATTAAAATTTTAGATGAAGTTTTTTTGTTTTGTTTTGTTTTTACTGACACTGTAAGTTTTATTTTTTTCTGTTGGTTTCATAAAATCCTAAAACACTATCCTAAAATCAGATGGAGTGAAAAGCAATTACATTTTGTAGATGTAAAATGCTTTTTGAAATTGATATTTCTTCCCTTTTATGACTAAGCTCTTGGCTAGAAAAATGTTGCAATAACACATCAGAAATATGTTATATTTAAAAGGAGAGTTCATTGTTGTATCAAAGCTTATAATAGAATTTTAGGCTTTAGACTTGGAAGATACGTTAGTGATCACCAAGTCTGAATCCCTCATTTTATAACCAAGGAAAATGAGGTCAATAAGAATTTATCTTTCTATCTACCCATCTCTTCACCTAGAACATGATTTGTTCTAGAAAGTATTTTAAAGTGGTTTACAAGGATACATAAAAGATAGATAACATATTGGAAGTAGGTGCAAAAGGCAAGGGGGAAAAAAAAGCAGGATCATAAAAAGGGTAGCCAGAACTGAAACTAACTCAGAAATGCACACTATTAAATCCTAAGCATTTGGTAGGGCATAACCTCAGATTAGACTCTAAGTCTTCTACTGGTCGGTGTATAGAAGGAAATCTGATTAGCTAAGCAATTCACCACCTAATTGTTCAGAAGATGGACCACTATTTACAACACAAGGAAGAAATGTCTCCTGAGAGTCTTATGAAGAGGGCACATTTTCTAAATCAGCAGCTTCTTCAGGGACTTCACTGCAGGAGACAGAGTAACAAATTCCTAGGACTGTTTCTCATGCAGGCTGACTGGGTCTCACCTGGGTGCAATTCAGTAAAAGTTCTCCTTGAATGATTTGAGGCCTTCTCCTTCAGTCCTGCGAAGGACACTGGTGTGTTGAGTCCTACACAGGGCAGCTGCAGCTTCTTTCTCAATCAGCCGTCAGGGACTCAAGCTGTGATTTTCCAGGTGGTTGGGAAGAGCCTATGACTTGGCATCATGAGACTTCCTGGAACTCAGATTTCCTCTAAATCAGTGTTTTGCAAACATATTTTGGGCATGTGAATCTTCTGGGATGCTTGTTAATAAATGCAGATTTCTCTATCTCATGTATATTGATGATTCAGCAAGTCTAGGTAGGGCCCAGGAATCTATGTGTGACACAAGTGTGAGGAGACACACTTTGAGAAATGCTGGACCATCTTTTCTTGGAAAGGGGATTGGTTACATGATCCTTTAAGTGTGCTGTATCTATGCTTCAGTTGCAGTCTTATTTATTTATTTATTTATTTATTTATGGCTGTGTTGGGTCTTCGTTGCTGCACGTGGGCCCTCTCTAGTTGCGGCAAGCGGGGGCCACTCTTTGCCGTGGCCTCTCCTGTTGCAGAGCACTAGCTCTAGGTGCGTGGGCTGCAGTAGCTGTGGCTTGTGGGCTCCAGAGCTCAGGCTCAGTAGTTGTGGCACATGGGCCCAGCTGCCCCGTGGCATGTGGGATCTTCCCGGACCAGGGCTTGAACCCGTGTCCCCTGCATTGGCAGGCGGACTCTCAACCACTGCGCCACCAGGGAAGTCCCCAGCTGCAGTCTTTATAGGAGTTTTCTCCTTCCTGTTTTCTGCCTTCCCAGCTTCCTCCCTCTCCTCCTCTAGCTCCATATTGAATACATTTTAAATAATTGCTGGTTTCAGAGCTCTGGTTAGAACTGAGATTTCCTGAGTTACCCCAGGCAAATGCACAACATTAGCAATTTTCTTAATGTTTCTTTGCAGTGTTATTGAGAAAATGGGGAAGGGAAAAGTAAGGGATTTGCTCTGATCCAAGGAGAAATCTAACTTCACTGGGATTAGTAGTTTTTGACTCCTAATCAAGCTTTCTGACTTTGTGTGACTCTATTTCTCCAAATTTTTATGGCCATTACAGAAGGGAGAGATAACAATGAGAAGTGGAGTAGTGTAGATGAGACACAGACTCCTGGGTAGGAGGAATATTTCATCCCTGATAATGTTTAGAATTGTCAACAAGGTGATTTTTAAAAAAGGGAACAAATTTTAGTCAGGTTTCTGATTGTTTTTAAATTCCTTACAGATACTCCCTTATTGCCTATACCCAGGGTGGACAGCTTTCTTTCCTCTTCCTATGGTACATTACACTTGAGACCTTATTATAGGGTATGTGTGTTTGGGAGCAGCGAGCAGGAGGAGAGAGAATGAAGCAGGAAGAGAAGACTTCATTCTATTGCTTTGTTCTAGCCTTGCTAATCAGACAATGGTCTTTATACCAGCAGCATCTGGACATCACCCTGGAACTTGCCCAAAATGCCGAATCTCTGGCCTCATTCCAGATTTACTGAATCAGAATCTTCATTTTAATGAGATACTTAGTCATTCTTGCACATTAAAGTTTGTGAAGTATTAGGATAGCACCTCTCAAAATTTTGTGAGCATTAGAATCACCTGCAGGGCAGAATGCTTGTTCAAACACAGATTGCAGAGATTCTGACTCAGTAGGTCTGAGGTGGGACCCATGAATTTGCACTAACAAGCTCCAGGTGATGCTTACAATGGCTGTACACACATTGAATAGTGAAGGTCAAAAATACTGCTGCTTTTTCTTTGTTTTTAGGAGACTTTATCTTTTAAAGTGGTTTTGGGTGAACAGCAAAATTGAGCAGAAAGTACAGAGGTTTCCCATTTACCCCTTCCCCCAGGCACGGATAGCTTACCATTATCAACGTGCCCCACCAGAAGGTTACATTTGTTACAATTGCTAAACCTACATTGACACGTCATTATCACCCCAAGTCCATAGTTTACATTAGGGTGCACTCTTGGTGTCGTATATTCTATGCGTTTTGACAAAGGTATCATGATATATATCCACCATTGTAATTTCATACAGAATAGTTTCATAGCCCTAAAAATCCTCTGTGCTCCACCTATTCATCCCTCCCTCCCCCTGAATCCCCGGCAACCAATGGTCTTTCTTACTATTTATTTAGTTTTGCCGTTTCCAGTGCCATATAGTTGGAATTATACAGTATGTAGCCTGTCAGATTGGCTTATTTTGCTTAGTCATATGTATTTAAATTTCCTCCATATTTTTTCGTGGCTTGGTAGCTCATTTATTTTTAGTGCTGAATAATATTCCATTCTCAAGATGTACCACAGTTGATTTACCCATTCACCTGCTGAAGGACACTTTGATTGCTTCCAAGTTTTGACAATTATGAATGAAGCTGCTACAAACATTTATGGCAGGATTTTGTGAGGACATAAGTTTTCAACTCATTTGGGTAATTATCAAAGAGTGTGATTGCTGGATCATATGGTGAGACTATGTTTAACTTTGTAAGAAACTGTTAAACTGTCTCTCAAAGTGGTTGTACTATTTTGTATTCCCACCAGCAATGAATGAGAATTCCTGTTGTTTCACATCCTCACCAGCATTTGGTGTTGTCAGTGTTTCACACTTTCAGCATTCTAATAGTGTGTAGCGGTATCTCACTGTTGTTTTCGTTTGCAATTCCCTAAATGACACGTGACGTGGAGCATCTTTTCGTATGCTTTTTGGCCATCTGTACATCTCCTTCGGTGAGGTGTCTGTTCACATCTTTTGCCCAATTTTTAATTGGGTTGTTTAGTTTCTTACTGTTGAGTTACAAGAGTTGTTGAGTGAAAAAAATGCACAACGCGAGAGGAGTGAGTTAAGTTTTATTTGGGGCAAAATGAGGACTATAGCCTGAGAGACAGCCTCTCAGATAGCTCTGAGGGACCGCTCCGAAGAGGTAGTGGGGGAGGTCAGTATATATGTGATTTTAGTGAAGGCGGATACCTGCAGCCAAGCACACACTTTAGCAGAAGGCTGCTGCTAGTCACGAGGGGCAGATGTCTCCGATAATGATTTTAGTGCTTTTCTAGATATGAGGAGATGCAAGAATTTGGCCTCATAAAATCGTCTCCTGAAAATATCTGTCTGAAAGCCTGTTCTGCTAGTTTTTCCCAGAGCACAGAGTGCCTCATTCCTGATCTCTGCCCTGAACTCCTTTCAGGGTGTATTGAAGGTCAGCGACTGCAGTGGCTAGTGACTTCATTCTTGCAGAAACAGATGGCAAGTGATAATTTTCAGTTGGCAGAGTTCTTTCTATATTTTGGATAACTGTCCTATGTATCTTTGGTAAATATTTTCTCCCAGTCTTCTCAGTCTCTTGACAAAACACTGCTTCTTAAATGGGCCACATAGAATCACCCAGAGAGTTTCAAAAGATACTGATTTCTTGGAACTCATCCCTACAGATTATGATATAATCAGTCAGCATAGGGCCAGGGAATCAGAATTTTTAAAAACCTCTTCAGGGGATTCTTATGTAGTTCAAGTTTGAGAAGCACTACCCTAGAACACTGCTGCTCAAACTTGGGTATACAGTGTAATCACATGGCAAGGTTTTGTTTTTTAAATACTGATGCCTCCGTCTCACATCCAGAAATTCTTTTTTTTTTTTTTTCCTTCATGTTTTAGACACTGTTTATTCCATGTGTGGAATATAATGGCCTTTTTAAAAACTCATCTCAAAGAAGATGAACTGAAATGTAATTTTTTTTTTTTTTTTTTTTACAGCTACCTTAACCTTCTTTTGTTTAACATATGCCTGGTATATCTTTTTTTTTTTTTTAACATCTTTATTGGAGTATAATTGCTTTACAATTGTGTGTTAGTTTCTGCTTTATAACAAAGTGAATCAGCTATACATATACATATATCCCCATATCTCTGCCCTCTTGCATATCCCTCTCTCCCACCCTCCCTATCCCACCCCTCTAGGTGGACACAAAGCACCGAGCTGATCTCCCTGTGCTATGCGGCTGCTTCCCACTAGCTATCGATTTTACATTTGGTAGTGTATATATGTCCATGCCACTCTCTCACTTTGTCCCAGCTTACCTTTCCCCCTCCCCATGTCCTCAAGTCCATTCTCTAGTAGGTCTGCGTCTTTATTTCTGTCCTCCTCCTAGGTTCTTCATGACCTTTTTGTGTTTTTAGATTCCATATATATGTGTTAGCATATGGTATTTGATTTTCTCTTTCTGACTTACTTCACTCTGTATGACAGACTCTAGGTCCATCCACCTCACTACAAATAACTCAATTTCATTTCTTTTTATGGCTGAGTAATATTCCATTGTATATATGTGCCACATCTTCTTTAACCATTCATCTGTGATGGACACTTAGGTTGCTTCCATGTCCTGGCTATTGTAAATAGAGCTGCAATGAACATTGTGGTACATGACACTTTTTGAATTATGGTTTTCTCAGGGTATATGCCCAGTAGTGGGATTGCTGGGTCATATGGTAGTTCTATTTTTAGTTTCTTAAGGAACCTCCATACTGTTCTCCATAGTGGTTATATCAATTTACATTCCCACCTACAGTGCAAGAGGGTTCCCTTTTCTCCACACCCTCTCCAGCATTTATTGTTTGTAACATCCAGAGATTCTGATTTGATTAGCATGGGTTCAATCTGGGTATTCAAGATTTTTTAAGGTCCCTGGGTGATTTTAATGTGAATCAAAGTTTGAGAACCACTGCCCTAGAATGAACTCTTCAGTAATGCTGGAGCTATCAACACTGGCAGTGCCTCTGAGAATTACAAAAAATTCTCCATTATGTGAAGGAATTAGTAATAAGTTGTCTGTTTCTCAGTGCGTGCCATGGCATATAGTTGGGGAGCAGAGTGTGGGCTCTTTGGCCAAGTGTTGTTGAGCTTTGAGTTCACACTGTCACATGGCTACCAAATTGCTAGTCACTGGGATAGAGAAGACAAGTTAGTTTCACCTCTTGGTGATGGTACAAAAATGATTACCATGTGGGGGTAAATTGTCTTTCCTGTACTCCACATGATAAGAACAGAGAACGGTTCGACATTACCACTTGGTCTCTTCCTTTTCCGCTTTGAGGAGACCCAAAGGACATAACCATCTGCATGGAGGACTGTGGGCAATAGAGGATGTGCTGGGTTGAGAGGACAAGGGGAGATGTGATGGAGGCATGAGATGATAGGGACCTGAAGGTCCTGAGGCAGAAAACGTTCATAGGGAAGAGAATGTGGGGCTCCCAGGGATGGCAAGGTGTCAGAAAATATGAGATCAATGAGAGAGAGAAAAGGGTTGATGATAAGATCTATAATGATCACAAAACACAGAATCAAGCCATTTATTTGGAAATGTATATTTTGTCTTTTAGTACACATTTTCATGAAGGATAGTGTGTTGAAATTAATGAATAAAATTTTATCTAACCTCATGAAATGGGTTGGCATCTTTGCTTGATCTCCTATTTACCTACTACTTCCTGAAATGTAGGTCCTTGGAGAATCTCATGAGATGAGTACTTTCGGTGTTATTATTGTTAGTGATTTCCAAAATTTTATTGGAGAAACCATCCTGGAAAATAAATTGCATTGTTACATTTGATAGTTTCTATTAACATTTTAATTTTTGATCTCATGTTATCTAAACTATAATGTTTTCTGGAGAAAAAAAAAACTGAAGAGAAATAAAGCATGGGCTTTAATGATATGTGGAAATATTTGAGAAAATGCACTTCTAAGGTCACATTTTCCTCAGCTTCCACAGTGGAACTAAGAACTGAATTTGGACATAGATACTCAAAAACACCACTCCCACCTAATCATCTGGGAGTCAGGGCTGTCTCTGTGAAGACTCAAAGAGAGTGAGTAGGCTTATAGTTGAAGGCGAACTTACAGGTGCTTTATTAATGAAGGAAGAAGTTACAGTGGAATTGAAATGCTATATTTCCCATATGAATCTTGAAAGGAACAGTCTAAAGGCAAAAAGGAAATATCCAAGGGCTGAGTACATTATGCTTTTTGAGTATGCTCCAGTAGAAACATGATGTCATAGCATATTGATTTAATGACCAAATCACTGAATGTAGAAACTGTAATTAAATATACTCTTGAGAACATAATTAGGCAGGTAGTACTATTATTTAATGAATAATGAGAACTAAAAAATTTAAGTAATAAAAGCAGGGAAAAGAGCCTTTGGACAGGTACTGTTTAAGAACTAAAAAATTTAAGTAATAAAAGCAGGGAAAAGAGCCTTTGGACAGGTACTGTTTTCTAAGAATCCAAATTTCCTATTATTAAAAATACTTCTCAAAGTGAATCTCCTGATGTATTTTCCCATTGAGAGCTTTCCCTCCTCAGTTTGCCTTGTCTTAGAAGCTGTTGAGTTTTCTTTTTTTAAAATCCCTCTCATCTTTTCACTAAGGTTTCTATACCAGCCTCTTTGTATCTTCCTGGACTTTACATCTGTCCTATTGTACCATCTGCTGCCTCCTAGTTGAGTCAACAATGGTAATAGACGTGAATTCTGCATTCAAGATAATAGCACATTTGGGGGCATGTCTTCAATCTTATTCTTTTCCAAATGTAACAGATTTTGATAGCCACATGCTTCTGACCTGACAGCACTGCCCTAATATTTGAAAAGAAAACAGTGAACAGTTGTTCATTATTACATATCTTTGGCATCTTTATTATTTGATACAGAACATAATTTAAAAAACTAGACTACTGATAGTCTTATATAGCTAACTATGCATCCATATGATTTTGAAAATATTTTGATAAGTGAAAGAAACCCTCAAGGAAGATATACAATCTTTCTTCAAAAACACACAATTTTAGTTTCTAGTAATATCACAAATAGGAGTGGCAAAGGAAAAATTGTGCACATTATAAGCTAAGGCACTGTGCTTTAATTTTTATGCCATTGATTTTTCAGGCCAAATCAAGGGAAAAAATACCACATTTCAAAATGCCTGAAAATATTCACGTGGTAAGTTGTTTATTTAAATCAGGGTAATTTAGTGTGTTACACTGTATGTCAAGAGCCACATTACAATGCCATAAAACATCTCATAAATCACAAAGGAGGTACCAAGAATAAAGGAACAGCAGAGGAAATCTTAAGAGACATTGTAATAGCACAATTGGCAGTACAGATTGTTGAGTTCTGAACAGACCAGAATGATGCAGTTTTTGCCAACAATAATAGGGAGGAAAAATACTTTCCATGGTAAATCCAAGTACTAGAAGAGTGTGGCTGTATGGTTATTAAAGAGCCCATGGAGACAACTTAAAAGAAAGCATGCTTTATTAGAGGTACTTTACAAAGATTCACAGATATCTACAAATTACTTAAATGAATGACCAAGGACTAGTAGGCATGATGTTTATTTCAAATTTTGATTCAGGTTTATGACAATGGATAAGGTAAATTATTTTTAATTTATATGCCTCAAGGAACTTCACACAGCAACACTTCCAAAGATTCTAAAATTTTTAACAGCTTATGTATTTTCTAAAGGTGGTGTATTAGTTAGCTTTTGTTGTCGTAACACAACCCCAATAACTCAGTGGCTTATAAGAACAAACATTTATTCCTAACTTGTATTGCAAGAGGGCTGCAAGTCAGCTGAGATGTCTTGGCTGGGCTCAACTGGGATTATTAGCTCCATCTATCTTCCCATTCCAGGACCCAGGCTGAAAGAGCAGCCCCTAGCTGGTTTATGCTAATCTCACAGCAGAAGGCAGAACACAAGAGAGAAAGAGCCTATCCATGAGAGCATAATCTATATCTCTGATAGGTGGCATAACGTCTGCTCCCATTCTGTTGGCCAAAGCAAGTCACAAGGCCAAGTCCAAAGTCAATGAGGTTGGAAGTACATCCATCCTACAGTAAAGAATGGCGAAGGTGAGGAGGAAATGAGTAACTGAGAACAGATAATACAATCTAACACTGTTGGTAAAAATTAACATTTTGGGGAGGTTTCTCTAATAAAAATCTGTCAGTGATCATTGATAATCTCCTGTAGTATAATCTACAATTTATTCTAAATCCTTATTGTCTTCCCCTTGTCTGAAGCATTTGAAAATTACCTGCTTGAAACTTTTTTCTCTTTTTGGTTCTATAGTATTTTTCCTGGTTCCCTTCTTACCTATCCAAAGACCTCTGTATGCCTTCATTAGTTATCTTTCTTCCTGTGGTTCTAGAAATAAGATTTCCCACTTGACCTTTCATTGGCCCTCTTATTGCTAAGCAATTCCAACACCAAAAACTCTTATGATTTCAATGAGCTTTTCTATGTGGAAATAACTCAAATGACTTTCTGCAGCCCTGACTTTGTACTTCCACCTGCCTTCTGGGATCTCTGTTTGAATGGCTTTTGACACTTTGAATTCAATATTGTCATTAGAAACTTGTCATCTTTACATCTAGATGTGTCCTTCCTGATCTCCTGATTTCTAATGTCAGCACCATTTTCCATGTCATTCTGATTCAAACCTATGAGTTGTATTTGACTCCTCCCTCCTTCAACATCCAATCAATGAATGCTAAGTCATAGGATATTTCATCATCACAGTGTTTCCTATAACTATCCACTTATTTTTTCCCCCACCTTCATTCTTCATTCCAGCTCAACCATTTTAAAATAATTGTCTCCTCTCCATCTTTGTTCTACCCCCTTTAGCTTCTTATTTGTCACCAAATAAGTTCTATGAGATCAGAGCTCATAGAACTTTCTAGTTACCCTCTGTGTCTAAATCAGTCACACATTTACACTGAAATATAAGAATTTTCACAGTATGTTTCTAACGCAACTTTTTGAGGTTATCTTCTAAAAGTTAATATTAACTGAAGCTCCTGTCAAAACAGGCAACTAGATATTACTTGAACACATCCAGTTTTTCCCACTTACTTATCTTTTATCTGCTGTTTTTTTTTTCCTTTCGGGTATATACTCCTGGCTCCAATTTTTGTTCAGGTGCTACATGTACTTTTTTTTTTTTTTAAACATCTTCATTGGAGTATATATTGCTTTCCAATGGTGTGTTAGTTTCTGCTTTATAACAAAGTGAATCTGTTATGCATATACATTTGTCCCCATATTTCTTCCCTCTTGCATCTCCCCCCCTCCCACCCTCCCTATCCCACCTCCTAGGTGGTGATAAAGCACCGAGCTGATCTCCCTGTGCTATACGGCTGCTTCCCACTAGCTAGCTATTTTACATTTGGTAGTGTATATATGTCCATGCCACTCTATCACTTTATCCCAGCTTACACTTCCCCCTCCCCGTATCCTCAGGTCCATTCCCTAGTAGGTCTGTGTCTTTATTCCCTCTTGCCCCTAGGTTCTTCATGATCATTTTTTTTATTTTTTAGATTCCATATATATGTGTTAGCATACAGTATTTGTTTTTCTCTTTCTGACTTACTTCACTCTGTATGACAGACTCTAGGTCCATCCACCTCACTACAAATAACTCAATTTCGTTTCTTTTTATGGCTGAGTAATATTCCATTGTATATATGTGCCATATCTTCTTTATCCATTCATCTGTTGATGAACACTTAGGTTGCTTCCATGTCCTGGCTATTGTAAATAGAGCTGCAATGAACATTGTGGTACATGACTCTTTTTGACCTATGGTTTTCTCAGGGTATATGCCCAGTAGTGGGATTGCTGGGTCGTATGGTGTTCTATTTTTAGTTTCTTAAGGAACCTCCATACTGTTCTCCATGGTGGCTGTATCAATTTACATTCCCACCAACAGTGCAAGAGGATTCCCTTCTCTCCACACCCTCTCCAGCATTTATTGTTTGTGGATTTTTTGATGATGGCCATTCTGACTGGTATGAGGTGATACCTCATTGTAGTTTTGATTTGCATTTCTCTAATGATTAATGATGTTGAGCATCCTTTCATGTGTCTGTTGGCAATATGTATACCTCTATGGAGAAAAGTCTATTTAGGTCATCTGCCCATTTTTGGATTGGGTTGTTTGTTTTTTGATATTGAGCTGCATGAGCTGCTTGTAAATTCTGGAGATTAATCCTTTGTTGGTTGCTTCATTTGCAAATATTTTCTCCCATTCTGAGGGTTGTCTTTTGGTCTTGTTTATGGTTTCCTTTGCTGTGCAAAAGCTTTTAAGTTTCATTAGGTACCATTTGTTTATTTTTGTTTTTATTTCCATTTCTCTAGGAGATGGGTGAAAAAGGATCTTGCTGTGATTTATGTCATAGAGTGTTGTGCCTATGTTTTCCTTTAAGAGTTTGATAGTGTCTGGCCTTACATTTAGGTCTTTAATCCATTTTGAGTTTATTTTTGTGTATGGTGTTAGGGAGTGTTCTAATTTCATTCTTTTACATGTAGCTGTCCAGTTTTCCCAGCAATATTTATTGAAGAGGCTGTCTTTTCTCCATTGTACATTCATGCCTCTTTTACCAAAAATAAGGTAGCCATATATGCGTGGGTTTATCTCTGGGCTTTCTATCCTGTTCCATTGATCTATATTTCTGTTTTTGTGCCAGTACCATAGTGTCTTGATTACTGTAGCTCTGTAGTATAGTCTGAAGTCAGGAAGCCTGATTCCTCCAGCTCCGTTTTTCTTTCTCAAGATTGCTCTGGCTATTCAGGGTCTTTTGTGTTTCCATACAAATTGTGAAATTTTTTGTTCTAGTTCTGTGAAAAATGCCAGTGGTAGTTTGATAGGGATTGCATTGAATCTGTAGATTGCTTTGGGTAGTAGAGTCATTTTCACAATGTTGATTCTTCCAATCCAGGAACATGGTATATCTCTCCATCTATTTGTATCATCTTTAATTTCTTTCATCAGTGTCTTATAGTTTTCTGCCTACAGGTCTTTTGTCTCCTTAGGTAGGTTTATTCCTAGGTATTTTATTCTTTTTGTTGCAGTGGTAAATGGGAGTGTTTTCTTAATTTCACTTTCAGATTTTTCATCATTAATGTATAGGAATGCAAGAGATTTCTGTGCATTAACTTTGTATCCTGCTACTTTACCAAATTCGTTGATTAGCTCTAGTATTTTTCTGGTAGCATGTTTAGGATTCTCTCTATGTATAGTATCATGTCATCTGCAAACAGTGACAGCTTTACTTCTTCTTTTCCGATTTGGATTCCTTTTATTTCTTTTTCTTCTCTGATTGCTGTAGCTAAAACTTCCAAAACAGTGTTGAATAATAGTGGTTAGAGTGGACAACCTTGTCTTGTTCCTGAACTTAGTGGAAATCGTTTCAGTTTTTCACCATTGAGGACGATGTTGGCTGTGGGTTTGTCATATATGGCCTTTATTATGTTGAGGAAAGTTCCCTCTATGCCTACTTTCTGGAGGGTTTTTATCATAAATGAGTGTTGAATTTTGTCAAAAGCTTTCTCCGCATCTATCGAGTTGATCATATGGTTTTTCTCCTTCATTTTGTTAAAATGGTGTATCACACTGATTGATTTGCGTATATTAAAGAATCCTTGCAATACTGGGATAAACCCCACTTGATCATGGTGTATGATCCTTTAACTGTGCTGTTGGATTCTGTTTGCTCGTATTTTTTTGAGGATTTTTGCATCTATGTTCATCAGTGATATTGGCCTGTAGTTTTCTTTCTTTGTGACATCTTTGTCTGGTTTTGGTATCAGGGTGATGGTGGCCTCGTAGAATGAGGTTAGTAGTGTTTCTCCCTCTGCTATATTTTGGAAGAGTTTGAGAAGGATAGGTGTTAGCTCTTCTCTAAATGTTTGATAGAATTCGCCAGTGAAGCCATCTGGTCCTGGGCTTTTATTTGTTGTAAGATTTTTAATCACATTTTCAATTTAGGTGCTTGTGACTGGTTTGTTCATATCTTCTATTTCTTCCTGGTTCAGTCTCGGAAGGTTGTGCATTTCTAAGAATTTGTCCATTTCTTCCATATTGTCCATTTTATCGGCATATAGTTGCTTGTAGTAATCTCTCATGATCCTTTGTATTTCTGCAGTGTCAGTTGTTACTTCTCCTTTTTCATTTATAATTCTATTGATTTGAGTCTTCTCCCTTTTTTCCTTGATGAGTCTGGCTCTTGGTTTATCAATTTTGTTTATCTTCTCAAAGCACCACCTTTTAGTTTTATTGATCTTTGCTATCGTTTCCTTCAATTCTTTTTCATTTATTTCTGATCTGATCTTTTTTATTTCTTTCCTTCTGGTAACTTTGGGGTTTTTTTGTTCTTCTTTCTCTAATTGCTTTAGGTGTAAGGTTAGGTTGTTTATTTGAGATGTTTCTTGTTTCTTAAGGTAGGATTGTATTGCTATAAACTTCCCTCTTAGAGCTGCTTTTGCTGCATCCCATAGGTTTTGGGTCGTCATGTTTTCATTGTCATTTGTCTCTAGGTATTTTTTTATTTCCTCTTTGATTTCTTCAGTGATCTCTTGGTTATTAAGTAGTGTATTGTTTAGCCTCCATGTGTTTGTATATTTTACAGATTTTTCCTGTAATTGATATCTAGTCTCATAGTGTTGTGGTCAGAAAAGATACTTGATACCATTTCAGTTTTCTTAAATTTACCCAGGCTTGATTTGTGACCCAAGATATGATCTATCCTGGAGAATGTTCCATGAGCACTTGAGAAAAATGTGTATTCTGTTGTTTTTGGGTGGAATGTCCTATAAATATCAATTAAGTCCATCTTGTTTAATGTATCATTTAAAGCTTGTATTTCCTTATTTATTTTCATTTTGGATGATCTGTCCATTGGTGAAAGTGGGGTGTTAAAGTCCCCTACTATGATTGTGTTACTGTCAATTTCCCCTTTTATGGCTGTTCGTATTTGCCTTTTGTATTGAGGTACTCCTATGTTGGGTGCATAAATATTTACAATTGTTATATCTTCTTCTTGGATTGATCCCTTGATCATTATGTAGTGTCCTTCTTTGTCTCTTGTAATAGTCTTTGTTTTAAAGTCTATTTTGTCTAATATGAGAATTGCTACTCCAGTTTTCTTTTGATTTCCATTTGCATGGAATGTCTTTTTCCATCTCCTCACTTTCAGTCTGTATGTGTCCCTAGGTCTGAAGTGGGTCTCTTGTAGACAGCATATATATGAGTCTTGTTTTTTTATCCATTCAGCCAGTCTGTGTCCTTTGGTTGGACCATTTAATCCATTTACAATTAAGGTAGTAATCGATATGTATGTTCCTATTACCATTTTCTGAATTGTTTTGGGTTTGTTATTGTAGGTCTTTTCTTCCTCTTGTGTTTCCTGCCTAGAGAAGTTCATTTAGCATTTGTTGTAAAGCTGGTTAGGCAGTGCTGAATTCTCATAGCTTTTGCTTGTCTGTAAAGGTTTTAATTTCTCCATCAAATCTGAATGAGATCCTTGCTGAGTAGAGTAATCTTGGTTGTAGCTTTTTCTCCTTCATCACTTTAAATATGTCCTGCCACTCCCTTCTGGCTTGCAGAGTTTCTGCTGAAAGATCAGCTGTTAACCTTATGGGGCTTCCCTGTGTATTATTTGTTGTTTTTCCCTTGCTGCTTTTAACATTTTTTCTTTGTATTTAATTTTTGGTAGTTTGATTAATATGTGTCTTGGCGTGTTTCTCCTTGGATTTATCCTGTATGGGACTCTGTGTACTTCCTGGACTTGACTGACTATTTCCTTTCCCATATTAGGGAAGTTGTCAACTATAATCTCTTCAAATATTTTCTCAGTCCCTTTCTTTCTCTCTTCTTCTTCTAGGACCCCTATAATTCGAGAGTTGGTGCGTTTAAGGTCGTCGCAGAGGTCTCTGAGTCTGTCCTCAATTCTTTTCATTCTTTTTTCTTTATTCTACTCTGCCGTAGTTATTTCCACTATTTTATCTTCCAGGTCACTTACCTGTTCTTCTGCCTCAGTTATTCTGCTATTGATCCCTTCTAGAGAATGTTTAATTTCATTTATTGTGTTGTTCATCAGTGTTTGTTTGCTCTTTAGTTCTTCTAGGTCCTTCTTAAACGTTTCTTGTATTTTCTCCATTCTATTTCCAAGATTTTGGATCATCTTTACTATCATTATTCTGAATTCTTTTTCAGGTAGACTCCCTATTTCTTCTTCATTTGTTAGGTCTGGTGGTTTTTGCCTTGCTCCTTCATCTGCTGTGTGTTTCTCTGTCTTCGCATTTTGCTTAACTTACTGTGTTTGGGGTCTCCTTTTCACAGGCTGCAGAATCGTAATTCCTGTTGTTTTTGGTGTCTGTCCCCAGTGGCTAAGTTTGCTTCTGTGGGTTGTGTAGGCTTCCTGGTGGAGGGGACTAGTGCCTGTGTTCTGGTGGATGAGGCTGGATCTTGTCTTTCTGGTGGGCAGGTCCATGACTGGTGGTGTGTTTTGGGGTGTCTGTGGCCTTATTATGATTTTAGGCAGCCTCTCTGCTAATGGATGGTGTTGTGTTCCTGTCTTGCTAGTTTGGCATAGCGTGTCCAGCACTGTAGCTTGCTGGTCATTGAGTGGAGCTGGGTCTTGGCATTGAGATGGAGAGCTCTGGGAGAATATTTGCTGTTTGATATTACATGGAGCTGGGAGGTCTCTGGTGGACCAATGTCCTGAACTTGGCTCTCCCACCTCCGAAGCACAGCCCTGACCCCTGGCTGGAGCACCAAGAGCCTGTCATCCACACGGCTCAGAATAGAAGGGAGAAAAGAAAGAAAGAAAGAAAGAAAGAAAGAAGAACATAAAATAAAATAAAATAAAGTTATTAAAATAAAAAATAAATAATTATTAAAAAAATTTTTTAAAAAGTAATAAAAAAAAAAGGAAAGAATAGAGCAACCAAACCAAAAAACAAATTCACCAATGATAACAAGTGCTAAAAAGTATACTAAAAAAAAACCAAAAAACAACCAGAAAAACGGACAGACAGAACCCTAGGACAACTGTTAAAAGCAAAGCTATACAGACAAAAATCACACACAGAAGCATACACATACACACTCACGAAAAGAGAAAAAGGGAAAAAAATATATATGTCGTTGCTCCCAAAGTCCCCCTCCTCAATTTGGGATGATTCGTTGTTTATTCAGGTATTCCACACATGCAGGGTACACCAAGCTGACTGTGGAGATTTAATCCGCTGCTCCTGAGGCTGCTGGGGGAGATTTCCCTTTCTCTTCTTTGTTCGCACAGCTCCTGGGGTTCAGCTTTGGACTTGGCCCCGCCTCTGCGTGTGGGTCACCTGAGGGCGTCTGTTCTTTGCTCACACAAGAGGGAGTTAAAGGAGCAGCTGATTTGGTGGCTCATTCAGGCTGGGGGGAGGGAGGGGTACGGATGTGGGGTGAGCCTGCGGCAGCAGAGGCCAGTGTGATGTTGCACCAGCCTGAGGCACACATTGTGTTCTCCCGGGGAAGTTGTCCCTGGATCACGGGACCCTGGCAGTGGCGGGCTGCACAGGCTCCCGGGAGGTGCGGTGTGGATAGTGACCTGTGCACACAGGCTTCTTGGTGGCTGCAGCAGCAGCCTTAGCATCTCATGCCCGTCTCTGGGGCCCGCACTGATAGCTGCGGCTCATGCCCATCTCTGGAGCTCCTTTAAGAGGCACTTTCAATCCCCTCTCCTCGCGCACCGCGAAACAAAATGTCTCTTGCCTCTTTGGCAGCTCCAGACTTTTTCCCAGACTCCCTCCCGGCTAGCTGTGGCGCACTAGCCCCTTCGGGCTGTGTGCACGCAGCCAGCCCCAGTCCTCTCCCTGCGATCCAACCGAAGCCCGAGCCTCAGCTCCCAGCCCCGCCCACCCCGGTGGGTAAACAGACAAGCCTCTCAGGCTGGTGAGTGCTGCTCGGCACCGATCCTCTGTGTGGGAATCTCTCCGCTTTGCCCTCCGCACCCCTGTGGCTGCGCTCTCCTCCGTGGCTCCGAAGCTTCCCCCCTCCGCCACCCACAGTCTCCGCCCGCGAAGGGGCTTCCTAGTGTGTGGAAACCTTTCCTCCTTCACAGCTCCCTCCCACTGGTGCAGGTCCTGTCCCTATTCTTTGTCTCTGTTTTTTCTTTTGCCCTAACCAGGTACGTGGGGAGTTTCTTGCCTTTTGGGAAGTCTGATGTCTTCTGCCAGCGTTCAGTAGGTGTTCTGTAGGAGTTGTTCCACATGTAGATGTATTTCTGATGTATTAGTGGGGAGGAAGGTGATCTCCATGTCTTATTCTTCCGCCATCTCCGCTACATGTACTTTTAAAGTTCAATCTCAGCCAAAAGATTCCTTCTAAGAACTTTGTTCAGTAGCACTTGGTTTGCATCTCTCTAGTACAGAGATTTGCTTTGTGTTCCAGTGATTTCTAAAATTATTCCTTCAATGAGACTACTGTTTTGGGAGGGACCACAAGTGGATATTACTCATGGTAATTCCTATAGCATCTAGCTCAGAACTCTGTGTATAGTAAATTAGTGAATTAATAAATTAATAAAATTAATAATTTAAGAGCTTGAACTGAGGAGGCAGACTGACTCTCTAGCACTGTAAATCTTAATTATGATTATTTTTGTCATTAAACCTTCATTAAGTGCTTACAGAATATGCTTACATTTGAAACTGTTTTATATTATTTGCTACCTTGTTTATAAAGTAACTATAAATGAGAACAAGCACATTTTACACAGGGATAATTGAGAAATGATTTATTTTCCTATTTACAATGGACATTCATTATAATCCTTTTCTGGGGCAGTGGGGTAAAATCCATTCTTTGCACAAGTTAATTTCTCTTTTGGGTGTTTAGGCTTAGCCTATACAGCAAAGAAATTTCTTGAAATAAATTATCTCTGCATCCTGCAAAAGATCATTAAAATAACTGTGAATCTCCTTAGAAGGCAAAGTTACCTACCACATAATTGTCTTGTTTCACAGTGAGCTCAGAGAGTTATTCAAAAATAGGTCAGGGAGAATCAGTAGGTAGGTGGGAGAGTGTGGGCTGATCCACGCTCAATTTCAGTGTTTAAGATATACACTTTAACTTCTAGTGTTTGCTATAAATAGTGATTAAATGATATAATTTTTGGAAATGCTAATATCTCGGAGTCATCACACTACGTTAACACAATTGGGAAATACTAAAATGGTTTTGATGTCTGAAAAAGAAGTGAATGTGCACTTAAAAATTTGTTAAGAGGGTAGATCTCATGCTAAGTGTTCTTACCATAGAAAAAAGAAAAAAATGAAAACAAAATGAAAAAACCCAAAGGGATGCAAATAAAATTTTGGAGGTGATGGATATGTTTATTAATTTTATAATGGTGATATCATGGGTATATGCATATGTTTAAACTTATCAAATTGTATACATTAAATACATGTAGCATTTTGCGTATCAATTATACTCCAATAAAGCTGTATAACAAAACAAAACAAAAACATCTTGCATAGAACCTGAAACATATTCAGGGTATAGTAACAATTTCCAGAAATCCTGAGAAGCCAGTGAAGGAAAAACCAGCATGATGACCTAAAATGAGGGCGGGCTTTGGAATAACATTATGTACACTTCCAATTTAAACTGTGTGCAGTATAGAAAAAGATAAAAGTTTCCCAATTCATTTTAAGCATAACCTTGACTCCAAAACTTTCCAAGCCTGAATAAAAAGAAAACCAGAGAGCAATCTCATTTATGTGTATTGTTGCAAAAATTATTAATAAAATGTTGGCATGTTAAATTGAACACCAAAAAAACAAAGATTAAAAAATCATTATACTCCAATGTGTTTTATTAACTTTGAACTTTTTTGGAAGAAATATAAAATTCGTGAATTTCCCACTGGATTTTCTTGTTATTAAACTTTCAAAATATTTTTGCAGTTGCTGTCAGAAATAAAAGTACCACTTTTGTTTTTGTTCCTTCAATCCCCTTGTGTTTGGCAATTACTACAAAGAAATTTAAAATTACGTTGAATCTTATTCCTTAGACCTCTAAATAACATGTAAATTTTGTATGCAAATATCTCCTTAACATAGTGAATTTTAAAACTTTTTTAAATACAGGGTTTTTGCTTTGTTCTTTAAAAAAATCCTCAAAACAAATATACAAATTAATTAAAATAGGGATGGTTAGGTGGCTAGATGTTTATATATTTAAAATAGCTCGTATTTACCTCACTTATAAAAACAATCCATCTTCAAATGTTAGGATTGAGAGGTATTTTTGCTTGTTCAAATTGTACAAGAGGCAAAAACAATATAAATTTAAAATCACTTGTATAGGTATAAAATATTAAGTATAGGTGATAATTCACCTTTATTAGCAACTAGCCATGTTCCTATATTGTAGTTATTTAGCCACTTAGGGTCTTAAATTTCTTATCCATAAATGAAAGATGAGGACTAGATGGTCTTTTAGGTTCCAAATCCTAATTTTTTTTAAACCCCAAACCAAAATTATTCTATGAGTAGGACCCATAGATGGCAGTACCATATAATAAAAACAGTGGAAAAAAATGATGTTTTTTGAACTTGTCCAGATTAGGAAAAACATAAAATTAAAACTCATCTATTTTGGGGTTTCAAATGGAAAAGAGAAAGCAAAGGCAAAATGGCCATCATCATTATCACTTAATTTCTAGCTACATGAGGTAAAGATGGGAGAAAAACTAAAGTTTGCCTATTTCTATATAAAAAATGCATTGAAGAGTAAACAATTAGGAGATTTCTAAAGGACTTAGAGACTACAACTCTGGTAGCAAAAAAGTGGATTTTGAAAAAGCCACTGGAAATAATGCACCTACTGAAAGTAAAGTAGAAAACCAAAAACAAACAAACAACAACCAAAAACCCCGAAGAACTTAAACTGAAATGACATTTAACTGTGCGGTAAAAGCTCATTACTTTAGGATGATTTATAGGTAAAAACATGTACCTGACCTAATAAAAAATCTGCACTGTGGGATATTTTGAAATTAACATTCTTTTACTTCTGAATGGCATAAAGTATCTTAACCTAAGTTTACGTTTTTTTTTTTTTTCTCTTGGAGGACAGCGCAGTGACTGGCTTTGAAAATGACAAGGGATTGTTTGTACAGCATTTTACATATCCATGGTAGAGTGGATGATTTTAGGAAATTTGAAGACAAATATAATCTGACTATGAAGAATGAGATTTCCAAATAAAGTCACAATTCAACCCATGGTTTTATTACCAATAAAATCACCCAATTCTTGTGGATTTGGAATTAACAAATTAAAGTTTCATTAAGGAAAAATTCCTTGAAAGCTATATTTGAATGTGCTATTAATATCTTACAATGCATGTAAAATCAGGACATGTACAATATGTAAGACCAGGAAAGAGTTTTTCTCTTTCAAAGTGCTTTGTAAAGAACTTTCTCACGTTATAAATTACCATCACCATGATGAATCTGGACAAATAGCCAAGAAGCAGTTACTCACAAAATATGAATTGTTCAGCCCTTTTATTTAATACTACTGGCCAGGGAAAGTGACTAATGCTCTTCACTATAATATGCATTAAGGGGCTGCACAACAAGGAGGAACTTCATTCAACTTTATAAAACATCAATGACGTTATGCTGTAAGAAAATGAAATACATATCTCACCATCAAAAGAGGTAAAGTAAATAACTATTATCCATGCAACTCACATTCTTAACAATTATAACATCGGTGTTGGGGGCTAAAATGTCTGTAATTCATACATTCAACAGGCATCCTTTCAGCACCATCTGTTCCTATATGTTGCAGCAAATGTGAAAATTTTATGTAGGGTAGTGTATTGCCCTCCGATTGCCTACAGTCTCATCGTCAGGCAGACACGTACACCTTGAAATAGATATAGGTGCAAGGGACATAGTGGAACATCAGAGTGGAGTTGGGGAGTTTCCTGGGGGTGGTGAGTTCTGGGCATCACGTGCAAAGGCAGGGAAATGAGAACTAGGAGTCTAGAGGGATGGCAGTGTTCCCCATTGAAAATAGGTAACCTTCATGGCTCCTTCCCTAGCATGAGCTTATAGTGGACACCTTAACAGGCTTTATCCCTTCTAAGGCTACCTGTTCCAGTCTTCCCGTTCTCTGTTGCTAGTCATCGCTTAGGGGTCTGGTCCTTGTTTTCTGTCAGCTACATTGGGGTAGTTGTTTCTTAGACCTCACTCATACCTACAGATCTCTTACCATCCCCACTGCTCAGCATCCTACACCCAAGACAGTCAGGGGGTCAGGGGGCAAGCATCGTGTGTGTGTGTGTGTGCGTGCATGTAGAACTAAAAAGATTTGCTTAATTAAGAAAGTAGCACTAAAATCAATCAGGGTTGTGAGGTAAACGTAGGAGAACAGTAAGATCTTAAATGGACCAGAAAATACATCTGGATTTGGTGTGATAGAGAATAGTTGCTGAAAGATGCCGAGCAAAAAAGTGATGTAATGAATGTCATTTCATCACAATGTCTATTATTTGGAAGTAGCACACTAGATAGGAAACTTGTCATCTGGATTAGACTGTAAGCTCCTTGAAGGTAGGATTCTTCCTTATGCTCTCAGGGGTCTCCTAGGAGGCCTGAGTTCCTAATCACTCAGTAAATACTGGCTGATTGGGAGTGAGGGAGTTCTTAAACTGTCTACTTTGAAATAATTTTGTCTCTTATGAAATACTTTGTATTAGCATCCCCATTTTTATTTCCAGTCTTTCTCTGAAAGGGCAAATATGTTCAGACACAAAGTTAAGCAGAGCTTACTCAATGCTTTTTTTTTTCCTGTATATCCTATTAATTTTTAAAAATAGTTAAGACATACACTCCTATTTGAAGTAGGTCTTTGCTATATAACTGTGATTAAATTTTACTTCATTCATCAAGAGTTTTTCATTTACCATTTTTTCTCACACTTTAATCTACACTGGAGCACTCCAGTTCTGACTGGGGAAGAGGGCCTTGGGTGAGCTTGCATTTCATTTACCTAATTCAAATCAGGCATATAAAGTGTCTTGATTTTCAAATATAAAAATATAATAGAGATAGTACCATAATCAGCAGCAGAAGGTAATAAAAGCTCATGTTAAAAACTTGCAAAGGACTCTGCTGGGCTTTTTTTTTTTTTGGTATCATAGAAAGCTTGCTACTTAAAAATATAAACAGTGGCTTTTTTTTTTTTGGTTTTTAAAAAATTAAGTAATTAATTAATTTACTTTTGGCTGTGTTGGGTCTTCGTTCCTGTGTGAGGGCTTTCTCTAGTTGCGGCAAGCGGGGGCCACTCTTCATCATGGTGGGCAGGCCTCTCACTATCATGGACTCTCTTGTTGCGGAGCACAGGCTCCAGACGCGCAGGCTCAGTAATTGTGGCTCACGGGCCTAGTTGCTCTGTGGCATGTGGGATCTTTCCAGACCAGGGCTCGAACCCATGTCCCCTGCATTGGCAGGCAGACTCTCAACCACTGCACCACCAGGGAAGCAATGGCATGTTTTGATGTTAGTATAGTGTAGTGTACTTTCAGCATTTCGCTTCATTTTTAGGTGCTAATATGACCATAGGAGAACCTGCCTATTGTCAATTGACAGCTATTACAGAGGCGTAGTCCACTTTATTTTCCTCTGAATTATTAGCGATTGTTAGATTTGATGTTTAAACACCACTATACAAGTTCAAATATTACCACAAAATCAGGTAGAATAGCAGTAGTTAAAAAATATTTCAGCTTTACCTCTGAAGACCTATTCTTTGTTACCATGCCTATACCAATATGAAAGTAGCTGTGGAGAATTTCCCTATGTTTTTCCAAATTCAGAGGATTAGTAAAGTGGCTTGTGTTAAAGACACTTAGTTGATGCAAACAGTTGTGATCTAGGAATATCTAAAGTTCTAAAATTAACTAAAATCATGGATAAAGGAGAGTAGAATCATCTCTTTTAAATTTAGATACAGTTGTCTCATTCATTCTTTGTTTTCTCCTCTGTTCTCCCCACAGTGCTTAGCACAATGGCTACATATTAAAAAAAGCCAGAAACATTTAGTAGAAAAATACACGTGAAGTTAAAAAGTTAAGGTCAACATCAATTCTCTTGAGTCACTCATTATTGATGTCCTTTTATTTTTTAAAGACTTTTTTTTAACAGCAATTTTAGGTTTAGAACGAAATTGAGAGGTGGGTACAGGGATTTCTCATATGTCCCCTGCCCTCACCCATGCATAGCCTCCCCCATTATCAACATCACTCACCAGAGTGGTACATTTTTACCAAAGATAAACCTACAGTGACCACAGTTTACCTTAGGGTTCACTTTTGGTGTTGTACATTCTGTGGGTTTGGACACATGTATAATGACATATCCATTATAATAATGTCATACCGAGTATTTTCACTGTCCTAGAAATCCTCTGTGCTCTGCCTGTCGCTCTCTCCCTTGACCTCACTCCTGGAAACTACTGATCTTTTTAATGTCTCCATAATTTTGCCTTTTTCAGAATGTCACATTGTTGGAATCATATAGTATATGGCCTTTTCAGATTGACTTGTTTCCCTTAATAATATGCATTTAAAGTTCCTCCATGTCTTTGCATGGCGTAAAAGCACCTTTATTTCGAGTGCTGACTAATATTCCATGGTCTGGGTGCCCCATTATTTATTCATCCATTCACTGAACGACACCTTGGTTGCTTCTAATACTGATGCATTTTTCAGAATAAACCCGCACATGTTACAATAGTATAAGAAAAGAATATCTGGGATCCAAAATGCCTTTTCATCTTTTGTCTGGTTTCCAAATTAGTGATTTCATTCATTGTATCATAGCATTTTACAGTGGGGTTGAAGGGGAAGGTAGAGATGGTGGCAGACCTGTGATGAGTTTAGATATCATCTATTTTGAATCCATCATTTTAGTTGAGGATTACTGATCAGTGTCAGAAATACAAAGCATCTGCCAGTGCAGACACATGTAGTCCTATTAAGACCCATGCCACTTAGTAGAATGGATTCATCTTTCTATTCCTGAGAGCTTTGATACAGCAAAGCATAGAGAGGCTGTTCAGGACCCTGGCTATCCAGGCAGGTTTCGAAGAGGGTAGGATTTGTATCATGGAGAGAAAGAGAGAAAAGAACTAAAAAAGGGGAGGTTGAGCACAAAGGATGGCAAACAGTTTTTCCTACATGACCTACCTTTGTATTTACTGTATATAACCTGTCTTTATATTGAGTTCTATGGATTTTGTCCCCTTCTAGCTACTGTCTATTTCTCTGCTTCCCTTTTGAGAAGCAGAACTTCAAGAAAAATTTTCCATGCCCATTATCTCCAATTTATCTTTTCCCATCCTTGAATCGACTTCAAACAAGCTTTTATCCCTCACCACTCTAATGAAATAGATCAGTGGGCTTTATATTGCCAAAATCAAAGGTCACCTCTCAGTTCTTATCTTCCTTGACTTATCAGCTTCACTCGACACAGGTGATTATGCCTTCATTTTTTGGAACATTTTTTACATTAGATTTCTAGAAGTCTACTCTTCCCCATTTTCCTCCTACTTCACTGGTTACTGTCTTTTATTCTCCCTTATTAAATTCCTCTTATTCATCTCAAGCTTCTTAAATTTGGAGGACCCCAACGTTTAGTTTTCAGATGACACTCTAACTATATTTCTCTAATTGCACTCACTCCCATGATGATCTCCCCCCAGCCTACGGCTTTATATATCATCTATATGTTGACCATGCCCAAATTTATATTTCTAGTGCATACCTTTCCTCTGAACCCTGGACTCAGATAACCAACTATATAGCAAACATCCCTACTTGGATGTCTGATTAGCCACCTCACACTTAATAAGTTTAAAATAGATACATGAGTTTTCTTCCCAACCCTATTACTTCGTAGTATTCTGTATCTCGATAAGTGGAAAATTCATTCCCCCATTTTCCCTGATCAAAAACCTCAGTCATTTTTTACTCCTTTCTTTTTTGCATATGCCCACATCCAATGAGCCAGCAAACTCTGTCAGAACACTTCTTTCAGATAAATAAAAATGACCTCTTCTACTGTCACTCTGATTCAGGCACCATTCTCTTTTGCCTGGATAACTTCAAGTCTCTTAATCAGTCTTTCTGTTTTCACCTCTGGCCCTACTATATACTCTCTACCTAGCACTCACGCCGAAAGCCTGATGCCGAAAGCTCGGCCTCTGTGCACAGGTGCTGAATCGAATCTTGGAGACAGAGTTTTGGGTGAAGTAGAAAAGAATAGCTTTATTGCTTTGCTAGGCAAAGGGGGACCCAGTGGGCTCACGCCCTGAAACACTGTGCTTCCCGACCTGGGAGGAATCACTGAGAAGTTTTTATAGCAATGGTTCAAGGGTGGGGTTGCTGATAAGATCAGGGTGTGCACAGGGTCCTTTAATCTGGTCTCAGGTAATCTCTTGATGTGCTTCTCATGTTCCTTTAATCTGGCCTCAGGTGGTCTTCTCTGGAATGAAGAATGCTGACATCTCTATAAAGAGCTCAAAGATATTGTTATGTGTATACCTTACAACAGAACCAGGACCCTGCCCCAAGGCTGCACTATTGTTTCTTGGCTGCTCCTCCTCTGTCTCTGTGTCCCCTCCCTTCCCTGTTTAGCAACTGTTTGAATCTGCCCTTTGGGACTCAGGGAAGGTCATGGAGGCTTCCCATGCCGAGGAGCCCCACGAGGTCCTGCTTGGTTTTACTCCCTCTGAAATATAAATCAGATCATGTTATTCCTCTGGTCAAAAACTTCCATTGGTTTTTCCATAACCCACAGACTAAAACCCAAATTCCTAACAGGGGCTTTTGAGCCCCTGTGAAATCTAATCCTGTATTCCCTCTGTGACTTCACTGCATACTACTCTGCCTCTCGTTCACTCTACTCCAGCCACTCTGGTTTCCTTCTACCTCAGAGCCTTTCAACTTTGCACTTTCTGTTCCCTCCCTTAGGATTCTCTTCCCTCATGTACCTGCTTGGCTTGCTCCAATGCTTCATTCAGGTATCTACCCCAATATAAAACAGCAGTTCAATCACTCTCTTTCCTCTTGCTTTGTTATCATTCAATACCCCCTTTTCCCACCAGATTTATTTATTTGTTTATTTCTTCATTGTTTCTCTCTGTTTGGAAACAAATGCCATAAGGGTAGGGACCTTGTCTCTTTTCTTCACAGTTATATGCATGGTTCTGGAATAGCATCTGGTATATAATAATATTAGTGTTTATTAATATTTAATATGTATTAAGTGAATCAATTTTAAGGGGTTTAGGACAGAGACGTATGAACAGTAACATAGTGGGAGTAAACGTGGAACACAGCACGATTATAAGTGGATTTCATGAAATATAAAAAAACTCTGGTAAAAGTCAGAAGGCTATAAATATCGCTACCTGAGAAATGAGGGCTCAGAAGAAAAATGGTCTACTGTCAACCTCCAGTAGACCAAACTTCCCTACTTTCTTACCTAGTCATGACCTCTCTTTTGACCTCCTTCTCTGCCTTTTTTCCTTAGAGGTATACCCAGAGGAAAAAACTAAAACTAAAATCTTACTGTCTAATTTTTTGATTTCTTAATATAATTCATTCCATCTGACATGTTTCATTGCCCTATTAACTTTGGCAAATGTCCTTTCTTACTTGAATATAACCACAAAGCAAGCCTATAACCAGTTAATTTTAAAATTTTTATTTAGGTGTTTATTACTCATTTGGTTTCAGAAAACACCAGAAAGGCAGCACAATTACATAACCATAGCCATGTAACATAAATAAGAGAGTAAGAAAGAACAAGGAGAAAAATGAGTTAAAGGAATTAAACAGAATCATGATTAAGACTTTGTTACAAAAGCATGCCATAGAGCAGGGTCAACAGACTACATACAGCCAGGGGGCTAAACTCTGCCCAATGCCTGTTTTTGTAAATAAAGTTTTATTGGAATACAGTCACACCTACTCCTTTGTTCATTGTGTATGGCTGGTTTCACACTACAATGGCAAAGTTGACTAGTTATGATACAGTCAGTATGGCCCGCAGAGATGGAAATATTTACTATCTGGCCCTTTATAAAAAGTTTGCCGGGGCTTCCCTGGTGGCGCAGTGGTTGAGAGTCTGCCTGCCAATGCAGGGGACACGGGTTCGAGCCCTGGTCTGGGAAGATCCCACATGCCATGGAGCAACTGGGCCCGTGAGCCACAACTACTGAGCCTGCGCGTCTGGAGCCTGTGCTCTGCAACGAGCAAGGCCACGATGGTGAGAGGCCCGCGCACTGCGATGAAGAGTGGCCCCCACTTGCCGCAACTAGAGAAAGCCCTCGCACAGAAACGAAGACCCAACACAGCCATAAAAAAATAAAAAATAAATAAATAAGCAAATATGGTTAAGAAAAATATATTTAAAAAAAAAAAAAAAGTTTGCCGATTCCTGCCATAGAGTCCCTTATACTCAGGGACGATGTGCCCCAAATTTGCTTCTAATCTTTCTAGTTGCTAATGCAGAGATCTAACTTTTGCTACGCACGAGGGCCTCAGTTTCTGTAGGGCAAAATCAATTCAGCTTTCCAGGTGAAGAGCAAGTGTTTCTGATGCTGAACACCAGAAAGAACTTTCTGTGAAGGATCCCTGTCAGTAGAACCTTGACTAATGTGACAGATAATGTCCTTTGTAAGATGCTCAGACTAAACATGATGAAGGACGCATTCCATTGGGGTATTTCTTAAAATATCCCTTCATATAGGCTGATATCATCATGCCAAAGTTCAGTTCTCTCGACATAGGAAATACTTTGTAGGAACCATGGCATATGATCTCCTGCCTAAGCATTTCCATTCAAACTTTATGACTATTCCTTCTGATGATTTTTTTTTTTTGTCATCTCTAGTGTCTTATTATCATGTCAAACACTCAACATTTGTCTGATCTTGGGCAAATTTACTTTTCCTTGATTCATTTTGGAAAGAGTGAAAATTATATTTGGGCAGCACAAACTACACTTCCAATGGTGTGGAGTCATTAAAGGGTATGCCACATTTGTGGATTGTTAAAAGTTTGTGTATGTATGGTAGTAAATGGCCTGAGATAGTGCTGATGGCAAAGTAAGTTGGGGTCAGGTTGTAAAGGATCATGTTAAGTAATTTGGGCTTTATCCAGTTGGCAGTGGTGTTCCCACTAAGATTTTCAAAAGTCATTTTTGATGTACTTGTTTTAGCTAAATACTGAAGAAAATAAAGTTATTTAAAAAACAAAGAATGAGGCCATTGTGCTTTGTCTTCCCCCAAAGCAACTCCAAACAGATGTTCTTGCCTACCATGGCATGATATGGGTCTAAGGAATTGCTTCTAGTAGATTCTTCCACATTCCACTGCCCCTGGGTTTTTAGTATTACCTCCTTAGAGTTCATGGCTGTTTTCTTCCAAGGTCAAGGCTTTTCTGAATCCTCCCAGTACCCATTTCCTGCAGTGTTTTTAACACAAACACATGCTCTGTCTGTCAAGTACAGTGTAAAAATGACTTTGCTGGAAGGCGTGTAGATTTTTGGGCATAAGCCACACACGGAGCAAGCATTATGAGCAGATGGCCTTATTACTAGATACAGCCCGAGCCAGATAGAAACAGGGCTGGGGCTTTTACGGAAGGAGGCAGTTACGGTCCTCTGATCTTCAGCTCTGTGCTTTGGTCTCAGGTCTACACTTAGGTTCAGTTCAAAACAGTTCTCTTTGGAACTTCCATTTTATATTTCTCCCCCTTGTTTAGATTCCACTCAGCATTATAAAAAAATATAAATAATATCTCTCCTCTAGGTGCTCTCTGTATGCCTGGATAATTTTACGTTCTGGTGTTTTTCAGTCTGGTCTGCTCCAGTTCCCTTAAGGTCTATCTCTATTCTTCAGTCTCACCCAGTCAGCCTGTCTCCTGCTTTTTCAGTTTTCTTAAGCATCTTTCTTCCATCACCGTCCCTGGATAGCACTCTGATCATGTGAGCATTTCTCCGTCTAACTTTCTGTTGCCTGTCAATCTGTTTTAAAATTAGTATGCCAACATTTCTCCTTTTCTACAGAAAAACATGTTTATAAGACAATTCACAATAAAGCCAGGGCAGGGTGAAGGGTAAGAATATTTTTACCCGTTAATATTTAAGAAGGTGAGCTGATGGGGAGAGAGAAGTAAAAAAATTGAGAGACAAATGAAAGCCTAAATGCCTAATTTATGCTCCTTCAAACTCCCTTTCTCCAGTTTGGGCAGCTTGGCAGGCTCTCCTGCTTGTCTCAGTAGAAAAGAGACAAACACTCCGGTCTTACTTTCTTGACTCCTTGTAGTGTAAATAGGAGACTGTAGTTTTCCAGTTTCTTTCTTTCACTTGAGTATTATTCTTATACTTATTATTGTTTTCTCAGATATATTTCAAGCTTATTGAAGGTAGGGGTCATGCATTTACTACACTGTATCTCCCTCAGCACTCAACACGCAGCTATGAAAATCTCTTGCTTTTTTAAAAATTCCATGTTGACTTCATCCTTAGGTTCTTGGTGGGGGTAAGCTGGTTTCCAGTTGGCTCTACTCTTAACATCTTCCCAAGCCCAAATTCAATAGAAAAGATAGTATCTCCCAAAATAGTTCAAACAAAATATCTGGACTATCATTTGTTTTAGTTTAGTCATGTGTATCCTTGAAGAGTTACCGTGGTTAGAGTGATGCAATGGCCCAGTTGGTCGGGGGGAAGGGTGCAGAAGCTGGACAAAGAGTCACCTCCACTTGAAGCACAGAGACTTCAGTGGAAGAGAGATGATCCTCAAAGGAAAATTGAGTCTCTGTTTCCAAAAGATGGGGAAATGGTTGATAGTTATCGAACACAATTAATGTTCACTACAGTGTTCTTATTTAGAAGATTATAAGATTATAAGGTACTATGCTATTGTAGCTCCCATGAACCTTGAGTAACAAATACTGAATGATTCTTTGAGAGTTATAAGTTTCCCAAGAATGGCTCAGGACAGATCTGATGAAAATTTGGAAGCCACCAGAGGCAATGTGAAAGCTACAAGATGTTGCTAAAAAAGATAGTTCTCTGAGGATCAGAGGAGACCTCCTATTGCTTATAGAATAAAATACAGAGCCTTAGCTTGATACACAAGATCCTTTACAATCTGATCCCGATTTACTTCTATTTCATCTCCTGACAACTTCTACTGTATTCTCTATAATCCAGCCAAATATGGTTTCTTATCAGCCTCTAAACAGCACATCATGCTGTTTCATGACTCAGTGACTTTCTCCCCACCTTTGCCCTTTATTTCTTAAATGAACTTTATATTAAAGAATACATAAAGAAAAATGCCCAACTCAATGACTTTTTGAAAATCTTGTTTCATTCTTGGAATTCTTTCACACTCTTTTCAAACTGGTACATTTCTATTTGTTCATGGATGAAGCTCAAATATTATTACTTGCGTAAAGGTCTCAGAGAGAGTTAGTCGCCTCTGACTTGAATGCCTGGGTAGGTGGTGTCACTATTAAGCTAAAGAAGGATTATGGAAGAAGGAACAAGTTTGACTAGGGGGAAAGGGAGGAGGATGATGAATTCCATCTTGGGCAGGTAAGTCTGAAGTAACTGCACAGGGGTGACTGGCCGCTATTTAGATGCACTGGATCTAGGTATTTAGCTGAGTAGCCTGATGTGAAGATACTGATGTGTTGCCACATAGAAGTGCTGAATGAGATTTCTCCGGGAGAAAATTATCCAGGGTGGAACCTTGGAGAACACAACATTTAAGAGGAGGGCTGAGGCACTGAGTAGTCAGTAATGGAGATGAGGGAGAAGGAGCAGAGAGATATGAGGAGCCGAGAGAGGATAATTTCAGCAGTTAAACAGTGACCGAGGAGATAGAAGTTTGGTAGAGGCAGCTCAAGGATAGTGTTTGGTAGGGGCAGCTCAAGGATGATAAAGATCAATAAGTGACTAATGCCTTGGAAGTCATGGGTGATGAGTTTGAGAGAGTCTGGGGCCTATAGAGGGGACTGTGGAAAGAGTACCCTTTTTGGGTATTAATGGTGCTAAAAGGCAGCTCTCCTGAGCATCTTGTGATAGGAACTAGAGATAGAAAATCTTTTCCAGCATGCATAAGAGAATTGGAGTTACAGCCTTAACTCTCTTTCCTGCATTTGGTGAAGGACATTAATCACAGCATTGTAATGGATTTCTTTCTAGAATGTTTCCTTTGAAGAGAGAATTCTTTTACATGAACATAATAATAGAAGAATATCACTTCTTAAAAATCACATCAATACCTCTTTGGGGACAAAGCTGACCAAATATATCATTACATCCTACCACATAGCACAAAAAATGAAGTCCACTGATCTAGATAGAAAGGAGCAGTTAGTACCTTGTTCGTTCTAAACAAACGTTATTCTTTAGTTTATCCTCAGGACCTCTGTTTTTCAAGTGAATAAAAGTTTATAGTCACTAAATCTCTCATTGCTGGTTCCCTGGTGAGAAAACAGTAATAAATATATAAGGAAAAATGTACCAGAATATGTGAGCTTCTTTGAGCTTCAGTGTTGACATATTAAAACTCCAGGTTCATCCTGTGGTGGTGAGAGGCTCTGTGGTTGTAGGGTCACGGTTGGTGGTCAGAACAGGTCTCAAGGACATCAGAGGTTCATTTTGTTGTTGTTATTGTTCCTGGGTTCACTCCTCCAGTCCAGTAGGTCTGGAAATTCAATTAATAACTTACTCAGGGAAATTCAAGCTTTGAGAAAAAGGACCTAAAAGATTTATTTCAGATCCGTGAGACAGATTTTTAGCCAAAGCAATAATTGACGTTAAAGTATGTATCTTTCCAAACCTCTATGTGGGAAATTAAAGCAAAAATTAGAGGGTTGCCTGATGAGTAGATGGAATCAGAGTAATATCTAAGTAATCCTGTCTACTAATCTGTATTCCTTGATCTAGCCAATGAAGCAGACGTAAGGCCCATTTTCCCCTATTAACTTTGGTTCTTAGGCCTCTTTGAGGCTCTGGTTAATGCCACGGAGTCTCTAGTCAAACGCTTTTTCAAACATTTCAGTGGTTCCACAGAGTCCTAGAAACCGAGACTTAAAATCCCAGATCAAAAGCTCACAAGCTAGGGATGCACAAGCTAAGGATGTACTTTTTCAGTGCTTAAGCATGTCTTTTCCATTCCTGCACCAACATTTAGATTAATCAGCCCTTGTTTCCTTCAGGCCAAGAAATTCTAGCACCTCCTGGCTCATTTCCTAATTGACTCAAACAAGGAGGTTGGTGTGTAGGTATCTTCCTCAGCTAGGATGTAAGCACACCGATAGTCCTTGAATTCTGCCTGTTTGGTAGAATCAGTAGAAATTCTTCCCACTACGTTTTTTCAGATTGAGGAGATTCTGAGACAAAAAAATTATAGAGTTAATGTCAACCTCCAGGCAACATAAATTGAGTTAGTGTGCTTCTTTTGTGATGTCACATAATCCCTCCTGTATTGTAATTCTCTTTCAAACTTAACCCTATACCCTGTCTTGAAGTGTGGGCAGTTGAAAGGATAGCTTGTCAAGAATATTTTCCTTTAATGGCTGGAGCTCATAGTGGGTCTGTTATTCAGTCCTACTGTGGATTAGATTTGTTTGTTTGCATTGTTCTGACACAAAACATGTTGAGGCAAAACCAGAAAGTCAGTCATCTTTGAGTCCTATATCTTTGCTGATTTCATTTTAAGTGTGAATTGATAAGAGAAATACAGAAACAGAACAACAGTAGTGTCTTTCAAATCCTAGCTCTTCTTGCCACTATTGGAGGCTATCTGATCTCAAATCCTTGATTAACTCACGCGGTTGTTACATCCTAACTTGTGAAATGGCATGGCATGGTAAAAAGAGATTTGGTAACTGTGTTAGTCAGGATCCCAGCAAAAAAGAGATAGTACATTCAAATTAGAATGAGCTGAGAAGGGTTTAAAAGGGGACAATTTCCCAAGGCAAGGGCAGAACATAGGGGATCATAAGTGAAGTGCAGTACCTTGGATCTGTTACCACGACTAGACCCAGTAGGATAAGCAGTATGATCGTAACCTGGAAGGAAGAATTGTGTGGGGAAGGGACACAGCCAGCCCTACATGAACCGGAAGGGAAGGAGGCAAGGACATAAAGACCTCATCTGTCCTCACTCCCTTCTTTCCCTAGTGTGTCTTTCCGGCTTCCCTGTTGGCACACTGATGTAATCATACAGGTCAGCCTCCTGGATGGGGGCAGGGTGGAAAGAATAGAGAATGGGTCTGGAGGGCAAACAAGAATATTTAGCACACGTCCAACAAATTTGGGTCCAAATTCTGGCCCTACCATTTATCAGCTCTTCATCTTTGAACCAGACTTAACTTATCTGATACTCAGTTTTTTACCCCTCAGAATTTCTGGGCACCTTAAATAGATAATGTAAATAGAAAAATGTCTGCTATACATCACATGACACATAAATGCTCAAGAAGTGCTTATGGAATGTTTACTGAATGAATGACCACTTGATTAATTAAAAATGAAAGGTTGGTAAAGGCAGAGGCTAAGAAGTGGTGGTTTCCTTTTACAATTTATGCACCATAAATAGAATGTTTGATGTGTGCCCATCTGAATAACATATTGCCCTCAGGCAATTATAAAGATAATCAATATTTTTCTAGGCAATACGTTTAGGGAAATATGCATAAAACAAATAATCATTACTGATAATGTGTGACTATTGTGTTCTGAATAGTTAAAATTTAATGTTTACATGCCTTTGGTGAGTCAGGATGGCTTTCCAGTTGTCTCATTTTATGAACTGAAAGACTTAAAACTAAACATCTCTTAAAAACCATAGAATCTTAGAACTGGAAATGGCCCATGGAAAATCATCTGTTTGTTTTTTATTTTGCAGTTGAAAAACTTGAGGCCCAGAGATGTAAACTCATCCAAGGCTAATAACCTTGAGAGTGGCAGAGTTACAACTAGAGTCTAGGAGTTCTGGCCTTAGTCTAAGCCATCTCCTTCTAGATTTTGATTAATAACATCCTAAAGAACAGAACTGACGAAAAGTTCCACACCTTATAAATCAGCATGAAGCTTGCCCAGAGGGTAGATAGCTTATGAATTCAATCACCATCTAGATGCCAAGAGAGAGGAGTAAATGAAAACAAAGCATTAATGTTTTGCAATTTATAAAAGAACCTCTTGCCATAAGTGATCATCAATATTATACTGCTCTCAGATGTGGATACAATTTGTCTTGAGGCCCTCGTAAGTAAATTATATATATTTCCAGAAAATTTGAAATTCGGCTCTGCGTCATAGGGAGAAGCAGCAGATAAATGCACCCACTTGATATGAAGGATAACAGTAGTCCTCATACAATCCAAGAAAAATAATCTAGTTCTGTGTATTCACAGTAAAAGCTATCTCACTTAAGCTTTTTGTATATGATAGGATTGTTTTCTTTAATATTTCACAAGAATTTGAGTGAGAAAGCTCGAGGATCATGATTTAGAATATTATGTGAGGGGTTATTTATTTTTAGAAAAGGGAAAGTGAAAATTCTAAAGAAAACAGAACACTCATTTATCCTCAAGAAAAACAGATTTTTCTGGAAGGCATATTATCGATCTTTCTCACTATGTCTCTTGTAAGAGGAACCGCTATTAAGTCTGTTGAAGCATTCTGGGACTCTGAAAAGAAAAAAGAAACTTCTTTAGGGACTAAGGCTAAAATAATGCTGGTCTCCTGCCATGCCACAGGGAGGGGCTGTGGAATGGCTCCTGAGATGCTTAGTTTCCTTAATTAGGACAAACCCCACTCCCAAATGCTCTCAGATGAAAAGCCAACATATGCTCCAGGGGATCGATCACAACTTCAGACTTTCCAATTAACTTCCCTTTTTATTACCCCTAATCATTGATAGTCTTTGAGGTATGTTTCAATTAACATAAAGTTTAGAATCTGAAGATTTCTAAACTTCTGAGCTTCTAAAATACTATACACATTATCCAAAATGATTCCTATGACTAACTCAATAAATATAAATTATTATTATCCACTACCAAAAAAGATAGTCTTAAGAGACACTGTGCAACATGGTGGTATGAACGTGGGACTTTGGGTCTCTGTGCATCTTGGTTCCCTCAAGTATAAAATGGGAAAATAGCATGACTTACTTCATATAAAGTTGTTATGATTCCATGAGGTAAACTGTGAATGCACTTAGAATAGGGCCTGATACACAGTATGGACTATACATTTTAGAGAATGTTATGGTTGTTATTGCTATTATTATTACATTTTTAAAATTATTTATTAAGCCTGCATTATGTTGTAGTCCTTGTTCTATATTTCCTCATTTAATCCTCACAGCAACCTTGAACTGTACGTAGGTATCATTAGTTCCTTTGTACAATGCAGAAGACCAAAGTTGAGAGAGCTTAGGAAACCTAATTAAACACAGAGTAAGAAGCAGAGGTACAGTTCCAAAATAAGTCTATCTGACCTCAAAATCCATGCCTTTAACCACTGCACTGTATTTACTTCCAGCTGATCTTTTATATTTGTGAAATTTCTCCTAAATCCGGATCATCCTGTAAAACCATAGGACTGAGTAAAAGAATAGGGACCCCTATTCTGTTCTGTTGTGGACTAAGGTCTGGCTGTGTGTTTTTAAAATTAAACGTGACTTTCATTGTTTATTCTTTTTACATAAACAATGTATGCCTTTTGTTGAAAACTTAGAAATTTCTACTAATAAAAAGTAGAAATACCTATTGTCTCCACCCAGAGGTAACTACTGTTAATACCTTGGTTGTATATTCTTCCACTATTTGTGTTCTGAATTTCATCTAGTGCAGTTATTTGTTCTTCATTGGTTGTAAAATCTTTACAACTTACTAATAGTATTTCCATAGAGTAAATAAGGGTAAAGACTATTTTCTTTTCTACTATGAGTAAGATATTTTCTTTCTATTAAATCTTTCAGTGGCACAAAGCCTAGACTGTGGTTTACCAGTGGGGTTTAGTCCAATATTTTTAATGACCAAAAGGTAAAATAAGGACACGAAAATGAAATGTAAGAACATTAGAAATGCTGTAGGAAAAAAAAACAATGGTGGTTGGGAGTTCTTTGCTTCTTTGGCTTAGCTCTCAGTGTTATTCCATTTTAATAAGCAAGTGATAATGGGCATAATCTATGTTCTTTCTCCAGCTCAAGTCCCCATCCTGAGTTCTTTGTGAAGTGTGGGATTTTTTTTTTTTAACCAAAAGAAAAATAATGATAATAAAAAGGCTTCCTTAACCTCAAGACATTTACAATTCACTCCTTTGCCAGTGAATTTAAAGAAGGTGGTCATAGCAAAAGATCAGTTTGTGTTCCCTCAAATTTTAGGACTCACGGAAGGGCTGCATGTATTGCAGATGATTCTACTCACAAATTTTAAAGACATTTTCTGGACTGTGCCCAGGCATCTAGTACCATTTCTGCTGGAAAAAAACAAAAAACAAAACAGAAGTTAAATCAAATTACCTATAGGTAGAATAGAGATAGTACTTTCCCTTCTTATCTACTGTTTTACTTCACTTTTGAACTTCATAAATTTTTCAATAAATCATTGCCACTGTTATTCTTCAGCGTGGAGTGCCTATAATGAAATAAAAAATCTAGGGTAGATTTAAAAAATGACAGAAGTGGAGGACACAGAGGAAATAGACTTTTCAAGATAAAATATAGAGTGATGTCTAAGAACAATAACTTCTTGGTGGCAGTCAATATTCCAGGTTAATCTAGAGCTGTTTTTCATGGGGTCAGAATAAAGAGGCCACATTTAATGCCTGGATGCAACTCAGTTTATTTTTAAAATTTATATCAAACATTTTGAATTCTATTAGTTTTGTGTTTTTAGAAAGAATCTGTTAGATTGAAAAGAAATCCAATAGTTTTAGAAAACGAAGGAAGCTTTAGTTACTTAAATCACAGGTAATTGAATGCTTTTCTTTTTTAGCATCTTTAGTGCTTGCTCACTTCACAGGTTTTATACTTTTAGATACACCTGCTGGTACAACAAGGAGTAACTTTTGCAGGAGATTTGACACTGATAGTCATGGATAGTTATCTAAAAATTATTTCTAGACTCCAGTTTAGCTTCATTATAATTGTACTGCATTGACGCATAGCCAGGAGAGATGAACAAAACAGCCATTCTGCATAATATGGACCAGTCCTCTTCACTGTGTTATTAAGAGGGATTTGACTTAGATACCCATATGTCTGCATTTAGAATCTCAGCATCAAAGCCCTTTAAAGTCCCTGTGCCTCCTTAATTACTACCTGACCCAAAGTACCCTTTTTTAGTTTTAACGATATTTATTAGAGAGAGATTTTTTAAAAATTAACTCGTATTTTATATTCCAGGCTCCTGCTGTGGATGAAAAATACATTTGCCATTTAAGTCATTTAGAGAACAATTGTAGCCACATTTGATGAACAGAAGAGACTCCAAATCTACTTTCATGTTTTCTCAACCTTACTTATCTGACAGAATGTAGCTGACTTCTATTGTTTTGAAGGCTGTTCTACCTCTGAGATCTTATGATTCAATGCTCATGCACAACAGGTGCCTGTATGTGTCAGGGCACAAACAAAGCCTGCAGCAGTATGGAAATCCTCTCTCGGCATATCAGTCATTGGCAAGCTTTGTTGTTGTTGTCAGTTTTAAAAATGGTTCTGCAAAAACAGACCTGCAAACTGGGACACAAGGAAAAAGGGATGGAAAGTAGAATAAGTGACAGCTGAGAGAGGCTTTATTTTTTTCTTCTCTGCCAAGGAAGAATTATATAGCCCATGCCTGTTGGACTGATGTGAACATGGGATTCCTGCCCATTTGCAATTCATGTTTTAAGTAGAGCACATAAAATTCCCATACACACTAATACTGAGGTTCTGAGTGTCCACAATTATCAAATATGCCACAAGCTATCAGAAACATCCAATGGAATATAGTTCAAAATCCTTCCTTTATCCAACGCCTTAGACCCCTGTCTCGCAGGCTTCGGGAGAGGTTGAGATGTTGCAGTGGTGTCATGTGTAATTGGGGTGACATCCTCAGACACTGACAGTTTTCTCTGCCTTTGGGTTAGAGCACAGTTACTGGATCTGAAATCAGTTTTGCCTGTAAGTGTTAACATTTGGCTATCGAGTGTGTGGATATTCACTTTAGAAGAATTCATTTGGGATGTTTTGATGTTCAATCAGGAAAGGAATGTCCTGGGAAGTCTGCCATACCCTGGTTGTGATCTTAGTTACTTCACATAATCTCTCTGAACGATGAGTGTACAGTGAGTCCTGCCCTATCACTATTTATTGGACATTTGTCATATTTGTGCTTACCCATCATCTTCTGTTTAGTCTTTCTATATTTGCAAAAATCCTCAGGTTATGAGGTTAGTCTTACTAGTCCAGAAGTCAGAACCAAAATCCCCAGCAGCCTTCCTGGTACCTAGGATACACCTGGGATTCACCAGTCAAATGCACCAGACCTATGCTTCAGTTATGAGCAACGGGAAGAGTTTGGTGCTCAGTTCTCTTTACCTGGTGGGGAGGCAGTTGAAGCATTGTTGTTGGAGAAAAAAACCACTACTTATTAAAAGTACATACAAACTATAAATGTGCCCTGATTTTAAAAGTTCAAAATATGAAAAAATATTAGCATTTTTAGAGTAAAGGCAGTACAATAATTTGCACTGTACTGTGAATGTTTAATGGTTTTGAGCCTTCCCTGGGATTGGTTCTGGTTTTAAAAAGAAGCCTGCCAACTCCAATCAATTTTTAGTAGCATATTAAGGAGGGAGTTCTCACCCAAGCCTTTAGTTCATCTCTCAACTGTGTTACAGTTACGTATCCCTTTATTTGTCCAAAACACTTTGAGTTTATAAGGAAAAGATACTAGACCAGTATCTTAGTCAGTTTGGGCTGCTATAGTAGAATACCGTAGACTGGGTAGCTTATAAACAATAAAAATCTATGTCTTATATATGGAAAGTAAAAAGAAAAAAATGGTTCTAATGAACCTAGGGACAGGACAGGAATAAAGACACAGACGTAGAGAATGGACTTGAGGACACGGGGAAGGGGAAGGGTAAGCTGGGACAAAGTGAGAAAGTAGCATTGACATATATACACTACCAAATGTAAAATAGATGGCTCGTGGGAAGCAGCTGCATGGCACATGGAGGTCAGCTCGGTGCTTTGGGACCACCTAGAAGGGTGGGATAGGGAGGGTGGGAGGGAGGCGCAAGAGGGAGGGGATATGGGGATATACGTATGCATATAGCTGATTCACTTTGTTATAAAGCAGAAACTAACACACCATTGTAAAGCAATTATACTCCAATAAAGATGTTAAAAAAAAAAAATCTATGTCTACCAGTTCTGGAGTTTGGAAGTTCAACCTCAAGGTGCTGGCAGATTCAAAGTCTGATAAGGGCCCACTTTCTGCTTCATAGATGATCATCTTCTCCCTGGGGCCTCACATGGCAGAAGGAAGGAGTGAGGGAACGCTCTGGGGCCTCTTCCATAAGAGCACTAATCCCATTCATGCGGGCTCTGCCTTCATGACCTAATCACCTCCCAAAGGCCCCACCTCCAAATACCATCACAGTGAAGATTAGGTTTCAACATGTGAATTTTGGGAGGACTCATTGTCTATAGCAGTTGGTAATGTCTCATTTGGGACCTGATCTGTATTCACTTATATGATTTTATCTATTTCAAAAAAACCCTCTCCTTTTAGACTTTATCTCTTCCAAGGGAAAAAAAAAATCCAAATCATTATTTTTAAATATAAAGTATTCCATTCTCCGAGGAGTTTAGTCAGAAATATTCTGCATCCTGCTGGATGCCTAATGGAAGTAAACACCAGAAGCCTCCTGTTATTTGAGATGTTAAAGATAGCAAGTGTTTACATATCCTGGATGTATGCTAAGAACTGTAATTCTCTTGGAAAAAAATTCTAAAGATAAAAGTTTGAGATAAAGTTAAGCTTTCTTCTTCTTCATGATCAGATCAAACAATCTTTAAAATAAGTTACTTAACCAAGATCTATGTAGGATGGCCCTTTACTTTTGGATCAGTTTCTATGACTAATTGGGGGCGTTGGAGAAGACAGAATCATAATATATCCCAACTCAATGACTTGCTGGTTTTATGGTTGAGATCAGCATGGAGCATCTAGTCAGAATTGTATCCAAATGCACTTCTGTAAATTTGCACAGAGGTCCCTTGGAACAAGAATTATTAGCTAAGGGATGGTCATGTCACAGATGAGTCAGAATTCCTCTCTCTCCTTCTAGTTTGTTAGCCTTGTCACTTGAATCATCCCTATTAACCCAGGAGAAATAAACTTGATTTTTCAGTAATGATTGCAAGGACATTTCTACCTTCTTGATGGTATGTCCAGGTAGATGCTAACAATAATGGTCCACCCATAAAGATTTTGTTCTTTAGTTGCTGCATGTTTTACACATGTATAATTACCTCTTAATTAGCCCTAGGGGAGAGGGATACCTTTAGGTATTGTTTGGCTTGAAAGAAATTTTTCTTTTCAGTAAAATAATAGAGCTATCATGTCCAGGGTTTTTATATTACATACAATTGGAGAGGTTACTCATTAATTTGGAATTTTTAAAATGTCTACAAGGAAAGTGAAACACCAACTGACTGGTGGGAACTTTTTCTCACATACATGGAATGCCTCTACTCAAAGAGAATGAAATTGATACCACGTTCAGGTTACTGGCCTTGTGGTTATAATTTGGTTTATTCGAATGAACGTTTATTATCTACTCTATTTCAGGCCCAGTGTTGGTACAATAATGAGCGATACATGGTGTCTGCCCTTAAGGTCCTCAGAGTCTTGTGTCTCAGAGACTCAGCTGGGTAACATTGCAAGGATTGCTGAGTGCTAATAAATCCAGGATGAAAATTACTTTGATTAGGAATTTGCTTTAGTGAAGGGTTTTAAATATCTTTTAGGTTAGAATCTTCATAGTAAGATCAATAATGTAATATATATCTAGCTACTGTTCACTCTTCTCAAATGCCCATAAATTATATAGAAGGTGCTGTTCAAAGAAGCTATCCAATAAAAGTAAAATAGAGTCAACTGTGCTTAGTACAACTAAATATTATCCTTTGTTTTGAACACAGGTTTAAAAGTTTATCATAATATCAACCAACGTTAATTAATGATCTGTTACGTCTCATTTGAGTTTCACAACCCTGCGAAGTAGAATTCATTAGTCAGAGGTTTTAGTTGCAAACAATAGAATCCATCTTGGATAGTTTACCAAAACCACCGACGTATAGAATAGTATTACAGAGAATCTTTGAGAGGGTTTGAGAATCAGATGCAAGGCTATGTATCTAGGAACAACACTTAATACTTATCTTCAGAACTGGCACAGTGAAGAGACTACCTTTGTGCCACTGTCCCAATGAGGATAAAGTGCCAGGAACTCAAGTTTACTGCCACTATTACGGCCATCAGCACCCATTCAACTTTTGTGTCAGGAACTCAACTTGCAACCAAATTCACTGGTGTGTTTTACAACCACTGGTAGCATGTAATTGTAGGAATAATACAGGTATAAATCCTATTGACATTCTTCCTTTTGATTCATCCACTTGCTCTACCTTCTACATTCTTGACAGCTCTGAGTTCTCCAGTCAGTACTCACCACTCCCAAATCATGAGCTTTTTCAGGAGAAGGGTGGTTATGATTGGATATTGGGAAATAGGTTGGCTGTTTTGGAGCCTCTTCACATTCAGGGGGAGGGTGGTCCTAGATAAAGAGCTGGGGAGGGCCAGAAAAAGTATGAAGATACTGAGACTTTTGTAAAGCAGGGTCTGCAAGCTGATGGGTAAGAGGAGAGGAAAGGGGTATGGGAGTACATCAAATGAGAACATTTTCTTAAGACCCTTGTTGTGGGGAATATCTACACAGCACTAACAATCACCTCATGCCGCATTTAAAATCATTAAATCAAGATGGTTATTCTTGAAATAATGCCATTTGCAGCAACATGGATAGACCTAGAGAATATCATACTAAGTGAAGTAAGTCAGACAAAGACAAATACCATATGATATCACTTATATGTGGAATCTAAAATATGACACAAATGAACTTATTTATGAAACAGAAACAGACTCACAGACATAGAGAACAAACTTATGGTTACCAAAGGGGGAAGGGGATGGGGGAGGGATAAATTAGGAGTTTGGGATTAGCAGATACAAACCATGATGTATAAAATAGATAAAGGTCCTATTGTGTACCACAGGGAACTGTGTTCAATATCCAGTAGTAAACCATAATGGAAAAGAACAGAAAAAGAATATATATATATGTATGACTGAATCACTTTGCTGTACACCAGAAACTAATACAACATTGCAAATCAACTATACTTCAATTAAAAATGGCTCTTCTTGAGTGAAAATTAATGTTGCCATGTCTTTAGATAAGAGACTGTATTTTTTTTAACAGAAATGACAAAAGTAAAACTATCAGAAACTTGTGGCCAAGAATCAGATTTAAAACAAGCAATTCCTGCTAATTACAACTTCATTGGTTCTCTTTTGCCAAAGTCTTTTATTTATGACTCATCCGTATTTGTCCATTTACTTGAGAGTTTCCTCCGAGGTCAAGATGCTACACAGTGATTCAGGCAGTTTAAAAAAATGGAGAGAAAGGCCTCTTTCACACTGTAAGTCACAAAGCTCCCCTGCCACTTCCCCTCCTCTGCTCTTGGCAAAGCAGGTGATCAGGAGCCTGGTCCCACTCCTTTCACATCCTCTGCCCAGGAGACTTTCATGGGACTCCATTTTCCCATTAAAGCTCTCATTGATATTATTCAGGGGATAAAGACAAAGGAAAAGAAGAACAAAAGGATCAGTTTGAGGGAGTTTCTATAAACTTGTAAACTAAAGGCCTTATTGAAAAGACTTCAAATATGTATATGCGTCAATGATTATTTTTGAAAAGAATGGTATCAGTGAAGTGATACCATTTGAATTCTTCTGCATGTTACAAGATATTACCAAGGGAAAAAAAATGTGACTTTATGAAAAGGAGGATTTGGTTATCAAAATCATGCCTCCCAAAGCACATCACCCTTTAACATTCTAAGAAGACAAGAAAAATATCATCAAATGTGTTTGTCATGAGCATATTTTTTTTTAAATTAATTAATTTATTTATTTTTGACTGTGTTGGGTCTTCGTTTCTGTGCGAGGGCTTTCTCTAGTTGTGGCAAGCGGGGGCCACTCTTCATCGCGGTGCGCGGGCCTCTCACTGTCGTGGCCTCTCTCGTTGCGGAGCAGAGGCTCCAGACGCGCAGGCTCAGTAGTTGTGGCTCACGGGCCTAGTTGCTCCGCGGCATGTGGGATCTTCCCAGACCAGGGCTCGAACCCGTGTCCCCTGCATTAGCAGGCAGATTCTCAACCACTGCGCCACCAGGGAAGCCCCATGAGCATATTTTTAGATAGGTAAAATTTATGGTTAAAGTATATATACAGCTGTTTACATGCACTGAGGCTTATATAATCATTTGGAAATTTGTATTTATATGTGTATAATTTATGATTTGGGGGAAGTATTAACTAACACTAATTTAAAAGTTCTCTTTCTATCTTTGACTTAATAATATGACCTAATTATATATTTTGGTCATAGCTATAATTTATTTGATGTTGGTCCTTTGTCAGGGATGCAATCCCCCAATTACAGTGTTGTTCATATGGAGAAATGTGGTCCAATCAATGATGACTTAATTTATGACACTTTCTAGAAGAATACTGTAATGAAAATTAGAAGTAGAATATTTGCGTAGTTCACTTATAGCTTCCTGTAAGGGTGTCTAGCACATACCAGGTGACAGGTTCAATAAATAGTTCAAGGTATATTAAGCAAAAACCCCAAACAAACCACGTTTCTGACCAGCAAGTATAGAATATTTACTTGTGTGCAAAATGGAAGGGGATAGATAAATACATATTGGTATTTGGTTTTTGTGTATATTAATATTTTTTGGAAGGGCACACAAACACAAATGCAGTAATGGCAGCTACCCTGTTTGAAGTTGTGGAAGGGGCTGGATAGACAGAGGGCCAGGCTGGGAAAGCAGCTGTCACTGTGGACATTTTCATACTTTTTTGATTTTTGAACTTTGTGATTGTACTATTTGTTCAAAATTAATTAAAATAAAATAAAAACAAATAGAAAATTTTATGTTTTATAAATGAGTTATTACTCTTGTGAAATCTTTCTTATAAGCAACAGAGCTATAATTTTCTTTTTTGATAATCTTTGTTTTTAATCTTGTTCTTTTTACCCAAGGCATTCTAAATAACCAAACTGCAACATCTGGGACATAAATTACAAATAAATTTTACTGTAATTACTTTTTGGTCGGCATATCATTTGAAAACTATAAATTTTGGGGGACTATCTATATGTCAAATTTTACAGTCTATAAATTTGATGGCTTTTTCAGAAACTATGGCATTAATGGTCCACAGAGGGAAAAAAATATAGAAAAGATTAAGAACTACATAAAATGGAATAACCAAGTACATGAGCCTCAAATGTAGACCTCAAGTTTTCATAAATGGGAAGCTTTCTGGGTTGTTGGATGGGAGAAAGAGAAGATATATGTCTATGAAAATCATGAAGACTTCTCAGAGCTCATATTGAAAACCACTGAACTATATAATCTAAAGGTTCTTTCCAGCTCTACCAGTCATTCCATTGCAAGAAAGACACAGAGAAGCAAGAAAACAGTATGCAAGATGAGTCCTTTTAGAGCAAGCTGAAATAACTTGGAGTTTATTGGTATGCCTGTACTATATCAGTACATACTTTGACCCCAGTTTAAAGAAGAAAAATGGTATTAAACATAACAAGGGATAACTTGTGTAAACAGAAGGAAGAAGCTCTTGATGATAAAAGTGTTAATTAACAAGATAAATCTTCAACCCTTTAAATATTTAACAAAATCAAAATTTCCTTAGGTAATTTAGGCATTTGATGGATAAAGTGTTCTTTTTGAGCCTTGAGTAAAGGTCTCCACAGACCATTTAAGAAGTGTTACAAATAAATTATCACTTGGTGAAATGATTGGTTTTTCTTTATTACGTAAATAATTCAATGTTTAGGCAAGATTACTTGTTTAAGGTTTTATATTTTCAAGTTGTATACCCGAATGGTACATTGTTTTAAGCATCAGCTGTTTTAATCACTACAGCTTTTTTTTCTGTTGTTTGTTTTTTTGATGGTTAAAGGAATGACTTATTTTATGTTTATATTTAATGCAAATGTGAAAGAATTTACAAAATGAGAAATTGACACATTTAAATTTGCATTACATTTCATAATTTCCCTTGTAACCACTTCATTCTTTCACAATATTTTTTTGCCTTTTTTCAGACGGGTTGGCTATGTGTTTTATTTATTTATTTATTTAATATATCTCTATTGGAGTACAACTGCTTCACAATACCGCACTAGCCTCTGTCGCACAACAGAGTGAATCAGCCATATGCATACATACATCCCCATATCCCCTCCCTCTTGATCCTCCCTCCCACGCTCCCTATCCCACCCCTCTAGATGATCACAGAGCACTGAGCTGATCTCCCTGTGCTATGTGGCTGCTTCCCAATAGCTAACTACTTTACATTTGGTAGTGTGTATATGTCGATGCTACTCTCTCTTCGTCCCAACTTCCCCCTCGCCCTCGTGTCCTCAAGTCCATTCTCTATATCTCCGTCTTTATTCCTGCCCTGTCACTAGGTTCATCAGTACTTTTTTTTTTTTTTAGATTCCATATATATGCGTTAGCATATGGTATTTGTTTTTCTCTTTCTGACTTACTTCACTCTGTATGACAGACTCTAGGTCCATCCACCTCACTACAAATAACTCAATTTCATTTCTTTTTATGGCTGAGTAATATTTCATTGTATATATGTGCCACATCTGCTTTATCCATTCACCTGTCAACGGACATTTAGATTGCTTCCATGTCCTAGCTATTGTAAATAGTGCTGCAATGAATATTTTGGTACATGTCTCTTTTTGAATTATGGTTTTCTCTGGGTATATGCCCAGTAGTGGGATTGCTGGGTCATATGGTAGTTCTATTTTTAGTTTTTTAAGGAACCTCCATACTGTTCTCCATAGTGGTTGTTTCAATTTACATTCCCACCAACAGTGCTGGAGGGTTCCCTTTTCACCACACCCTTTCCAGCATTTATTGTTTCTAGATTTTTTGATAATGGCAACAAATAAAAAGAATAAAATACTTAGGAACAAACCTACCTAAGGAGGTGAAAGACTTGTACTCAGAAAACTATAAAACACTGATGAAAGAAATCAAAGATGACATAAACAGATGGAGAAATACCATGTTCTTGGATTGGAAGAATCGACATTGCGAAAATGACTATACTACCCAAAGCAATCTACAGATTCAGTGCAATCCCTATCAAATTACCAATGGCATTCTTCACAGAATTAGAACAAAAAATTTTACAATTCATATGGAAACACAAAAGACCCCAAATTGCCAAAGCAATCTTGAGAAAGAAAAACGGAGCTGGAGGAATCAGGCTCCCGGACTTCAAACTGTACTACAAAGCTACAGTAATCAAGACAGTATGGTACTAGCACAAAAACAGAAATATAGATCAGTTGTACAGGATAGAAAGCCCAGAGATAAACCCACGCACAGATGGCCACCTAATTTATGATGAAGGAGGCAAGAACATAAAATGGAGAAAAGACAGCCTCTTCAATAAGTGGTGCTGGGAAAACTGGACAGCTACATGTAAAGGAATGAAATTAGAACACTGCCTAACACCATACACAAAAATAAACTCAAAGTGGATTAAAGACCTAAATGTAAGACCAGACACTATAAAACTCTTAGAGGAAAACATAGGAAAAACACTCTTTGACCTAAACCACAGCAAGATCTTTTTTGACCCACCTCCTAGAGTAATGAAAATAAAAACAAATGGGACCTAATTAAACTTGAAAGCTTTTTCACAGCAAAGGAAACCATAAACAAGACGAAAAGACAACTCTCAGAATGGGAGAAAATATTTGCAAATAAAACAATGGACAAAGGATTAATCTCCAAAATATACAAACAGCTCATGGAGCTCAATATCTTTCACAATATTGTATGTTTGTAAAATCTGCATTTGCCCTGATAGCTTTTATGGTCCCTAACATATTGCCTATATATTGGGTAAAAATTAATCTTGTAATCAACCTTAAAATTCTGAAGTTCTTCCAAGAAGGCATAAAGTGTATACTAAAACACACTTTCTTAGCTAACAATGTCTTTAGGATGAAATTATTCAACAATCCAGACTGGCCAGAAATTGATTTTTGATTTGGGGAAAATATTATTTCCCTAATCCATTGGTACTACAATTGGCTTCTAACTTGAACTACTCTGAGAGATATTTAATATTAACACAATTTAATTATCGGGAGTCTATTGCATCAGTGTACTAAGCCACATTTTGAAACCTGAATATAGTTTCACAGACCCTCAATAATACATTAATTTGCTGTATTAATCTTTTGAATTCTCAGCTAATTATAAGATAATAAATGTCCTTGAATTAATTTTTTTTGAATTTTTGAATTTTATTTTATTTTATATACAGCAGGTTCTTATTAGTTATCTATTTTATACATATTAGTGTATACATGTCAATCCCAAACTCCCAATTCATCACACCACCACACCCCACCCCCCACCACTTTCCCCCCTTGGTGTCCAAACGTTTGTTCTTTATATCTGTGTCTCTGTTTCTGCCCTGCAAACCAGTTCATCTGTACCATTTTTCTAGGTTCCACATATATGCGTTAATATACAATATTTGTTTTTCTCTTTCTGACTTACTTCACTCTGTATGACAGTCTCTAGATCCATCCATGTCTCTACAGATGACCCAATTTAATTCCTTTTTATGGCTGAGTAATATTCCATTGTATATATGTACCACATCTTCTTTGTCCTTGAAGTAAATTAATGATCAGAGTTCCTAAGCTGGGGAGGATATTTAGGTGTTAGCTTTCAGCTATCTTCAGCTAGACATTTAGCTTGAGTGATTACAATAACATCGTCATGCCAGACAATCACACACTAAAGTTTTAAGACCTCCCACAAGGAGACGCCACAACTTGTTCAAACATTTGTTTCAGTGTTTATCAGCCTTCACTATGCAATGTATTCCACCTAAATCTTTTAGGCTATATTTCAGGATTAGATTTCTTATATAGTGAAGTAAAGGAAGAGAATGGGTCATCTTCTACATTATTTCCCCCAACTTTTTATTTTGAAAAATTTTAAGACTAAAGAAAATGGACACATATATCCTTCATTAAGTTGTAAACATTTACTGCATTTGCTTTCCCCCGCCCTCCCACCCCATCCATCCATCCATCCATCCATCCATCCATTCATCAGTTAATCATCTATCTACCTATCCATCTCTATATCTCTCTCTTATTCTAATTTGCAACCATCACTACACTTTACCCTTAACTACTTCTGCTTGTAAATCCTAAGAATAAGAACATTCTCCTACATAACTACAATGCCAATCTCACACCTAAAATTGACATTCAATATATTACATAGTGTGCTATCCATGTTCAACTGGGAAAATGTCTTTTAAAGCAGCTACTTTTAAAAAGTCAAGGTCCAATCAAAGTTCTTACATTATATTTGGTTGTTATGTCACTTCAGTCTCTTAATCCAGAACACTCTGCTTGCCTTTTTCTTGTTTGTTTTTAATGACATTGTCTTTTTTTTTGAAGAGCATAAACCTATTGTCTTGTAGAATGTCCTACATCCTGAACTTTAAAAATATTTCCTCCTGGTTAGTAATCTTATATTTAATACATAATCTGTAGAATGATTTGGAAGGTTGTGTGAATATCATGTTACTCCCAAACTTTTCACCCAATGGTTTTGGCATCTAATGATGATCTTTGTCTGGGTCAGTTATTACACTGATGAGAGAAATGGTATTTTTATGATTTAGTCCCTCTCTATCTACATTTATCAGCTATATTTCTGCATATGCATTATTACTATAGTTGAAGTTAAAATTAAAAATGAGCCTTTTTCCTTCAGTGTGAATAACTCATCAGAGTGATCAACTTTGTTGGCTGGCACAGTTGGTCAGTGTGTGCTGCTGAGGAAGCCAAGGCCATGGTTTCAGTGATGATATGGGGCCAATTACCTGGGCTCTGTTTCAAGGCCATGGGTATAATTTTCCTCTGCCAACTCAGGAATGTGTGCCAGCAGCCATCTCTGAAACAGCAGACATCTCAGGGTATGTAATGGGGCTAGAGCTGTACAAATCATCCTAATTCAAAACACGAATTCTACTAATGGTGGATCATCTTTTTACATGAAAGATGGCAATTATTACTATATAAAAGAAGTCTATGTTTTCCAATTTATTTTTTTAGGTCTTGTTTTATGAATATTTAAAGATTTCTATGACTCGTTTTTCTATTTCTGGCAGGGATTAAGGACCAGCTACCCTAAATACTACTTCTGCTGAAAGAAACTAAAAATGATGTAAATATTTTTACAATGAAAAATGATATAAAATATATATTCTAAAAAAGACATTTGAAGATTAAAAAAAAGAGGATGCCTACTGTCAGAAAATTTGTTCTCATAAAACCTCCAAAATCTAAAGACTATTTTCAAGAAAAAGCAAAAATGATCACAGAAATAGAAGAAAAAAATTGTTGAACAATTCAAACAAACATTGTCTGAATAAAATAATGACAATGGTGTCTAATGGTATATAAATTGGGAAAGGAGATGATTGATACTAATGTGTTTTAAAGCCCTTTTATTGTTCAGTTGTAGTTTAATGTGAGACTTTGTTAAGCAAGCAAGTTAAAATGTTAAGAGTAATCACTAAAAGGATAGAAAGAGTATCTGAGAAAAAAGTGCATTAAAGAAAAAAAGAAACTAAAAACTCAATAAAAAAGCAAGAAGACAGGAAAAAAGGATGGCGACAAGTGAGACTAATAAGAAATAGAAAATACAGTAGGAAGAAGTTCAAATAGGTCAATAATTCTAATAAATGTAAGTGAAATTAACTCACCAGTTGAATGACAGAGATTGCAAAGAAATAAATCATTCAGATAAATGTTATTTATAAAAAACACATCTAAAGCATAAGGACACATAAAGGTTGAAAGTGAAAGGGTGGAGAAAGTTTTATTAGGCAATTACTAATGAAAGAAATTTGGTGTGGCTATATTAATACCAGAAAAAGAAAAAGAATTTTAAGGCAAAAAAGCCTAACGTATACAGAAGGTCACAACACAATGAGAAAAGTTTGCTTTCACTAGGAAAATACAACAATTCTAAATCAATGTACAACTGATAAAACAGCCTGAAAATATATGTGAACTCAAACCCAGCACCATCACAGTGAGAAATTTCATACCGTTGCCCATTATTGATAGGAAAATAGGCAAAAAAATAAGTGAACTTTTTATAAGATTAGAATAGACAGGTGCAAACTTGATTTAATGGACGTATACAGAATTCTGTATCCAACATTAAAGAATATACATTCTTTTCAAGCTTTTATAAATGAGGCATTTATAAAAATTGATTATGTACTGGGCAATGAAGCAAATTTCCATCAAATTTCAAAGTTATTGTTCTGGCCAAAACCTCAGACCACAATGTAATTAAGTCAGAGCTTAAACACAGAAGGATAAATAAAAATTTTCTTAATATTTGGAAATCAAAAGAAATTTCTAAATTACTCATAAAACAAGGAAAATCATAATGGATATTAGAGATAAATACTAAGGAATGAAAGAAAATAATACTTTATAAAACATGTGGAAGGCAATAAAAGTAATGTTTTGAGAAAAACTTTAACCTTAAATGCTTATATTAGAGAAAAATAAAAGTTGAAAATTAGTGCACTAAGTATACAACTTAAGATATTAACAAAAGCATAACAACATTAATCTAAAGAAAGTAGGAGGAAGGAAATAATGGAGATGACAGCAAAAAAAATCAATGAACAAAGACAATAAAGATAGTCAACAAAGAATTGAATTAAAGATAAGAAAAGCATTTGGCAAAACTGAGCAAGAGAAAAAAAGGAGGGAAGACAGAAATAAATAGCATATTAAAATAATTAAAAAATAATTTAAAGGAATAGGATTGGAAAGGAGGAAATGACAGTAATTGTACATTAATTAAAATTTCCAGTTAAAAAGCAAATATTTCAGATTACATTAAAAAATCCAGATACAGGCTGTTTTCAAGATACACATAAGGGCATGAAATGTTGGAAGTAAAAGGTTGAAAATGTGATACAGGAGGTTAATACCGACAAACAGAATGATAAAGAAGCTATCTGAATAGCACAGCAAGTAAACTTTAAGACACAAAGTTCAAATAATGCACTTCGAGAGACATAATAAATTACTACTTAATGAAGTCTGAAGTCACTAGCCAGTTGTAAGAGTTCAAAACTTCTATGAATTTAATAAAGAAAGACACACACACACGACAAAACTACAAGTAGAATCTGTCAAGTTCACTATCACATATTTTAACACATATTTTTCAGTAATTGACAGACTGAATATGTTGATAAAACCTCTTTGAAAAACCACTCAATATTATCTTGTAAATTTAAAGACTTGTGCTAACCACATGACCCAGAACTTTCACTTCTAGGCACATGCCTAAGAGAAACTCTTGGACATGTGAACCAAGAATGTTTGTATCTGTGATGTTTGTAATTGCAAAAATTTTAAGCAACTCAAATGTCCACCTGAACTGATGGTGTATTCTGTGGTAGAACAAAATGCAGAACTGATAAGTAATGAATTTTGGCTGCATTAGTCAACCTGTGTGAATCATCATTTTAAAGTAAATAGGCACTTTTCAGAAGAATTATGCCATTTGTATAAGGTTCAAATAATGAAAACTAAATACTACATTGTTTTGCTACAAACATATGTGATAAAGCTACAAAGAGAAGTATGGGATTAATAAACACAAAATTCTTGGGAGCAAGGCTGTGAACCACACACCAGGCAGGAGATCACATGAAAGCACACAGGAGCATCAAAATGACTGGCCATGCTTTATATTTTAAGTTAGGGGCAGGTAGCAGCCTGAGCATTCATATGTATTCTGCATATGTTATAAGTATTCTTTTGCGCTTATTCAATGATCAGTATAAATAATATGATACAAAATAATGTAAATAAGATTGAACAAAGAGAAGTAGAACTTTCAGATTCCTTAGATAATTTTGCTTGGGGAGGATCTGGAAGGTATTGAATAAAAAATCAGATATATTAATAAGATAATTTCTCTTTTTCCAAATGTAATACAGATTCAGAAAATGTTTTTTTAAAAAAAAACAGTAAAACATCCATGAGCCTCTGCATCTTCATGTCCTTTTTGTTTGCAGTCAAACTTAGACCTGCCATGATGGGTTTAGCAGCCCTAAATATATGTGTTAATAATCTATTTGTTCCTTTCCTAAGCTCATATTTCTTCTTTCTTGTGTCATCCTGATTTTTGCAATTATGCCTCTTATAAACTCAAATAATCAACTGTCAACCCCCCCTAACTTGAGTGAGTGGGGTGGGACGATTCAGCCTGTGTTTCCCTTGGAGTGGGGAAAACACTCAACTGGATAGTTGATGAAAGGCTGGGTGGAAAATGAGGCCTGAGGTATGGAGTCAAAAAGGGGGTGATATGTAAGAGTGTGTATAGGGATGGGGGGCTGCAGGGGTACTGAGGTGCTAGGAAAGCTTAGAGTAAGAAGTAGTAAAACAGTAAAGTGGAAACTAACTTGGACAAATTTGGGGAAAAAAAGGCAAATGTGAAAGGTTTTTATGAACTCTGTACTGTTTGGTGGGTGTGAGCTGGTTTCAGTAAACAGGAGTCGGAAAGGGATGCTTTATCTTTCTGCTTCATCTTTTAAAAAATTGTTTGTTTTAGATTATTCCATCAAGTCACTTGTTTCTTTTATTTACCGATTTATATACACATAATATTTCACTCATTTCTTTTAATAGGACATTGAGCTTCAGCAATAAGAGTGTCACTGTTGCAGAGGGTGGTCAGTGGTATGTAAACGGGTAATTTTGGCAGACTACAAATAAAATCCTAATCATTGATCATCTTGTGAAGAGGAGAAAAATTAATTTAGTTTCAAAGGAACATTTTAATCATAAAGTAGCGAGTAAAGGTTGCATTTGAATGAAAGCACCAAGACATTAGTTTGATTATTTTTGGATTGCTTGATTGCAGTCATTTCAGTTTCAGTCCCTACATCACTAATGTTTTCCCAATCACATGCCTATTGATTCCTAACTCGCAAGCCAAGGAAAGGTAATAAAACAGGTTACCTTTTAAAATGAGTAAATAAAATAGAGTATGCATACTTGCCCTACTCAGAAATGGGGAGAACTACTTTGGTCACATTCCTTTCCCTGCAAAACAAAAAGTTACAGATTACCTCCTAGTGCCCTAAGAACTTTTGGTCAAATGATTAATATCACAGAGACTCTTGAAAATAAATGTGTCTCATTCAAACAATTACTAAGTATCACTTAGGCTAACAGAAAAATAAGTTATGTCTGTTTTCTTCATTCCAAAGTTAAAATTGAATGCCTGTTGGATCAATAACAAGTCTAAGAGCAATATTCTAACTGCATCAGAGTGTGGGATGAGAACTATGATAATTAATTGCTGCTGTCTAAAAATGCTGTCTAGGCCAGAATCTACTGCCTTTTCCCTCCCCCAACTCTTCTTCTTCCCCTGATATTACATTAGGAGAAATTTAGTACTATAAAAAAAAAAAATGGAGAAAAGTGTTGTCTTACAGCAAGAAAACAGAAAACTGCCTGTCATAAGAGCCTTATCTTCATGGTGGTTTACACTCTTGTCAGTATCAGAAGTCAGCTCTCATGTGAAGAGTTCATGAAGGCTTGGTTAGCTCTCAGGAAGTGTAAACATTGGCTTCCCTGGTGGCTCAGTGGTTGAGAATCTGCCTGCCAATGCAGGGGACACGGGTTCGAGCCCTGGTCTGGGAAGATCCCACATGCCGCGGAACAACTAGACCCGTGAGCCACAACTACTGAGCTTGCGTGTCTGGAGCCTGTGCTCCGCAACAAGAGAGGCCGCGATAGTGAGAGGCCCGCGCACCGCGATGAAGACTGGCCCCCGCTTGCCACAACTAGAGAAAGCCCTCGCACAGAAACAAAGACCCAACACAGCCAAAAATTAAAAAAAAAAAAGTGTAAACATTGATTATGATAAAGTTGACCTCTGGAGAACTTTAAAAATTATTTCATATGCACATTTTTCTTAATGAAGCCCAATTTAAGAAAGCAAACAAACAAGAAAAAAACAAACAAGCACACCAAATTTTGAAACTGCTGTGTAATAGTGAAATACATGAGGTTTATCCAGGACTCAAGAGTGATCATTTAGTTTAACTAGATGCTAAAATGGATTATGGGTAAAACAGAATTTTAAAGGACAATATGCACATAAACAATCATATCAGTATAATAGGGTTATATTTCCTCTGCCTCCTTGCAGAGGTCACTGTCATCTGATACTTAAGAGATAGGTCCTTATGTTATATAGCCCTTTAATAATGAACCCCTACTTGTACATAGGAGAAAGAAATGATTTCTCCCAAGTAGTTGCATAAGGGCTCCCTTGCAACTATTTTGAACATGCTCCATCCATCTGCCCACAGCACGTTCAAAGATATGTTAACAAACCTTTCTGGATGTACAGAAATCATGATTTAAACTTACTAGTAAAGTCGAAACAGTAGTACCTTACCTTACTGTCTGTGGCAAAAAGAAAAAAAATTGTTTCATATCTTGGCTATTGTGAATAATGCTTTTTTTTTGTTTTAGAAGTGAGATCGTTGACAAACTTAATGCCTTATTATCGATATAATTTACATGGTCTCTGTTGGGGTCTAGAGTTTAAGTCTTCCCTAGGTAATTCTAATCAGTACCAAGGTTGAGAACCACTGTGTCAAACCAGTGATGTTTCCTGGAGGGCTGTTTGACTGTCTTCATTTCTCTCCCAGGTGACCCAAAGCAGAAAGCAGTGATTCTCTTAAAGGGAAGTGTAAGAAATCTCCACCTTTGAATCACCTGGGGAGCTTTACAGATACCACTGCCTGGGCCACTGGGTAGAGAACCACAAGCATACAAAAATATAAGAATGAAAGAATAATATTAGTATAGATTTAATCCTTGATCACCCTCATTTATATTTGAAAGTAAATCATCTTAAAACTAGTATTAGATTGAATTATATGAAAATGTTTATGAACGTACATAAAAATGGTCAGACATCAATCTAATACCATTAAAAAATAAATTACTCATGCTGCATGTTCTAAATGATTGTAATGTATTAGTACCAATGCTAAGAAAAGCTGCTCTAAAACTTAATTTATTCATTTGTAAAATGAGAGACCGTCCTGGGTGAGGAGGATGATGATGATGTTAATGATGATTTTGATGATAATGATGATAGTTAATATTTATTAAGCACTTGCCAACTGTTAGTCAATATGTTAAACACTCTACGTATATTATTGCATTAGTCTTCACCATATTACTGCCACTGTATAGGTGAGGGAACTGAGGCTTGGAGAAGTTAAATGATTTCCCCAAGGTTATGGCGATATTCCATGGTAGTGCTAGGATGTGGAGTTGAACTGACTACAGAGTATATATTTTTAATCTCTGTAAGATGCTACCTCTTTGAGGATTATGGAGGTTCCTTCTAGGTTTCATAGTTATAGTCTAGGTCAGACAGAGTAATGGCTCTATTTCCAGCTGGGGCTGTGGAGATAGCTTGTCACACTCCAAGCCTACCTTATGTCTTGATTGGTTGAGTCTTACTTTATCTCCTGCTTTCATCAAGAATAGCATAAGTCAGATATTATTATTATTCTTGGAATCACCAGGAATCCTCCGGGTTTTTTCCTCCTGTTTAGGGGGTGCCAATGTACCTGACATTGGATTAGACATTGGTGTATGGTTAGGCGATTCAAGATGGACGTTTTCTTGCTCTCTAAATCCCCTGCTCGACCAGTCCCTGCTTCACTCACATGACTATCCTATCCTCTTAATTATAGGGCTTAATTAGCCCCTGGTAACTGACGATCACACCTGACGTCAATTCCCCCCTATAAATGGTAGCCTCCTCCCCCGAGTAGGGAAGGCGGTCGCCATGTCTTGCCCGTTATCTATCTTACACAGCAGGCTGTTGCTCCAGGGTCCTTTGTGTAAGATCACTCCGTCCATTAACCACTGGTGTCTCTGTCGCTGTCTCCAAGCTCGTTCTTCAGTCTGGAAGCCGGACAACTTGCAAGCCTGCGGGGTGCAGCCCAACAAATGGTAACTCAAGATTAATTAAGCACAGTTCTCGCCCTCAAGGAGTCTCAGTCAAGTAGGAAAGACAAAAGGTAATAGGACTAAGCTGCCCCCACTGCCTCAGGCGCTCGTAGGCCTGCCCTGGGGGGCCTTCCACTTCTTACAAGCCCCCAGACCGAAGTGTGAATTGCCGGAATGCTGCTTTCATCCTTGTGAAGCCACCACGCTTTTCCTCATTATCTGCCTTGGTACCAAGGAGCCGCTCCTGCTTTTCTGCCCGGGCTGGGACCTCCAGTACCATCATCATGTAAAGTGGTGACAGCTGCCGTCCTTGTCTCTTTTCAGATTTCAAAGGAGACTTTTCAACTTTTCACCACTGTGCCTGCTCAAGACGCCACTTGTCTCTAGGAGGGGAACTTGGAGGAGGAACGGATGGCTCCAGGGCAGCTGAAAACCTGATCAAAGGACTCGGTGACCTTCGAGGAAGTGGCTGTGGACTTCTCCATGAGGAGGGGGCATTGCTGAACCCTGCTCAGAAAATCCCGTACAGACATGATGCTGGAGAACTTTCGGGACCTGGTCTCAGTGGGGTATCTCCATAAACTCAGACTGCTCACCCAGGCAGAGCAGGAAGAGCTGAGGACAGAGGGGAGAAGAATTCTCCAAGACACCTGTGCAGACCAGAAGTCTCAACTTAAAACCAAAGAGACCACTGTAAAGCAGATTAAATTTGGGGCAAACCATCTACTGGCAGGAAAAGGTGCAGACCTTCTATGGGGGAGAATCCCTGTCTTGCAAAGAAAGCAAGAAAACCTTTAGTTATCACTTACTCCTTAATCAACAGGCATCAACTCAACCTGGAGAGAAGCCCCATGAATTAATCATTAATCATTAATCAATGTGGAAAAGCCACCGGAAGATATTCTAACCATATTACGCCCAAGAGAAATTACACAGGAGAGAAGTGCAATGAATGTAAAGAATGTGGGAGAGTGTTTGGTTATCCTTCATCCCTTAGGCTCCGTGTGTGATGGATCTCAGCTGGTGAGAAGCCCTATTTAATTAATTAATTAATTAATTAATTAATTAATTTTGTGTGTATGGATGGGGCAGAGCTCGGTTGGGGCAGGGGAGGGGGCTAGAGGACCCTGACCACAAAATTGAAATCCTGGAAGGACACCTGCTTGGTGGCTGTGAGGGGCTGCATGTCCCAGGGTGGGCTCAGCGTGGGGACCTCCCCTGTGAACTCTTTCCAGCCATGCTTTGTGAAGCGTGGGCATGAAGGGCAGAGGAAGGTCGTAGGGCATCCCAGAACAGTGTCCTGACGAAAGGATGTTTTTTTTTTCCACATCATCTGCATTCCTCTTGCTGGACCCTAAGCTGGCGGGTTACCTCCTCATATCTGAGTTTGGAAAGATCACATTGTAGAAGATGAACTAGTTTTCTTTACCTAACATTATGGTACATTAAAAATAGATGTCATTATCATTATTATCATTTTCAAATGTTAGAACTAGGAAGACCTTGGAGATGTGGTCTAACACTACCTACAGTCATAGAGTTTTGTGTTTTATTTAAAAGAACCTAGGTTGGGGAAAAAGAGGTAAAATTCTGTATCAGTTTCCTGAATAGTTGGTGTAAGGAAATAAAATAATATTGCTTGAAGCAAAACTGTGTTGCATCATATTGTACTTAAATTCAGAATGTTTTTTAAGAGTTAATGAAAGCTTGAGATTTCTCAGGTGTTAAGTAAGTCATAAGAGGATTTTCTAGTTTTCAGGGAAATTTTAAGCAACTCAGGCATAAATCAAGATCCAAAATATGTTGGTTACCTAGTTGTTTGGAAAATAGATTTTGCATAAAAATTGTAACATTTAACTTCACAGACAAATCCATAGAAGTTTAATTCATAATATAGCTGAAGTTAGCACTCTTTTGGATGTCATTCATACTAATATAAGTAAAAATGTGTGATCATTGCAGGGGGCATGTGGATTTAATGGTTCACCAGCCCTGCCAGGGCAGAGACCATTATCTGTCTTGATCACTATTGCATCTCCAATGCCTAGCAAAGCACTTGGCATATAGTAGGTGCTTACTGAATATTTATTGAATGAATGAAATAAACCAACCACAGGAATGTCAGTGTTTTACCTGGACCATAGACAGGATGGCAGCCAATGATTTGAATGCCTTCAGGATTCTCTTTCTTAGCATTTCCATAATCTGCCTGTTTGTGTGTTGGCTTTATTCTTTCAGACCAGGTCATCCTTGTGGCTGGAAACTTGGTCATATGGAACATTATGTTCACATCTTGTAGGTTTTGCATTAAACAAAAACTGTCTCTACTTTTAGAATTCAATCTCTAAAGGGACATGTTCTGATTGGCCCAGGTGGAATTCAGCACTTACTATTAGAACAATTAGCCATGGCAGGTAGAATCATGTAAGAATGTGAAAACCTCAGGAACTGCATGGTTGGAATGAGGAAAGAGGCTTTTGCCAGTTTCCTCTCTGCAAACTTTATTATCTTTTAAGAGAAGAGTCTTATCCAAACTAATGGGTTATAAAAAGAAAAAGGAGATAGATTCCTTCTTTCTAAAGTGTATATTCTTTATCATGATTCACGATGACACAATCTGAAGGACAAGAGCCTTCAGATGTGCAGAAGAACACTAAAGTGAAAACTAGTTACTATGGTGAAAACACACAAGAAAAAAGTCTAGGAGAACAACTGAGAAGTAATGAGAAAAAGCTTCCCAATGTATGTCTAGAGAAGAGAAATGTTATTTCATTCAGCCAGACTATTTCTACAATTGTTGAGCAGCTACTATGTGCCAGGTTTTGCAAATGGACAGTATTTAGGTCAGTAAGATCTAAGGGGCAGAGTTTTTGCCCCAGACAAGCTGGAATCCACCTGTGTGAAACTGACTCCTCTGAAACCATCCATATGAAACCAACAGTGGGAAACCACAAAATCTACTTAAAGAATTATGTAGAGCTCCTTCACACAATGTTTCCTCAAGTCAAAGCAATAAGGTTGGCATTAGGAATTCCTCTCTTCATTTTCACCAACAACTCTTTTCCCTCACCTGATCAATGATGTAGCTATATATCCTTATATGTATGTTGGATATACACTGGTTAATAACAAAGTCTCCAATCTTCTTTTTTGGCTTGTTTAGAAAATTTTCTTACTCCTGTGCTTCTGAGGACTATTTCTTTCCGTCTCTCTCTCACACACATACCCTTCTGAGGTGTTTCTGATAAACCCACTTAGGGAGGAGGTTAAATGGTCTCTAAGAACCTATTATTCCCTATATTTTCTACATCTTACTTTTGAGTCACCTGCATAAAGAGCTCCCTGGTTTTTAAAGCCATATTGTTGCAACTTGGCTTAAGAAAAAGCCAGAATGAGAGGTAAATTTTAGCCCAGTTCCACAATTATCCACCGGAGCTTCAGTAAGAAATTGTGCTTCTTTTAAATCCTGTTTGAACAATTTCCTAAATACTGTATAAGTGTGAGAAGTTCTATTGCATGTACATCAAGTGAACTAATGCCAAAGAGTAAGTTTTGTTTTCCCTCATGTGTGTTTCTCCTATTTTTGAACACCTTAGGTTGGGAATCTCTTCAGACTTGCCTTCTGCAAATCACTGGGTACGGAAACCTTACTGCAGATGTGGAAAAACTGCACAGAAAATCCTGTGATTCTGATAATGCCCAACGTGAAGAAATGCTTTTGAAGGTTAGTCCTTGAACACATTTTAATCCTTCACTTAGGTCAGCTAATGTTTTCCAAGTACCTGCTGTGTGCTAGATACTGCCCTGGACATTGATGGTACAAAGGTGAATAAGACATGGGTGCTGTAACTGGTTGGTAAAGCCTCATTTTCTTGCTGGTTCAGATGTTGGAGGTAAATTTCCATTAGAAAATTCATGTGAGAAGTTTAAGGTAAAGCCATTTTTAAAAAAAAAATTATTTATTTATTTATTTATGGCTGTGTTGGGTCTTCGTCTCTGTGTGAGGGCTTTCTCTAGTTGTGGCAAGTGGGGGCCACTCTTCATCGCGGTGCTCGGGCCTCTCACTATCGTGGCATCTTTTGTTGCGGAGCACAGGCTCCAGATGCGCAGGCTCAGTAGTTGTGGCTCACGGGCCTAGTTGCTCCGCGGCATGTGGGATCTTCCCAGACCAGGGCTGGAACCCGTGTCCCCTGCATTGGCAGGCAGATTCTCAACCACTGCGCCACCAGGGAAGCCCCAGGTAAAGCCATTTTTTGAGGTGTGATTGACATGAAACATTGTATTATTTTCAGGTATACAATGTAATGATTCGATATTTGTGTATGCTGCAAAAGGATCACCACAATAAGTCTAGTTAACATCCAGTCTTCTTAATTATTAAGCCAGCAGGCAATAAAGCCAGTTCCATTGCACAAGTTTCCCCAGTCTGTCCTCTGTTGGTGAAACAGAAGTCACCTGAATAGGTCTTCCCTCTACGAAGGGTAAAGTGGTGGTGCAGGGGAGGCCTGCCTTGCTTCAGGTCTCACACTTGCTGTTGGTTTAGCCTTGGGCTTCACAAACTTCAGGTGCTGACTGTGTAATTGGATATTAATGAGACTAGGCAGGATAAAAGAAAGGGGGCAGGGATCTCTCTTTTCCTTTGAGTTCAGGCACAAACACTGGGCTAAACCACCCTTTAGAACCCTTAGATCTGATGGAAGTTCTCACCCTCCTTAACCCTTGGCGTCCTTGTCTGCTGAGAATGAGAATCTTCAGAGGAACCACTATCTCTTTATGGTAGAATTGTTGTTGATGTTAGGCCTTACCAATAGACACCTAACTGGGAATCATTAGAGCTCCAGAAGTCTGCTTTTTTCCTGTATGTCTTCAGGCAGGCCCATCTCAAGACCCTGCCTGTGAAGTAAAGTAGCTCTCTAGTTATAACATTTTCAGGGACTCGTTTTCCTGAGCTTGACCTGAGCTTCAGAACAGCTTCAGAACTGTAGCAGGATGGGATGGGTTGCCTGGAAGGAGGTTAATATGGTGCCCTCTTGGAGTGGTTTGGGTATGTGACAGGAGAAATTTGTGTATGGAGTGACTGGCTAGCTTGGAAGGTCATCAAAGTTCACTCTAATTTCTAGGTCAGCAATTCTATTGCAATTATTATTCAGGTGGTAAAAGCAGATAATGTCCATCCCTTGAAGGCTTTTATTTTAACCACGCTTGTATCTGTCTAGTATTTTTATAACTGGCCTATAAGAGGTTTATCAATGGAATGGGGGATTCGAGGAGAGGACCATTATAACATTTGAAAAATATTTTTCTTGTACCACCCCCCCGACTGCAACAATGATCTCAATCACTTATTATTTTATATCTTCTAGACTGTTGCTTGCCTAAATATTATTTACACGTAGCTGGTTAGAATTGCAGACTTTGTTTCAACAAAGAAAAAATAGAGATTTGGAAATAGTTTCCTGTTTCTATTACAAATATAAACTGTTAAATATTGTAAGCTGCTAAGCAGTACTGAATTTTGCTGTTTTGCTGAAAATGTGATCAAACAGGGAAAAGATGCCTATTCATCACCTTTCTTATGTTCTCTCGGGGTTGCCAGCATAGCAGATTATCAGAATCTTGATTATGTTTTGAACTATGTACAAACAAATCTTGTTTCCTCAGGTGATTTTAGAAGGCAAATAACTATGAGTTGCTAACCAAAATCAAAAGGGTAAATAATTGAAAATTAACCAGAAAAGGGGCAGAGTTGATGATGTTTCATTTAGCCGTCTTAGGAGACCTACTTAACCAAAACACTTATATAACATATTTGAATGATACTAAGTATTATATAATTAAAATGTCCAGGAACTGCTCAATTTGATTAAGAACTATGAATTCATATGCAGAGCATTTATCAAACTGTTATGTGCTAGCTCTTCCACATATATTACTTATAGTCAGTATGACACTCAGATGGGATCAAATTTCCATATCTTGCTGATACAGTAACTGAGGTCTAGAGAGGTAATAAGCCTAAATTTTCATAGCTGGAACCAGGAGCTAACCCCAGGTCTGCCTTCACTACAAAATGCATGCTTTTTTCAGGGCATCAAAACAACCCGTCTTTGGGTTCCCTTCACATAGATGCATGCCATTATTTTTTAAGACTATTACAGGCTTCCTGAGAAATCCCTTGAGAATATGACTGTTTAGGGTGGGGAAATGATGGGAAAGACAGAGAGAAGAGTGCTAGCAAGAAGGTTGGTTCTATTCGATTGGGGGTGTATGTGGGACAGTATAATACTTGTAGCTTTTTTCCCTGACTCTTAAAAACACCATAGACTTTTTTTTAAATTTGTTTATTTATTTATTTATTTATTTATGGCTGTGTGGGGTCTTCGTTTCTGTGTGAGGGCTTTCTCTAGTTGCGGCAAGTGGGAGCCACTCTTCATCGCGGTGCGCGGGCCTCTCACTATCGCGGCCTCTCTTGTTGCGGAGCACAGGCTCCAGACGCGCAGGCTCAGCAATTGTGGCTCACGGGCCTAGTCGCTCTGTGGCATGTGGGATCTTCCCAGACCAGGGCTCGAACCCATGCCCCCTGCATTAGCAGGCAGATTCTCAACCACTGCGCTACCAGGGAAGCCCACCATAGACTTTTTAAGACAGAACAAATGAAAGTACCCAAAACAAAATTAAGTATAATTGTTCATTTTATGGTGTTAAAATCCTATTCAAACATTTTATGATGTTTTGTTCATTGTGGTTTATTCTGCTAAATGAGTTTCTTTCCAGTCTGTTTCTTAGCTGTCTTGTGAGTAACAGAATTTGGTATTTCATTGTATACCAAATTGGTATTTCGTTGTATACTTGACCCAGTGGTAGTGATGGTCATGGTGATGGTGAGGTGTGTGTGTGTGTGTGTTTGTTTGTGTGTTGGGTCATGGTTAAGGTTACAACATTTCTCCTGAAACATAAAGGCTTGGGACCACATATAGGTAGAGTTTATGACTACCTGTATAATGTGAGAAGTATTGAAAAGAAAATGTATGGAAAAGAATATTTTCCTTTTAAATCTAGACTAGACAACAGTACTTAATGAAGATTTGATGTTAATATTTCTCCTATAACAAGAGTTGTGGGTGGCTGTGGTCCAAAAAGATCAGCACAGAGGTATACACCAAATTGAATATTGGTGATTCAAAAGCCAAGAAAGGCATGGAAAGAGGACTGCATACCCTGGAGCAGAACTAATCTTGGGGTTGGTTCCAAGTTCCTGATAAAGCCAGAACCCAGGGGATCTTGACCCTTGACCAACCATGAATTTGATTTCTACCTCATAAAGACCTTACTGTGAGACTCATAAGGACAAGAGTACAGTGAAGACAGCAAAAAAGAGTTCATGGCACCCACGTCTAAGATAAACCTTTAATACTTAACCAGTTTTTGACTGAGCTCAGCTGCCTTGATGCACCTCTGGCCTAGTGGGAGCCTATCCTAAATGAACCTGGCCTGGAGACTTAGGAGACTTATTAGTGCTAAACTTCGTGCTAATTGAGTAGGAACAGGAAAGAAGATTTTTCTTATCAGGGTCATTTCTGGAACCTATGGACCTGATACAGTGTTTCAGAATGTTTTCAAAAGAATACCCTTTGAAAGTGCAAATATGGTTCTTAGACTGGCTTGTCAGAGAAGGGTTCTCAACATTTTTATCAGAAAGGTTTTCCTTTTCTCAAATCTTTTGTCCCCTGAGAGTAGGGGAGGCAGATGCAGAAGATGAAGATAGAAAGGACTGTTACCTGGGAGTTAGGTTACCTGGCAGAGGCATCCCATGGTTGGGTCCCCCTCCTTGCTTTCAAGCATTTGGGATGGAATTGAAGGAGAGAAAGCATGATGTTGGAAACTGGTTAGGAAAATGAAAACGAACAGGTAGGGCTTTGAGGTCTACAGCCAGGTTCTAACCAATGGGTCAGACACTGTTAAATTAAACCATTGATATGAACTGGTGAATCCCTGAGTCACCATTTAATGCATAAGACATGAATGTAGGATGCAGGCTAGAAGGCAGTCTTTGCTGGACACTAACCCAGGCTCATGAGACCTTGAGCACTTGTCTCGGACACTGGATTCATTTCTAAAGGTCAAATTTAGAAAAAAAATCTTGATTTTTGAGTTCTGGTAACTAGCCTCAACTTAGGTGCAAATTTGAAGTGATTTTACTTTGCTGTAATCATTGCCCTCAATTCTGTTGACTTTAATTTTCTTCTCGTGCTGAGTAGCCTCTTAAATGACATATTGGACAGCATCTGAAATCTCCCAGTCACTTCTAGCTTAAAAAAATCCCTCCAGAACACTCCCAAACTCATTCTACAAGGCCACCATCACCCTGATACAAACCAGACAAAGATGTCCCAAAGAAGACTACAGGCCAATATCACTGAACATAGATGCAAAAATCCTCAACAAAATACTAGCAAACAGAATCCAGTAACACATTAAAAGGATCATACACCATGATCAAGTGGGATTTATCCCAGGGATGCAAGGATTCTTCAATATACACAAATCAATCAATGTGGTAAACCATATTAACAAATTGAAGGATAAAAACTGTATGATCATCTCAATAGATGCAGAAAAAGCTTTCGACAAAATTCAAACCCTCCAAAAAGTAGGCATAGAGGGAACTTACCTCAACATAATAAAGGCCATATATGACAAACCCACAGCAAACATCATTCTCAATGGTGAAAAACTGAAACCATTTCCTCTAAGATCAGGAACAAGACAAGGTTGTCCACTCTCACCACTGTTATTCAACATAGTTTTGGAAGTTTTAGCCACAGTAATCAGAGAAGAAAAAGAAATAAAAGGAATCCAAATAGGAAAAGAAGAAGTAAAGCTGTCACTGTTTGCAGATGACATGATACTATGCATAGAGAATCCTAAGATGCTACCAGAAAACTACAAGAGCTAATCAATGAATTTGGTAAAGTAGCAGGATACAAAATTAATGCACAGAAATTTCTTGCATTCCTTTACACTAAAGATGAAAAATCTGAAAGAGAAATCAATGAAGCACTCCCATTTACCACTGCAACAAGAAGAATAAGATACCTAGGAATGAACCTACCTAAGGAGACAAAAGATCTGTATGCAGAAAACTATAAAACACTGATGAAAGAAATTAAAGAGGATACAAACAGATGGACAGATATACCATGTTCTTGGATTGGAAGAATCAACATTGTGAAAATGACTATACTACCCAAAGCAATCTACAGATTCAATGCAATCCCTATCAAACTACCACTGGCATTTTTCACAGAACTAGAACAAAAAGTTTCACAATTTGTATGGAGACACAAAACACCCTGAATAGCCAAAAGAATCTTGAGAAAGAAAAACAGAGCTGGAGGAATTAGGCTCCCAGACTTCAGACTATACTACAAAGCTACAGTAATAAAGACAGTATGGTACTGGCACAAAAACAGAAATATAGATCAATGGAACACGATAGAAAGCCCAGAGATAAACCCACGCACATATGGTCACCTCATCTTTGATAAAGGAGGCAAGAGTATACACTGGAGAAAAGACAGCCTCTTCAATAAGTGGTGCTGGGAGAACTGGACAGCTACATGTAAAAGAATGAAATTAGAACATTCCCTAACACCATACACAAAAATAAACTCAAAATGGATTAAAGACCGAAATGTAAGGCCAGACACTATAAAACTCTTAGAGGAAAACATAGGCAGAACACTCTATGACATAAATCACAGCAAGATCCTTTTTGACCCACCTCCTAGAGAAATGGAAATAAAAATAAAAATAAACAAATGGGACCTAATGAAATTTCAAAGCTTTTGCACAGCAAAGGAAACCATAAACAAGACGAAAAGACAACCCTCAGAATGGGAGAAAATATTTACAAACGAAGCAACTGGCAAAGGATTAATCTCCAAAATATACAAGTAGCTCATGCAGCTCAATATCAAAAAAAACACCCCAATCCAAAAATGGGCAGAAGACCTAAATAGACATTTCTCAAAGGAGATATGCAGATTGCCAACAAACACATGAAAGGATGCTCAACATCACTAATCATTAGAGAAATGCAAATCAAAACTACAATGAGGTATCACCTCACACCAGTCAGAATGGCCATCATCAAAAAATCTACAAACAATAAATGCTGGAGAGGGTGTGGAGAAAAGGGAACCTTCTTGCACTGTTGGTGGGAATGTAAATTGATACAGCACTATGGAGAACGGTATGCAGGTTTCTTAAAAAACTACAAATAGAACTACCATATGACCCAGCAATCCCACTACTGGGCATATACCCTGAGAAAACCATAATTCAAATTGCAGCTCTATTTACAATAGCCAGGACATGGAAGCAACCTAAGTATCCATCCACCGATGAATGGATAAAGAAGATATGGCACATATATACAATGGAATATTACTCAGCTGTAAAAAGAAACGAAATTGAGTTATCTGTAGTGAGGTGGATGGACCTAGAGATCATCATATTAAGTGAAGTAAGTCAGAAAGAGAAAAACAAATACTGTATGCTAACAAATATATATGGAATCTAAAAAAAAAAAAAAAAATAATGGTTCTGAAGAACCTAGGGGCAGGACAGGAATAAAGACACAGACGTAGAGAATGGACTTGAGGACACGGGGAGGGGGAAGGGTATGCTGGGATCAAGTGAGAGAGTGGCATGGACATATATACACTACCAAATGTAAAATCAATAGCTAGTAGGAAGCAGCCGCATAGCACAGGGAGATCAGCTAGGTGCTTTGTGTCCAGCTAGAGGGGTGGTATAAGGAGGGTGGGAGGGAGACGCAAGAGGGAGGAGATATGGGGATATATGTACACGTATAGCTGATTCACTTTGTTATAAAGCAGAAACTAACACACCATTGTAAAGCAATTATACTCCAATAAAGATGTTAAAAAAAATATAATTGAACAGTAGGCCTCTATACCCAAATATTATTTTAACCTATTTATGCATATAAATATTTTTTTCTTCCTTTTTGTTAGAAAAAAGAGATTCCATTTGCATAGTATTATATTTTTTTCTGACCAATATTTTTTTTTAAAGTCAATTCAATGTTTGTTTATTATTATTTTTTTTTAATCAGAGACCTCAGAATCAGCTCTCTAACTCTTTTTAAATACTAATCTTTTATTTATTTTTAATATTTATTTTTGGCTGTGTTGGGTCTTCGTTTCTGTGCGAGGGCTTCCTCTAGTTGCGGCTAGTGGGGGCCACTCTTCATCGCGGTGTGCGGGCCTCTTCACTATCGCAGCCTCTCTTGTTGCGGCGGAGCACAGGCTCCAGATGCGCAGGCTCAGTAGTTGTGGCTCACGGGCCTAGGTGCTCCGCGGCATGTGGGATCTTCCCAGACCAGGGCTCGAACCCGTGTCCCCTGCATTAGCAGGCAGATTCTCAACCACTGCGCCACGAGGGAAGCCCCTGACCAGTATTTTGTGTACATGATTTACTTACTCAAATAGGTAGTGCAGTAGAAGGGACTTGAAACTAGTTTCTAGCTTAGTTTTTTCCAATATGTAATAATAAGCTGAACATCCTAGCATAAGTCACTTTATCTTTCTGTCAGTAAGTTTTCAAGACCAAATAGGCTTGTCATAGTTGAAAACTCTTTGCTTTGCAAAGCATTTCACAACCATTTTCCTATTTTATTATTTTAAGTATCTCTAGACAAGAACATAATATTGTTGGTTTTTTTTCCAGTGGGAAACTGAAGCAGAGAGAGGTTAAGGCATTGACTTAAGCTACCCAGTTATAAAGGATAGGAACATGGAAAGTGGGTCTTGTGGTTCCCATGTGTTGTCATATTCATACGCCACCATGGCACTCCCAATCCATGGAGGCCAGGAAAGAGGAATTATTGAAGAAAACCCTATGATAAAAAATGGTGTTCTACGTCATATACAATAAATAGTTTATGGGTTGTTTTTATATACACTAAGACATCTAATTGTTTCAATAACTCTATAGGCAGAGATGATAAACGTCTTTTTATAGATAAGGAAATTAAACTCATAGAACTGAAGTGACTTGTTCAAACTGGCACAGAGAGTGAGTGATTAAAAAGGGAACTTGAATTCCCTGTTTCCAATTCCTGGATAATTACAAATTACTGTCCATTACAAGTCAGTTGTCTCTTTGATTCAGTCTTGGATCTCAGCTTCCTCTTAGAAATGGGCTGCTTGCTGATGCTAACCTTAGCAGTGGTGTACAGAGAAACACAATTCACAATTCTGATTCTTATTATTTTCACCCACCAGAACTTTTCACGATCTTTTGTTAAATTTCATGCCCATTAGTTGAAAACATTGGATTAGAAAAAATTTTTTTAAATATTTAGATGATAGAATTCCTTGGACACTGAATTTTTAAAATATTTAGATGATAGAATTCCTTGGACACTGAATTTTAGTCTACAGAGTAAGCCCAAGCAAACCAGCCCTGAAGAACTAGGTCTTATTCGGTTAACATACTTCCTCTGACTTTTAGCTCAAATTCTTGCTTTCCATAGGTGCATATGTTTACAGTATGCAATAGGATTTTCTTTTTCTTTCTCTTTGTATTTTCAATGGTATAAAAATCTCTCAAAGATTATAAGGTGTCAAATTCCATCACAGTGTGTTCCAGGGATAAAATAAACAGAGCCACCTCCCCATGCCAGGCACTATGATAAGAATTTGGGAGGAAGTACAGAAGAGTAAGGCATGGTCTGTCTTTGGGCCTAGGGGGAGAGAGAGACATATGAACATGGTAATATTACTGTGCAAGTGCTGGAGTGGAGTTGCTTATGAAAAGCCAAAGGAGGAGAAGGTGAGCAGGACTTGGACATAGAAACTGGATAAGCAGACAAAGGGAGAGAACATCAGGATTAAGACAACCTTAAACCTAAATCTTTTGTTAAAAAAAAAAGATACAGTATCACTACAGCCATGGAATAATAATTGTATATTTGAAATTCAAAAAAAGTAATTGTTGAAAAAAGCATTAAATTTAATATTTGCACTACAGTTTTCCTGTATATTTTATTTAGTGTAAGTTATTTTAATCTCAAAAGTTGCATGTTCATGGTGTAAACATTCTTACATTTCAGAAGAATATAAAGAGACAAAGTACCTCTCCCTTCCCTAGACACAGGCACTACTACTTCCTACTTACCATGTTTGTTTTGTATCTTTCTGAACTTGTCTTCAATATACATTCAAATACATGGCTATCTTTTTACCTTAATTATCTTTAAAAATATTCATAGAAAAATTAGTTTCATGTTAAGAAATTTCTGAAGAGTTCTCCTAATATTTACCAGCTATAAATTCAAATACTGACATTAGGAATCATTTAGTTCAACCGTATCACTTTGTCATGGCAGACACTGAGGTCCTGAGGGATTAAATGTTGGCGCGGGTCATTCATGCAGTTAATGACACGCTCCTTGTCTCTTGCTAACCAGGACCATGATTTGACAGTCTTCTTCATTTCATGGACTCAGGCTATCTCAACCAACCATCCAAACAAAAAACAAAACACTCTCTAAGTCTTTCAGGGTATTATTAAGATTTTTCAAACATGCAGATAATGAAAGCAAGGCACTGGTGTTCTTGAATTTATGCCTATTCCCTAAATTCTTTTTTTTTTTTTTTCTTTCTTCAAAACTCTCTCTGGTGGAAATGGGCACAAGTCTCTCTGAAATGTAGTGGTTTCTAGAAATGTTCCTATTTTTAAGACATATTAAAATAATGAAACTACCAAATTGGTGACAGATTATTCCCAATAGAAATGGGGATAGGGGTTAGCGAGTGTGTATATTGAATAATTAGGGCATTAATGACTCAGTAAAACTGATCATTGGAATCCCTGGAATGAATGCTTCTCGGTAAATTTCCTCAGATTTCCCCATCATTAGAATAATATGCCCAAGAAGCAATTCAGACTGTTCTGCATTAATTCTGTATTCACTTTGAATAACAAGTAATTCTTCTTAAAATGGCCTTCTCAGGTGAGGAGACGTTTGTAGCTGCAAGAGCATTGTTAGCAATTTTTCTTCCCTTCAGGAAAAATAAGATTTGCACATATTGATGTTAACTGTAATCTCTTAAACATCTGTCCTGCTTCAGGGGCAAATAGCAAAACTAAGTTTCTTACTTTTATGTGGCTTGTATAAAAACCCCACAGAGCCCAGAATAATGGATTTCTTTAACTAAAAGGAAAACAATTATTATGAGCATAAAATACCAAGGTGAGTTGTGGAAAATTGGTAAAATAGCCCTACCTCGAGCACTAATGTCTGTCTCTGGCTTAATCCCATCTATGAGATGTGACATTTTATCCCAAGATCATAATGAACTCATTCCAATTGTTGACTAAAAAGAATAAACTTATTTTCACGGTGGCGATCATGATGCTCGCAGCAAGCGAAACCTCATCTTTGCTGTTTATTCCCTTTAAAAACCCAATGTGTTCATTGATCAGAAAAAAAAAATCCATAATCTGAGGAAACTGTGGGTCCCAGTGAGTGCCCACACCATATAATAATTAAGCAATGAAAGCCCTTTAAAGAACGGCAGAGGTCCAAGGTGCCACCAAATGACAAACGTTTACTTCTTCCAATAAGTACTTTATGTATCTAGTGGAGCATTTCTGCATAGACAAGATTATGGAAACCAGTGTGTGGAAATGCTTCTGCTATATATTTATAGTTTATATTTTTGAACTATCAATGAAGAATTCTGATTTGCTTTAAAGGTGGTATAGTAATACCCAAATGATCCAAAAATCAGGTTCCGTATTCATATTCTTGTTGTAAATTTTCAATTTTACATACTGAGATTTTTCTTGACTCTGAGTTATTTTATATTGTCTGAGTGTTTTCTTTGAAATATATACAATTTATAAATTTGGATTGTCTTCTGTATTAAAATGCCATTAAATACAAGCTTTCTGAGAAAAAAAAACCAGCCCATGAAATATTTATCATTATGAGAAGTGTCAAAAAGGATGTATTTGGTGGCCATGAGCCTGAGGAAGTACAGCATTTTGCCTGTGTAATATCTCGTGCTTCATTTATTTTACAATGACTTGCCTATAGCATGGTTTCACTTCAGTTAATCCTATTTCTTTTAGAACTTGCACCTCTGCTAATTGTCGTGGCTAATTAGTCTTACAGCAAAAGCAGGCAACCAACAGAAGAAATGCCCTTTCAAAGTAAAGCTTTGTGACAATCTATTTTACTATACAGTAATGTAGTTGACAAGTAAAACAGTCTGGCAAACACTGAGTACTTAGTCTAGACGTGTCACATATCTTGACATTAACCTGTATAATCATACATTTTCTATGTTGGACAGGACAGATTTTTATTCTTTAGCATTTAATATCGTTAGAGAATACCCATATCAGATGAGCTAATGTTCAAAACAACTCTCCCTTTAATAAGAAATAAATAAGTAATAATTAAAAGTAATATACTTTAAGTAAGGGTTGATGTACATAAAATTTGCTGGCCAGGTTCATCCCCCAAAGAGGCCTTTTTGGGATGGACAGGGATCTCTTACCTTTACCCTCTATCATAAGGGGAGAAAAACCTCTGAATAATAAATTCCACGTAGGCATTGGGATTACAGCCTCACAAACTGGATTCAGCTGGTATTGTGCTTGACCCTGAGTCACTGTGTGTGCATGAAAGCTTCAGTCGTCCAAGGTACATTTAGGAGGGAAAGTTAATAGGAAATCTCCCAAACCTGTGGACTCCCAGAACCAGGGAATACAACCTGTAAGGGCACCAGAGCAGTGGCCTGGGTTGCAAGTTCTCTTGGGGGACAGCTGCTGCTGTTGCAGGTATTACCCTGTTACCACCACATTCTCTCCTGGGTACCAGCTCTATGCCAGGCACTGTAAATATAGCAACCCTTTATATCCTTAATGAGTTCGTTTTGGAAAAGAAAAAACTGAGCCTCAGAAAGATTGTGATTCTCTTAAGGCCACAAACCTAGTAAAGGAGCAGAAAAGCAAAGTCTGTCTGTCCCCATAGTTTATCATTTCATCAGACAGTGGATATCACAGGCTTATTTACTTGGAGGAGGAGAAATGAGACATTAGTAAGATTTTTTTTTTTCCATAGCAAGGGCTTGGAAGCCTTTTACTGTGTTTCCTGGAGTGTTTTTCTTCCAGAAAGAAATGTGTTCAACAGTTCTACTTCAACACCAGTGATATATCTGATTCACTCTAATGAAAGAAGCATAATAGGAAGTGGGTTTTCTGCTTTTAAACTCAGGTATTTTAATAGCTGAGTTTTCTAAAAGCAATTGCTGTGCTAGTTTAAAAAAGATGAGTCATGTAAACAGTGCATTTCCTGAAAAAGACCATTGTAAACAGAGTACAAAATCACATGTAATATGTCTATAGGGAACTTTTTTGTGTGTAGCCTGAAAAGGCTTCTTGCAAAGACAAGCAATATCTGAAGTGACATATTCCTAAATCTGTTCTCAGAGCTACCACATGAAACTCTGTTGTGGGAACTGGGTTTCTTAGCAAGGTTTAATGTGGTTTAGTGCCAGGCACGTTTGGAATAGATCTGCTTTGCGGCAGTTTCAGAGAATGCGCCCTTGGTGTTCTGTTTCCTAAGGCTGATGTTCTTGACCACAAGGTGTTTACTTTTGGCGTAATGTGGTAATCTGGCGGGCTTCCCATGAGGACCAATCATTTTATACAGACTCAGCATATTCTTCTCAGTGCCTCTGCCTACAGTGTAATCTTGTGAGCCTTTAATAAGGTGCCATTCTCCTTCAGCCAAATGAAACATCCCAGTGGAAGAGAATTAAGAGGGAGTAGAACATCACAAAGAATTCTGGGAGCTGTGGGGAATATTCTATGTTCTCATCATTGGGGTAAAAAAAAGTGCTGGAGGAAGAATATGCCAGTTTATTAAAAGAACTCAGAAGCTTTAGGATATGAAGTATCAGTTTAGTATGAGAATAATTTACTTCCCATGGAATATGACATATAGAAATTCAAGATCCTACTTGAATGGCTCTAGAGGAATGATGTGAAGTGGCCAGACGAATTGCTTCTGCCCATACTTACCCCCAAAACTGTCCACTCAAATGTAAGTTCCTTAGAATCAGGGGGCATATCTTGTTCTCAAATGTAGCTCTCCATTTTTTTTTAGCACAGGGCCTGGCACGTACTGGGGACTTAAGAAGTGTTTGTTGAAAATAATAGAACCCTAGTATAGAATTTAGACCCTTGAATGATAAAAACACAATATTTCTACTTGCCAAACTGCTTGGTCTCTTAGTTATCTTATGGATAGATGTTAACTAAGTATCTTATAAACGGTTATTTCATTTTTCAATGGAATATTTGGGTATTTCTTAGTCTTAGCCCTATGTGTATGTTTTTAACCTCAGGTTCTTTTGAAGACTTGCAGTATGATCTCCAGGTATCTTGAGAGAGGAAAAAAGACAATACTTCTTAACTTCTATTTTGTTTTCCTCTTCTCCAGCAAGAAGAAGGATTTTTATATTGTAAAATTTAGAATAAACCTGACTAAGGGCCAGTGAAGCACAAGAGAGGTGGAGCCAGTGGTAAGAAAGGACCAATACATAGGTTTTTTCCAATGATTTCCAGTCTGTACACACAAATTCATTGCATCTACGTTTGATATAATTGGGCAAATGTTTTCAGTAATTTTAGAAAAATCACACAAATGGAGCCATGCGGGGAGATTGGAAATAGTGTCTTAGTTTTGTTTCTCTCCCAGAGATAAGGATATGGATGCAAGTTGGTTTTTGGGAAGTGATCCCAGGAAGCACAGAATGGGAGTGGGAAAGTGAGCCGAAGTGGGGAGCAAAGCCAGCAAAGGTGCATTGATTAGTGAATTATTCCTGTTGGAAATTAAGCTCATCTCATTTTATGTCCTGAGAGACTGCAGGACATGTCTCAGTTGTCTTACTGAGGGAATTCATCTTGGGTTTTTATCCGCCAAACTTCATCCCTCATTAGGATGCCCTGGGACATTAGTCCTCTGGCAAATTCTACTCTGCTCTGGGGTCTAGCAGGCTTCTTTGGCAAAAAATGCCCTCTGGTAGATATGAAGGAAGTATGCGGTGACATTCAGAGAAGACTGAAGGGGTAGTGAGTGGGGTTCTGTTAACATCTGCAACAGACAGATAAAAGTAATCTTAAAAGTGATGGATAGTGTATATATGTCCATGACACTTTGTGACCGCCTGGGGGGGGTGGGATGGGGAGGGTGGGAGGGAGGGAGATGCAGGAGGGAGGAGATATGGGAACGTGTGTATATGTGTAGCTGATTCACTTTGTTATATAGCAGAAACTAACACACCATTGTGAAGCAATTATACTTCAATAAAGATGTTTAAAAAAAAAAAAAAGTGATGGATAAAAGGAAAATTCCAGAATCTTTATACCAGTCAAATGGATGTTAATTTCCAGGAAAAAAAATTTCCTATTGTTTATGAACTCTCAGAGAAAAAGCAATTAAACTAAACAGTGCCAAATTAGCCTTATTAAAAAAAAAACACAACTATTAGAATGGTTCATCAGAGGTCTTGATTTAGAAGCTTATGCAGTCAACGTTTTTTTCCTATATCCTGTAGACAAAAATGGATGAAAGTACAGATGGACAAATTCACAAGTAATTGATCAACAGTACCTAGCATGTTGGTGAATTATTCTTTGTCATCCTAGGTCAGCACGTCTAGTCCTTTAAAGCTAATTCCTTTTATTTTGAAAAAATATAAAAATATCTCATGGCCACACAGGGATTTTGATATGTCCTTTTACTAAGGCAAGCGTTTCCTCTCAGTCATGAATATCTTTGACCTAGATGAAGGTGTCTGGTGGCAGGCCCTGAAGCTCTGTCCTGCACTGTTGTTTTTTTGATTTTTGTTTTTATAAATGTTTTGAATGAAGACATGGAAGGCATTTCTGAAAAATTTCCATCAGATGGCTCCTAGGAAAGATGACACAGCTGGGTGCAGTAAAGCTCTCAACGGACTGGAATGATGACCTGAACCTCCTGACTGATTTTATTAGGGAGGAAATGTAAAATCTTGCACACAGGTTCAAAAAATAAAAATACACCAGTATAAGATGAGGCGTAATCTGGTTTACAGTAGTTCCTATAAGAAAGATCTAGGGCTTTTAGTTCATTACAGACTGAAAATGAGCTAATTTATTTCAGCTGTCAAAAAACCTAATGCGGTCTTAGATGAAAGACATAAAAGCTTTATGTCCAGAACAAAGAGGTTCCACTGCATGTGTCACTAGTTCAGTTTTATCTGGTGGATTGTACTCTGTTCCAAAAGCATCCTTGAGCTGGTGAGAACATTTGAGGCCACTTAGATACATGCTCCATAGCCCGAGTGTGTGTTCCCATGGTGGTGTGTAAGGTGTGCCAGGCACACAAGAAATCTGAGGATAAATATGTCAGATCTTCCAGGAGCACCAGTATCACTTATTTGGTGAGGGAAAGGAGATTAAAGTTACCTGAGTTGGATAGTTTGAAAAATGATTTTCAGGTTAAGCCACATATTTTGATATAATTATTAATCCGCATATATAATATTACGAAGTAGAATACAAAGTCCACATCACATTTTAAGTTAAAATATGAGACTCCAAAGAAATTTCAGCTTGCAGAAGGTGACTTTTGAGAGATATTTCCAGAACTCTCAAAGCCATGAGTTCAATTTCCTCTGCTGGTACTTTTATTCAACAAATATTTGCTGAATACCTACTATGTGCTCAACACTGGTCTAAGTGCTTGAGATACATCAGTGAGCAAAATGAATGCAGAGTCCTGCTTTGATGTGAACTCATAACTAGGAAAGTTTGAGAAGTACAGCTTATTTTACAGGTGAAAGCGTCAGGAAACACAGTGTTAGTTCTGACTTATTGTCCTAGTTCTACCATTTGCTGTCTCGGTAATCTTGGTCGTTTCTTTCATTTCCTTAAGTCTCAGTTTTCTCATCTATATAATGGCAGAACAAGGCCTATCTACTTTATTGATGGGAGTGTTCAATGAGATAACATGAGCAAAGCACTCGGGAAAGAGACTAGAGTACATGTTCATTAGGTCAGTAGACTTTGGTCTTATTACAGAGGTTAGGTGACTTGCTTAAATCCACACCATTAGACAGCTACAGATTTGCACTCAAGCTCTGTCTTCCGACTCCCACTTCTGAGCTCTTTGTGTGACAAAACAATTCTGGGTGTTATAACCTATAAAATAAACAAGGCTTATCTTTACTTTTTCTGTTATTAAAATAATTCATGGATAGTGAGACAAAAATTAGGAAAATGCATAGATGCAGAAAATGAAACAACAGTAAAACAAAAACACAAAAAGAAAAACTTTATAACCATTCATAACCTCTTAATTGCAATTTTGGTGTAATCTGTCAGCCTTCTCTTTATTTTTTATTTTTTTTTTTTATTGTAGTTGATTTACAATGTATTAGTTTCAGGTGTACAGCAAAGTGATTCAGATATATATATAATGTGTATTCTTTTTCAGATTCTTTTCCATTATAGGTTATTATAAGATATTAAATATAGTTCCCTGTGCTATACAGTAGGTCCTTGTTGTTTATTTATTTTATATATAGTAGTGTGTATCTGTTAATCCCAAACTCTTAATTTATCACTCCCTCCCCATCCCTTTTCCCTTTGGTAACCATAAGTTTGTTTTCTATGTCTGTGAGTTTATTTCTGCTTTGTAAATAAGTTCATTTCTATCTTTTAGGTTCCACATGTAAGTTACCTCATATGATATTTGTCTTTCTCTATCTGACTTACTTCACTTAGTATGATAATCTCTTGGCCCATCCAATAACGTATTTGTTGCTGCAAATGGCATTATTTCATTCTTTTATATGGCTGAGTGAAATTCCATTCTCTCTCTCTATCTCTCTATCTATCCCACATCTTTATCCATTCATCTGTCGATGGACATTTAGCTTGCTTCCATGTCTTGGCTATTGTGAATAGTGCCGTCAGCCCTCTTTTTAATGCAGAGTTTTTAGCAGAGTTATATTCTGTCCAGTTTACTATCCTGATTTTTTTCTATTTATTATTAAAGCATATGCTTTGCCTATGTAATCAGAAGCTTTCTTTTTTTTAATGGCAGGGTTGGACTGGACCATCTGCAGGGTTCTTTTTCCTTTTTTTTTTTTTGTTGTTGTTGTTGGCTGCACCATGTGGCTTGTGGGATCATAGTTTCCTGACGAGGGATTGAACCCGGACCCTTGGCAGTGAAAGCACCGAGTTCTAACCATGGGACCACCAGGGAATTCCCTCAGAAGCTTTTTATTACCATCGTGTTTAGTAACTGCAAAATAGTCTTTTGAGCGTGTGACAGTTTTCTTATTTATTTATTTATTTTTAAAAATTTATTTATTTATTCTTGGCTGCGTTGGGTCTTCGTTTCTGTGCGAGGGCTTTCTCTAGTTGCAGCAAGCGGGGGCCACTCTTCATCATGGTGCACGGGCCTCTCACTATCGCGGCCTCTCTTGTTGCAGAGCACAGGCTCCAGACGCGCAGGCTCAGTAGTTGTGGCTCATGGGCCCAGTTGCTCCGCGGCCTGTGGGATCTTCCCAAACCAGGGCTCGAACCCGTGTCCCCTGCATTGGCAGGCGGACTCTCAACCACTGCACCACCAGGGAAGCCCTGTTTTCTTAACCATTTCCTTCATAGTGGACATTTAGGCTGTGGTAATAACAATCTTGTGCATGAATAGATTTCATGGCCATAAGAGTGCCCTCCTTACCAACAGGCAAAGCCCAAACTTCTGCAGGCGGTGGTCCTGCTCCATATATTGGTGCTTCAGGGAACTCAAGCCTGAGCCTTCTGTTTACCCTCTCAGATTTGTTTAACCTCCCCAGGCAAAAATCTTTCTTTTTTTTGGACATGGTTTTTCACCTGGTTCACCCTGTCTTGGATAACCTCTTTGGTTCCCAAGTCATTGCTGTTCTAGAACATTCTCTCTGAAGCTCCTTTCCTCCTCGTTTAACAACCACAGATTTATCCTGCCTCCACCTCTCTCTCTTGGTTCTGAGAAGTTACCCATGAAATCCATTGGCAAGGTGGCTGAAAGAGTATTTAAAGATGTGTGTGTGTGTGTGTGTGTGGGTGCTCGTGTGTGCATGTGCACCTGTGTGCATGTTCAAGTGTGCAATGTGAATTGTAGTTTTGGACTACAGTTGTGAAAAGCCTTGGAACACTTTGAACTTTACGGCTTTTTAGAGTCTGTAAGAAATTATCTGTGTGAGTTGCTTTTGGGTTAGGTGTTAAAAAAATATATATACTGCTGGGGGTGTTTATTGGGGGAAGTTTTATACAAGGGAAAAACATTCCCTGCTACTCTGATATATACTGTACACAAAAAGATGATCAATCCAGATCTTCTCTAATATAAAGAAAATATGACCCATAGCTTTTGGTCATACCATTTCGACTCTGCAGCTCAAAAATTGAAACAAAATTTTCCATGAAACACTGGAGAATGATGCAGGCCTCAGGCAAGCAAGAGTACACTGGTCTCTTGTTCTAGTGCTTTATGGTATAAATGTAAAACATTACCAATGATTCATCTGAAGGTCAGAAAGTGTACACAGTTAGGGTTATATGAGTATCAGGCTTTCTGAATTAAGATTCAGAATTCATACCTAAAACTTGTGGCTGTGTACTGTTCCATATGACTGATTTTTTCCAAATACATCAAATATTCTTTTCCAGTATAATTAATACCAATCTACTGACATCAGCAGAATGCACATGAAATTCTAAATGGATATGCCTTTCCACTTAACTCTTAGTTCTTACCTAGAGTCAGGGAATAATCACAAAAACAAAAATAACCTTCCATTGTACCAGGAACTGTCAATGCAGCATATTTGGAACATGTTGCATTGTAGAGGAAAGGCATTTGTGTATTTTTCAAGATCAAATGTTTATAAATCTGGAGACCAGGAATGGTTCAAATTTGAATTTTTTTTTTTGCAGAATTCTGTTAGTAAGGTATTAGAATGATGTATGATCACTCTGCAAACTAATACAGGTTCTGATTTCTAATTTTGTCCAGATTCCTTTGAAAGTTTCCCTGTTGATATTTTTGTAGCTCTAACACCCTTGGACACTTGATTGAGGTAGTTTTTAGACTCACTGATGGAACAATTGGATGTTTTCTCAAAATAATCATACAACTTCCTGACCCCGCAGTGAACATTTTTTGGACATCTTTTTATTTTTTCATTGTCTTTATCTCTCAGTGCTCTTTCTTTTTGTTCTCACAGATTTTGTGTGCCTGAGGTCAGGAGTCAGGAGTTAAATAGAACCAGGACTTGGGTCCCCAGCCATGGCATCCCTGGGGCCTCATGGACCCTGCAGTGGATAACCTCCACTTCTAATAAGCTCAAAGTCAAAGATTTTCTTTCCGTTTGCCTTGTCACTTCTAAGTTTACTAGGTGACTGGAGCGTGTTGTGCGTCCCCTTGGTTTGGTTCTAAGACAAGACCTGCAGACAGAATGCAAGAGCACTACAGACCCCTGCCTCTTGCCTAACTACCCTCCAGTGGTTGCCAATGGAGGGAACAAAGGCAAGGGAGACCACAGTCCTTGTATAGGACATGTGATTTTGAGGAAGAATTCTAAGCTGGCTGAGGGAGGGGCATGAGACAGCTGCTCTCCATTTCTCTCTTAAGAAAGCCAAGATAACGCCTCTCAGGGTACAACCATCAAGCATTTCTCTATTCAGATGATATGTATTTAGTCTCGTAGATGCCATTGTGGTAGGTTCTAAAAATGACATAAAACTGAAAAAATATGTCTTCAGTGAGCTTACAATTTAATAGGGTGTGAGGAGGGTGGGAAGTGAAGGGTCAGAGAGGAACATAACCTTGATGTGAAGTAAAATGTATGCGAGGTGCTCACTAAATACCTGCTGGAGGAGTGACCAGATGCACGCATGATTAGTGTACCACTGGGGGTCAGAGGACAGAGAAATCACATCTGTTTTGGGGAATCCTTTCCAGAGGTGGTATTTTGAATTGGTCTTCTTTTTTTTTTTTTAATTAATTTATTTATTTATGACTGTGTTGGGTCTTCATTTCTGTGCGAGGGCTTTCTCTAGTTGCGGTGAGTGGGAGCCACTCTTCATCGCAGTGCGCGGGCCTCTCACTGTCGCGGCCTCTCTTGTTGCAGAGCACAGGCTCTAGAGCACAGGCTCAGTAGTTGTGGCTCACGGGCCTTGTTGCTCCGCGGCATGTGGGATCCTCCCAGACCAGGGCTCGAACCCGTGTCCCCTGCATTGGCAGGCAGATTCTCAATAGCTGCACCACCAGGGAAGCCCTTGAATTGGTCTTTAATATAGAGATAGGATATTAAAAGGTGGCTATGGAGGGAAATCTGGGTGTAGGATATGGCACAAATGAAGAGCAGCAGGGAAGTACTGTGATCTGTTCAGAGGACAGTGGACCATTTCTCAGGCTGGAGTGAATGTGTGGTAGGGGTCAAGGAACAGGAGATTAAAAAGGCTGGCAGGATAGGCTTGGATCCCACCATGAAGAACTTTGAATACCCAGCATAGGAGTGTAGCTTTTATTTATTGAGCTTTGGAGAGCCTTCAAAGAATTTTTAAGGAGGCCAGTGGCCTGATTAGAGGTCTACTTTGGAAAATCCCCTGGTAGCATTTTATGAAATATATTTGAAGGGAGAGAGCCTAGAGGGAGAGGCATGCCAAGAAACTACTACAGTTGTCTAGGCTGTAGAAGGGGAGAGGAAAAGGGAACAAGTGCCATTCAAGGGGAGTTAATGGGGCTTAATCATTGCTTGAACTTGGGAAGATATGAGAGAGGAGGCATTAAAGACAGCTTTGAGGATTTGAGCCTGAGTTACCAAGAATTTTGGTGCTCAGAAGAGAAATTGTGGAGTCGTAAAGGAACACTGATTTAGGGGAGAAGGAAGAAGATTGGCTTGTTCACTGATACATTGAGAAACTAGCACAGAAAGACAGATGGGGGGATGTCTATCAAAAAACATGTAGGCATTAAACACAGGAGAGAGAGCAGGCATTGGGAGAAATGTCTGCAGAGGGAAGAGTGTAGAGAGATGAGAAGAGGGATGTAGAAGGGGCGGGTTGGAGGTGGAAATGAGTTTATGAGAGGGGCAGGTGCAAGTAGCAGAAGAGAGGGGCAGGGAGAAGGAATTTTAAAACTGTAGCTGTGGATTCTCCTATATTGAAGTTCCTGTTATTTTTTAAGCTTCCTGCAGGCTGAATATTCTTGAGACACTCACCACCCCCATAAAACCAAATGTTCTCTAGGGATCTGGTCATATCATCAGTTGTCTCCTGGAGTGGTCCAACCCCAGCTGTCATTTAACAAATAAAGATTGCTGTGCCTTCTTTTTCTTTGTGGTTTTTCTTTATATTCTCCATGACTGTCCTAGCTCGTTTATTTGTTTCTTTTGGTTTCCTATCCCAATTGTTTGATGATGTCTGTCATTTTTTTATGATTCCTCTCTGAGTTTTCAATGTTCTCTAATGGTAAAACCTAGGTTGGGCTTCAGTTATAACAAAGGCCTGGCTGTTGCTTTAAAATCAACAAAAGCTGAGACTTTGGAGGTCTCTGTGGTACTATCTGCTTTCACTGCTTTACTGTTACTGTCTACAGAAAATAAGAAATTCAAGACTTCAGTCATAGAACACAGAGTAGAGACAAACTCGTGTGTGTGCGCATGCTCACGTGTGCGTGAAGTTAGCTCATCTGATGATGTAATCCATACCAGTACAATGAGTGACACTATCTTAGAGTCCCATGAATGATGGGGACTCATGAAGAGTGATGCCAGTCTCCCATGCCATCTGGGCTGACTCAGCCTTAGAATTTTGCTATCAGTAATAGTTTACAAAATACTTTCACACATACACCACGTCTGGCTCCAGCCTCTCTCTAACCTCACTTCCTCCTTCTCTTCCTTTAAGTAATTTGGCTGCAATAGCTCTGGCTTCCTTGCTGTTCCTGGAAAGTATTTACTAAGCATGTGCCCACCTCGGGGACTTTCCCTTGCAGTTCTTCTGCCTGGAACGTTCTTGCAGGTGATGACACAGTTTACTCTCTCACTGCACTCAGATCTCCTCTCAGAAATCAGTTCCTCAGAGAGAACCTGCTTCCCCCCGACCCCCAACGAATATAGGACCGCCCTGCCATTCTCTATCCCTTTACCCTGGTTGACTTTCCTTGTGAGCACTCATTAGTCCTTGAAGTTATACATCCATCTACTTATTTGATTTCTGTTTGTCTTTCTCACTAGAATGTAAACTCTAAGAGGGCTGGGACTTTGCTCTCTGTATAGCTGTATCACTGATGCCCAGAACAGTGACATTCAAAAAGTATTTGTTAAAATAAATGTTCGAATGCATGAATTTGATTCTTAAAATAATTTTGTGAGGCAGGCTGGGTAGATAGCCCTATTTTACAATGTGGAGACTGGGGCGAGGAGAGTTTGAATGACTTGCCCAAGGCAAAGACTTGAGATCAAGGTCTCTAGGCTCCAAGTTCACATATGTCATACTTGATCACTTACATGCCCATGAAAAGGGTACCTCTGACAACTTTTTAATCTTAGGCTTTTGGACTATATTTAATTTCATGCATACTTTCTGATACTTTGTATTTTTAAGCCAAAGCTTTCTGCAACTATTAAAAATTCTTTTGAAATTTTGCTTTCTTTCTTCTCTGGAGAAATCCAGTGAAAAAGGGATGTTTTATTTTTGCTGCATTCAGCAAGTCTCTAAGGCACGTGTTTATGAAGAGTAGAGCTGCAGAATGGCTTTGTCTTCTTTAGCATAAGGCAAACAATTCTTAGTATTGAAGGAGAGTAAAAAAGATTTCATGCTCCTCCCAATTCATTCTGCCACCAGCTCAGAATCTAGAGAGAATTCTGTGCTGTGATCAACTATCTGAGATTTAGGAGCAAGGCCAAAATAGAGTATGCATAGAAAGGCTTCCTATTAGTTGCCACTGTGGCAATTTAAGCCATTTGTAGGCTGGAAGAGAAGGTTGGGCTTTTCCTAGGCCCTTAGTACATCTCCTCTTTTCATTTTAGGAGCCTTTTTCTTTTCCTATTACATTCTCCTTTCACCCTCCCAACACCTATTTTTTTTATGTAAGAAAAATGTCATTTCCTTTTTATTTATTCACCAAACATTTATTCACTTTGTTTATGAAACATTTCTTAGTTGCCTACCCTCTGCCAGTTATTATATTAAATTCTGGAAATTTAAAATGTAATGAGGATACAGCCCCTGCGCTCAAGGAACTCACTTTTTAGAAGGCAGGATAGTCAAGTAAACTGTTAATTGTATAGTACGTGCCAATTCATGCTCTGAATGCTCTGATCCTCTAAGCACAACATTTTCTAGGAGCCCAAGCAGCGTTCTTCATCCAGATTGGGGGGTCAGAGGAAACTTCCTGAGAGGGCAGTTAATGCTTCAGATGATTGTGACAAGGAGAGAGATAAGAGCCAGACTGCATAGATATTTGTATGCCATATTCTGTTTGCTTACTTGTTTAAAAAAATATCGTTGGCCTGGGAGGGATTTTAAGTAGGAAGTGATGTGGTCAAATCTTTTTCTTAATAGATAATACAATAGTTAATGTAATCTAGGAGAGAAGTGATGATGATAGCAGTAAGAAGGATGGGAGAAACAGTCAGACTTTAGGGATACTAAGGAGAGAATTTATTGCCAAGATATAGTGACCGATGGAGGGAGGTTAGTGAGGAGGTGGAGTCCTGTGTGATGACCCTCAGGTTCCTCCCTCAAGCTATATGTGGACAGACAGCTTGCTGTTCACTGAGAGAGGGGCTAGAGGGAAAACAATTTGGGTGGGATGAAATGACAGGTTTATATCTGGTCATGTCATGTCTGACATCTAGTTAGAGGCGTCCAAAAGTTAGTTGAATTACCTATCAGGAGCTAATGATTAGATACATATTTTGGGAAGTTTATCACTGGGGGAAAAAAGGAGTTGATACCTTTGAGGGAGAATCTATAGAATGTGAATAGAAGAGTACTGAGTAGTTTTCGGGAAAACAAACATATTAAAGGAGAGAACAGGAAGATGGGTGATAAACGGTGATCAGAGAGTAGAAGATCAACAATAGGTGACTCTTTATTCTTTCTACAGTGTTCTAATAATGTGATAGTTTTTTCTTTAAATTGGCTCATGTGAATTTTTCAAGACATGGACTTCTGTATTCTTACAGGGTTTTTAAAAAAATCACCCAACTTAATTATTATCCATAAGAGAGGCAAAAGGTATACATTTATTTTACCTAATGACAAATCAAGAATATCTGAATTTAGACAGGTAAGAAATCATCTGTCACCATAAAAGGAAGTTTACTATTACTCTGAGTAGTTGCAGTTTGAAACATTCACCTGTCTAGAATGGAAGGTGGCGTTTTCAAAACTGTAACAACATGACACCTAGAGTTCAGCTGCCATGTGGTGTCACAGCATTACATAGAATAAGACATAGACATTAAATAGATCGTGGATCAGAATAGTGCACACTGTGCAAAGTGGAAGACAATATAATGGTGAGTGACCCCTTTTTTATTCAAGGACAAAAAATATAAGCATGGAAAAAACCCCAGGAAACTGTCAGTCTTAGTCAACCAAAGGGAAGTTTTAGATCTTTACAGTTCTAATTTTGCTGATTATGGTCTGTTAGTTCTCTTTATCTTCCCCAAATCTTATCTACTCTGTGTATTTTAAGTTTAACAGCTGCATAAAATGACTGGGACCCTGAGCTGACTGTAGTTGTGTGGGGAGGGGGCAACAAGGTGGCAGGAGATCAATAAGGGAGTGGGATAGGACATGAGAGCAAATGTAGGGAATGTGGGAAAGCATATGCATTTATTTTCATTCATTCATTCATTCATTCATACAGTAAATAGATATTGGGGACTTAATATGTGCAAACACATGTCAGCTCCAAGGGCACAGATGTAGTCAAGTAAGTGATGCATCCATGTTCATAAGTAACTGGAATCCCAGTTAGATCAAGAAGCAGTAACAGGCAAGATACAGGTGGTCATCTACACAGGTTACATATACAGGTGGTTATATATACAGGTAGTTTGCAGGACAAAAACATTACTTTAAGCAGAACTATACAGAGAAGCTTAAAGGAGTGGCTAAAGTTTGAGCTGTATGGAGTAAGACTTAGGAATGGTAGTTCTCAATTCTGGCTGATCAGCAGAATTGCCTGGGGAACCTTAAAAAATTATCAATAAGTAGGTGCCTCACCAGATCATCTGAAGCACAACGTATGGGAGAGGGGTCAATCATTAAAAAAAAAAAATTTCCCCAGGTGATTCTCCTGTGCATTCAAGATTGAGAACCACTGAATTAAGTTAGGGGAAAGAAAAAGTTTCTCTTAATAGTTCTTTTCCAGTCTGTGATTCAACTTCTATTAACTAGAACACACTTAAGTAAAATACTTATTCTTTTATAACCAATTTCTTCTATGACTTATAACTCCTTATAATTTAGTTTTTAAAAAATTTCTTTGCATATAACATTTAAAAAATAGGTAAAAATAACAAGAAATCAAGAAAGCAGTTGGGCTTTATTTTAAAAAATCTTCCAAAATTATTCTGAATTTATTATAATTCACCTCAATTTCTAATGCAGTGTAGACTTACGATTATCTCTAATTATGAAAGAACTAATTCAATTATGGTCACTCTGTCTTAAGGAAGGCAAGTGCAGAAATACATATTTTTTTATTTTATAAATTTTTATTTATTTATTTTTGACTGCATTGGGTCTTCCTTGCGCACGGGCTTTCTCTAGTTGCGGTGAGCGGGGGCTACTCTTTGTTGTGGTGTGCAGGCTTCTCATTGCGGTGGCTTCTCTTGTTGCGGAGCATGGGCTCTAGGCACGCGGGCTTCAGTAGTTGTGGCTCGCAGACTCTAGAGTGCAGGCTCAGTAGTTGTGGCACACGGGCTTAGTTGCTCAGTGGCATGTGGGATCTTCCTGGACCAGGGCTCAAACCCGTTCCCCTGCATTGGTAGGCGGATTCTTAACCACTGCGCCACCAGGGAAGCCCCCAGAAATAGATTTTGAAAAAGAGATGTTTACTGTAAGGTTTGAGAATTAAAATATTCTAAATTATCCAGGAAAGCATAATTAATAAAGAAACTATTTTCTTAGAGCATTCTGCATCATTGTGGTTATTATTATATGTGTCATTCAAATGTCCATAGCGAGAATCATAGTATTCTGATAAACAGAGCAATAAACAGAGTTTAAATGCTTTTATTTTTAGAGAACATAGGTGTCTCGTAATTTTTAACGATATCTCCACTCTAAGTAAACTAAGCAAAGCTAAATGAATAAAGATCTAGACAACATCAGTTTAATTGGTCCAAGTCCTACTGTTATGAAGATGAGGAGGGAATATCTGTCAATATATTGGCAGATAAATTGGTATAAAGTAATTGGTAATATTTGCTTAATCTCCATTCCTAAATAATTTAGAGATAGTCATATATGGGGTCAACCATCTTCAAGGAAGTCCAATGGAGCCACCTTTCCAGATGGATTTGCCTTACAAAGACTGTCAGATTTTTGAAATTAGCAAAAAAATTTACTTTTGCAGCTACCGTAATAAAAAGTATTTTATCTGTTTTTTGTTCTTGAAGGCCTACTTTTTGAGTAGTTTCCTGTAGTCTTACTGTACTTTTGCTGAAGTTTCATAGTGAACTTTGTTAGAATATTTAAAGTGATGGTGACTTTAGATATATTCTTTAGCTGAGGCCTCCTACAGGTACCCAATTCCAAGAAGTTAGTCCCTGAACTTGATGGGAACCCTATTTCCCTTGCCCACCTCCATAAATAAGATTAAACTACCTGTTACTGGCTTCCTTACTATTAACCCTGAAGGAAGTTTTAAAAATTATATATGATTATATAATCAGAACATTGCATTAATTGTATTGCCTTTATAACATGTTAAATAGGTCAGATTGTTAGGGAGAAGAATGACTGATTATTTATTGAGCCCTAATTCACATACTATAAAATCCATCCATTTGAAGTATATAATTGGTGGTTTTTAGTATATCACAAGATTGTTCAACTGTCACCACAATCTAATTCTGAAACGTTTTCATTAACCTATCAAGAAACCCTGTACCCATTAGACTCCTCCATTATGGTTGCTATAGTACCACTTATAGTAAAAACTATATCCAGCTTTCCCATTATCTGTTACCTTCTTCATTCCTGTGAATCTATTAATCTTTCACAATTAATAAAAAAAACTGATCTTCAAAATGATAATCTCAAGATTTTGGAAGATTTTGACATGTTTTATAGTCAAAGAAAAATTGTCCGTGTTCAATATATGTTTAGTGTTAAATTCAAGTATAAACTGCATATATATGTATATACATATATAAGTGCATTTATGTATATAAGTATAAATATAGATGACATTTTGTTAATTAGAATTTGTGGTTATGTAGAATTCCCCATTCTATGACATTCACTGTTTTTGTCCTTTCCTGGTATAATCTGAAACTGTAGTACCTTGTGACTCAAACAGGTGTGCATGACCTAACAGTCTTGTTTAAATGTGATATTGTAGAAAGGCTTAAGAATAACAGATACAAAAGAAATATTTATCTGGGATATTTTATTTTGGCTGTAATTTCCCAGAGAGAGAGTAATCTAGCAAGCTTCTGCTAAGCAAACTAGGTACTTAATATTTTGTGAAATGGAGGAAAATGGCCATAGCAGGCACTCTTTAGTTTCTATCCAGACTAATTTTGGTCCTCAGTTAACATCCAGTTGAACATCTACTATATGCACGACCCTGTCATGTGTGTTATGGCAAACTAAGTATTAATTTTCAACCAAAAATTAGAAGGGCTAGTCTATTAATTGTAAGCATCAGCTTCTAACCTTCCAGGTAGTATTTGAAAATGAGTTCTCCCGGAGTCTGATAATTGAGTCCTTTGCGACAGCTTCCTAATCATCAGAACCTGCTGCAAAGGACAAGGTTAAATTTATTTATTCTTTCTATCACGCAACCACCAATTGGTGTGACTGATTTTTCTTTTGGTCAAACAAATAGATTGTTTACCTATTCAGTGACAAGATCATTTGTTTTGCCATCTAGCCATCTTTTGCCATTTAGCCATTTAGCAACTTCGGTGTGGTTTCCCATGTGATACCCTAGCAGTTGATGCTTTTTCAGGGGTGGCCCAGGATAGCAGTTCTGCAAGCACATTAAGCAGCCAGACAAACCATGGTTAAGAGCACCAGATGCAATTTGGTGTCTAAAACTAAAGTGTGGCCACTGATAAAGAATGGGTTGGAAATGAAAGAGCAGTTCTGGAAATTCCAACAGAGAATGAATAGAAACAATTCCTATTGAAAGGCCAACAGGGAAATAAAAATTGTTTTCATTGAACAGTTATTTTTAATAGTATGTATCTTGTTGTGGATGTTTTTGACCTGTTTCTATAGTATCTGTGTTGAGTCTACACTTTCTTTGTTGTATAATCCATTGTTTCTAGACAATTTACCTGATCATTGGTTTGATCTGATTGATAGCACAGATGTACTAATTGACTGCTCATGAACTAACCATGATATCAAAAACAAACAAACAAAACCAGAAACAGATCAGTTTAGCCTGGTGGGGATGGTGGTGGATTTCATCCCATATACCATTGGCATGAATATCTATTACTATTTGTCTGGAAACATTTATGAAGATTTTAGATATAGAACTTAAAATACAGGAAATAGTATCTAAATATTTCCAAAGCCACAGTGGAGTATATAATTTCAACATTTTATCCTTTTGCTAATTGGAAGTCTAAACCGCTTGAGAGATTGTTTCTTATTTTAGCTTATGCCTACATCCCCGAAAACTGCCAAAGAAACCAATTGCAATACACATAATATAATGGATTCTGTCAAAAGGTAGTTAAATCTGTATACAGGATATAGGGAAAGAAGTTATTAGAATTGGAAAAATGTACATAATTATTAGCATAATTATACAAATAAGATTCTGATGACATTACATAAATAGTTCTGAAATCACTGGTAGTTTAATTATTTTTACCAGAGCTTATATGGGGCTAATTGGCCAATGTGCTGGTATGTAAATCATCATGTGGTCTTTTATAATAGAATCTCAATATAATTTATTAAATGAATCAGGATAATTTTGAGAGTGGAAAGTGGTACTATTAATATCTGTTTTCCCCCAAAGATGCTCTACTTTGTTCATCATAATTTGTGTTCTATACATACAGTTGATTTGTATATACCATTGCAATTAAGAATTTTCTATTCACATAAAGAATATGTATTTATCTGTGTTCGGTTGTTAGGAGGAGTTTAGCAAAATATGTCACAACAAATATATTACTTGTGGTGGTTGCTATGCACTTACTATTCAAGAATTGCATGTGAATACTCCAAGCCCCTCTCTGTATGTGAAATTAAGGCCCATGAAGGTAAAGGGATTTATCTGAAGAGGCAAGACCAGAATTAGAACCCAGTCACCTAGCCCACAGTTCAGTGCTCCTTCATCATCTATTCATCTAGCAAGTATTTTAGAGCATCCATTCTGTGCCAGATACTGTTCAAGTCAGTTATTATGTTACACATTCTAAACACATGCCACCTAGTTTACTGTAATTTCCCATCTTTTTATTGTGTCTGATCAGATAATTGTTCTTTATTTTATCCCGCTCAGCAACCATGTTAATACGGAGTTGACTTCATTTCTGCCTAATCAGCCTATAAACTGTAAGCCTCAAGTTAAAATCTTCCTTTGTTATGTATTTTAATTAATATGATCTAGTATGGAATGAAATAGAATGTAACAGAATGTTCATAGATCAACAATGCATTCATTAGTAGGGCTTTTGTCCCGTGTAATTGAAGCTGTTTTTGATATGAAGAAAAGTGCAGTTTTATGCCTTTTTGTATCCTTTGGGCATGGTAGTAAGTACAACTGGCTATATGTTTGATCATAATGACATTATGAGCTTTCTGACCCTAAGGAGTTTCAGTTCACTTGGGAGACAATATTCACTTACAAGATGCACAGATTGTTAAATCAGTAAGTTAGATATGTTAAGTAGTAAGTCATAATTATAGGCAATAGACTGTAAATTTCATGCAGGCAGAAACCGTATCTGTCCTGTTTACCACCCTGGAGTCTAGCACGATGTCTGATACAAAATAGGTGGGCTTCATAATCATTTGTTAAAGGAGTAATTGAATAAATATATGAGAAACTGCTTGTTGTAGTCAATAAACTGAAGGAGTTCAAAGGAGAGAGACGGAAGGAGAGAGGGGAGGGAGGGAGGGGGGGAGAGAGAGAGAGAGAAAAGGCAAAGAAAGGACAGATTGATTGGGAGAGCTGGAATGATCAGCAAAGGCTTAAGGACAAGTAAAGCTTATTAGAAATGGTTACCTCAGTGACAGAATCACATTGATTTAAAAATGTTCTTCGTACGTTTCTGAATTTTAAAAGTCTTAACACTGAACATGTATGTAATAATTAAATTTATTATTTAAAAAGATGCTGGTCCTGCACGAGAGCTGTGAGGATGAATAGGGTTTGGATGAAGAAGAGGAAGGAGAGAATTTTGGTTGAGATGCATGGCAGTAGCCAAATTACAGAAGAGAAAAGGACAAGTGATGTTTGGAAGGGCTGGCTCGAGGGGAGAGAAGTAGGAGATAGGCAGGTAAGCTTTGATGGGGCAGTTACTGGACCAGAGTCTACCTTAGGCATGCCAGAGCTACCGTCTGTGCAGATTGATTTCAGGACCCGAGACAGGTCCTGGTTCTCTGCAGGTTACCCCTACCTACTGACTGATTTCTGAAAAAATACAGAGATTAACTTTAATACTTTAAATCTCTTATCCTCGTAAATCTCCTTTAGATTTGTCTGCTTGTTGTGAGTCATTTCCATTCTAACATGAATGAAGAATTTGATAGCAGTGGCTAGTAATTGTGTGGGCCAAGAAAATGTGAAAACAAAGGAAACATGAAGCCATCGCTGGGTAGGAGAAAGATCCAAAAAGGGGGCTGAGGGAGGGACCCTGCATAAATTGCCTCCTTCACAGTAGTTCTGTCCTGCAACCTTGGTGGCAGTGAAGATCAGCAGTGTTGGAAATGGGAGGTCGCTTGGAGGGGCGCGTGGGCTCATTTGGTATGTAGGTTTTTCAGAGATTCATCTGCTTCACTCCCTCAGAATGTAACATCTAGTTTCTTTACTTTTGGCTTTGACTGTGCTTGATGCTATGGAAAGAACTCAGGCTCTGTATTCAGGTCTAGCTGTGACTACAGAGGCAGCTCTGATGCTGACTCACTTTATGGTAATGATCAAGTTCTGTAACATCTCGTGGCCTTAGTTTCTCTACCTCTAATAATGGGAGAGTATCCTTCACTGATAGGGTTTTATATCAATGAAATGACATAGCTCTAAGAAGTGCCTGACATGTAATCATTACTATTTTCCTTTTCCTCTTCTGAGATTGGCCTCTATAGGCTTATTTCACCCTGGGGGTTTGTTTTTCCTTGTCTGCTTCAGCTTGTTGAGAACTCATGACCATTAAGAAAGTTCATTTACAGGACTACAGCTCATAAAAGTGTGCCTTTTAAACAATAAGCATTAGGAAATATCAGTCACTTCATGTTCCAAACAAACAACAATCAGAAATATTGTATGTGACAAAGCACTTTTCCCCTTTGCTAGGCAACTATCCATAATGTTTCACATTTACATTCAGTACAAGTAGACTTGAGAATTCTTGGTGCAATCACTGAATGCTGCAAACCAGGATTGATTATCTCTCTGCTCTTTGCAGACTGGGTTTCTTCTGCATTTTATAGATGTCTATTGCAGTCAAACTTCAGTGTAGTCCAGCTGCACTGTCCAATGGGTGGGTTTCCTTGTACTGTTGGCACTTTACTTCATGAAATGACATGGCTTAAAGTGGCAGGAAGAATGACCCAAGGCCTCTCCTCATGCCTGGAGAGTAGGCTGTAGCTAGCCTCAGCCATGATGTATAGGTATTGAATGAAGTATCCTTAAACAGTACAGGGAGAGTGAGGGAGCCTTAGGTCACCTCAGTCCGGAGAAGTCCCAGTTCCCCTGAGCTCTCAGCCCACTGGAATAGAAAACTTGGTGTGAACCACTTCTCTGGTCACAGAAGCTGGAAGGAAATTTAAAAATGTAAATCACATCATATAATTCCCTTAATTAAATTCCTCCAGTGGCTTTTCATTGTATTTAGAATAATATCCAACTCCTTACAACGGCTTACAAGACCCTACCTAATCTGTTCCTGCTTATTTTTCTGATTTCATCTCCAACCATTTTTCCCCACCTCCTCTCACTAGATCTAGTCATTCAGAGGTTCTTTCTGTTCCTTGAATGTGCCAAATTCATTCTACCCTAGGATGGCACTTCCTGTTCTCTCTGCCCAGAACACTGAATCCATGAGCACTTGCTTCGTGTTATTCAATCTCAGTTCAATGTCATTTCCCTTGAGAGCTGTTTCTGACCCCCAAGCTAAGCTACACTCACCTCTTAACTCTCTAGCATATCTTGTGTTTTATTTTCTTCACAGAATCGAACATTTTCTAAAATTATATTGCTTAGTCTTTAACTTGTTTTTTATCAACATCCCTCCTGCAGGATGTAAGTTTCATGACTGTAGGGGACTTGTGTGTGTTGTTTGCTGCTGCATCTCTATCGCCTACCTTGGTGCCTGGCCCATAGTCAGGTACTCAGTACATATTTACATAATAAATAAATTGCGGAAATAGAGAATAGAGAAATGGAAAACAGACAAAAATGAGATTTGAACTGATTACCATTATATTCATAGATATGCAGTGCATGGTCTTTCCTCAGTTATTAATGACTTGTGAATTGGAACAATCTACAAATTGTATAATCAAAAGGTTTCAAGTTTATTTCCCCTGCCCTGAATAGGAACACCGGCCCATGATGCAAAATGAGACTGTGTATGTTTACACCCAATTTCTAAATAGTTTAGATCCTACTTTTGGTATTTATACCATGTTGGTCCAGACCTGGCTCCCAGAAAATACCAGGCAAATGAACTCAAATTAGAGACCCCAAATATTTTATTAATTTTAAGACTCACAGTTCTTTTTAAAGATAATTGGGACCTAATGATAATAATTTTCCAAATCATCAAATTATGTCAACAAGAACTATTTTTGAAGGTGGGTTCCAAATCTATTGAGTGAACCAGAGCTGCCTAGATATAAGTAGTAATATACCCTTGGTAAGGCATAGGCTACTTCAGTGAAAATAACTATACTGGGCAAAAGTTTCTGGCATGATGATTAATTCTGCAAATGGGTGAAAGAAATTAAGAACCTTGTTCCCAAGATTGCTGTCACTAAGCCTTGAGGGGCGGCAATGAAGGGAGTAGGAAGATGGCTGCTGTGTCCCCAGTGGAAATACCACTGCAATAGACCTCTTGATCTCAGCCTTCCTAGCCAGTCTCTTCACTTCTGACTCGGCAGAAATGACCTAACAGAGGCACTTTCATGATAAACGCCTGCAGGAAATATTAAAATTTGTTATTAAAAGGGAACAACAGACCATCTCATTTGATGTTTACTCACTGTGGAAATGGAATTAACTTTATTCTGTAGACCTCACAGAGAATAAAGAAGATGGCAGATGTATAGAGACTTGCCATTCCTTTTTAGAGGGTTTAATTTAACAAAAATGAGACTGTATTTTTTTAAAAATTGGCTTCTTAAAATAGGTGAAGAATCTGGAATGAGCATTTGAGGGAGCATAACATTTACTTGTGACTGATAAACAAGCATGTCAAGACCACTGAAATCTAAACTAAAATACGAAGGACAATTAATTCCTCAGGGATGTTTTAATTTCACATACCTACATGTTATGAGTTTTGTGTGCACTGTATGAAGTGAACATCAATCCTTTTTTCCTGTCTTATTAAAATTTAACTTAAGATCAGGTGCTGTCATTCCAATATATTTAGGTCTAGTGATTCTCAAAGCTATTTGGGGATTAATCTTCAAATGTTACCCTGCATTAAGAGTTAAGGATTGTTCAAAAATGGGCAGAAGACCTAAATAGACATTCCTCCAAAGAAGATATACAGATTGCCAACAAACAGGGAAGGATGCTCAACATCACTAATCATTAGAGAAATGCAAATCAAAACTACAATGAGATGCCACCTCACACCAGTCAGAATGGCCATCATCAAAAAATCTACAAACAATAAATGCTGGAGAGGGTGTGGAGAAAAGGGAACCCTCTTGCACTGTTGGTGGGAATGTAAATTGATACAGCCACTATGGAGAACAGTATGGAGGTTCCTTAAAAACCTAATAATAGAACTACCATATGACCCAGCAATCCCACTACTGGGCATATACCCTGAGAAAACCATAATTAAGAAAGAGTCATGTACCCCAATGTTCATTGCAGCACTATTTACAATAGCCAGGACATGGAAGCAGCATAAGTGTCCATTGACAGATGAATGGATAAAGATGTGGCACATATATATGTGGCACATATATATATATATGGAATATTACTCAGCCATAAGAAAAAATGAAATTGAGTTATTTGCAGTGAGGTGGATAGACCTAGAGACTGTCATACAGAGTGAAGTAAGTCAGAAAGAGAAAAACAAATACTGTATGCTAACACATATATATGGAATCTAAAAAACATGGTTCTGAAGAACCTAGGGGCAGGACAGGAATAAAGATGCAGACATAGAGAATGGACTTGAGGACACGGGGAGGGGGAAGGGTAAGCTGGGATGAAGTGAGAGAGTGGCATGGACATATATACACTACCAAAAGTAAAATAGATAGCTAGTGGGAAGCAGCTGCATGGCACAGGGAGATCAGCTCCGTGCTTTGTGTCCACCTAGAGGGGTGGGATAGGGAGGGTGGGAGGGAGACACAAGAGGGAGAAGTGAGGATAAATGTATATGTATAGCTGATTCAGTTGGTTATACAGCAGAAACTAACACCATTGTAAAGCAATTATACTCCAATAAAGATGTTAAAAAAAAAAGAAAGAATTAAGGATTGTTGAGTGTCATTTGTATTCTGTTGCCATTTTTTCCTCCACCATTGAACAACTGAGATTCTCTAACCTACTCTTACTCCTTTTCAGCAGGATTTATGTTTTCAGAACAATAGTTAAAAAAAGGAACTCAGACTTAATTAAATTGAAAGATGCATTAATTTGATGCATTAGGAAAAAAAGTAAAAGGCTAGATATTCTATCTTTACTACCTGTAATTCATCTTTTTTTATCCCAAAAGAATCATTTTTTTTTGTACTTCCATTTTTATCTTTTAAGTTTATAAAATGAATACTTAATATGAAGCTTATAGGTTACTCCCAAAGCCTCCTTTTCTCCTTAAAATGGACTGTTTAGTTTGGGTTTTTGGATGATGGCTTTGATTTGGAGAAAAAAGGGCCATGGTACGGAGAGAAGTCAACATTTCTTTACTTCTTTACTTCCCCCCATCCTGAGGAAGCATCTCAAAAATGAGTGCCTTTGTCACAAGGTGGAGACACTGCAAGATAATTTCAAATAATACTATTAATTGCATGTAGTTGATGATTACATACTTGATGGGAAATATTATTTGTTTGATTTGGAGCTTTTAGACTGCAAAGGCTTGAAAGATTCATAGAACCATTTGATTTTTAGATTTAGTGCATGGCTGGCATTGTGGGAAACTGTTCATATATATTTATTTCCTAACATCTCTGGAAGAGATACGCCTTGAAAAACAGACTTTATGTTGTGTTCAGCAAATCTCTTATGTGAATAACTAACGTGGACTCTAGTACAGGGTTTATTATTCTTTTTCTAGGAAACAATGGCAGAAAGTAAGGATTGCTTCCTGCTGAAAGAGTGACATAGCAGACAGGTTTCATGCCCTTTGAACTGATCCCAGCCCAGGGCTCAGATTTCAAAGAAATCATCAATATCAATTTGTGCGACCTGCATCAAGAAAATGAATGGATTCCTGCTAAAAAAGTGAAAATCCTGATAGAATACAAATTATTTCAAATTGTCCTCACTTCAGTAGACAGTATAATTAGGAATTTTTGAGTCTTGGGTTTCTACTTTGTAGCCTATTCCATCTTGCAAGTTCTAATACTAGAACATTCCCTTAATCTTGGTATCTGACTTACATCCTGATAATACCCTATTCAACATGGTGACCTTGATGCTCTTTCAATAGTACAGTCACCTCGCACGTCTGTAATGGAGCAATCACATGTGTGAATTAATGCATTAGTTCTTAATTTGCACTTAAGGAGAAATCAAGGACCTCATAAATTCAGTCCAGTCTATAGCCCGTTGCATACAGGAACTTAATCTTGGCTAGTGGCTTAAGTTCTGACTCAAAGTTTTCTCATCCTTAAACTGCATCAGTTTTCCTAGAAGGCCAATGTTATTTCTCCCTCCTCAGTGAGAAAGATAACAAAAGAACAATCATCTCTTAACTTCTGCTCTTAAATTGAAAAGGGAGATGTCCCCATTCTCCCACAACACCTCACCCTGAGATAGAAAAGTTGCAAATCATATAATGTACCTAGTGATAAATTCTTGACTGTAATAGATCAGTATGGCTCACAGCATCTCTCATTGGCTGTAGTTCTCATAGGGCTAGGCAGCTGAGTGGAGCCTGTTTCCTTTGGCAGTGGCTCTCCTGGTGCTCTGTTCCCTCTACTGTTGGCCAGCTCAGAGTGGCTTTCTCCTCCCTACCCACTAGAATGTTATTTATAGTAGTGCCCCTTCTGAGGAACCATTTCCTTAAAAATGAAATCTTTCCAGACACTCTTGAGATGTACTGGGGAAGTATATCTCTCTATCAAGGAAATAAAATATTTACTTAGAAGAAATAGAAATTCCATTAAAATAGTGTAAAGGTGTTTCATTATGAAGAAAGAGGGATATTTCAGAGAAACAAAATCACAGTGTACAACTGAACATCAAGAAAAATCAGACCCAAGAGCAGAGGTGCCAGCAAAAACCAAGAAACTTTCCTCCCTTACCCCCTCTACTTTCATAGGCTGTCCTTTGCTACAGATGCAGTCTTGTTGGTCATCAGTATACATTGTCTGAGCATGGTTGCCCCAGCTTCAAAGTTTATGAGAACATCTAGATCCAGAGGCTATTTCCAACTGCTTTCCAATTTATTTGTCTTAGTTTGAAACCCTGAGAAGAGAGAATAAGTCTCGGCCCACAGACCAGAGGTCTGAGCCTTAGCTTCATCTGTTGTGGTCAGGGTTGGTAGAACGTGATAGAAACATGGCGTCAGGGTCCAATCCTATTAACTGAGGCTGTCAGTGGGAATGGCAGTTTACCAAAAAGAAAATGTAGGACAGACAAGCTTGCTGCTTGAAGTGTGTACTCGAACTGTAGTTTAGTGTTCTGATCCTTGGTGCCTGTTAATTATTTTATTTCAAAGAGGGACTTACATCTGGTGAGTTTCATTTGCCTTAGAGAGTGTGCCTAACTGGTCAAGGTTGCTAAGTTGTTCTCATCCTCCTGTCATTTGGATATGAAGAGATCTTGGCAACAGCTCCAAATTTCTCTTCAAACATTCGATCCATAGGGTCAAGGACACTTCCATTTAAGGCCAGGGTGTCCCAAAGTAAATATGCAAACAGAATTATAATAAACAACCAGGTTAGGTCTATAAGGAATTCATAGTTATACAGCTTGATATCAGATTCTCTGCCTCAATATACTAGAGGTATAATTACTATCTTCTTCTGAGCATACCAAAGGAAATGGTATTTATTTCCTAGGGCTGCTGTAACAAAGTGTCACAAACAACGTGGCTTAAAACATCAGAAATTTATTGCCTTACAGTTCTGGAGGCTGAAATCAAGGTATTAGCATGGTTGGTTCCTTTTGGAGGCACTGAGAGAGTGCAATGGACTGCATTGTATACCCCACCCCCTAATTCATATATTGAAGCCCTAATCCCCAATATGACTATATGCATATATAGGGTCTTTAGAAGGAAATTAAGATTAAAGGAAGTCATCAGGGTGGAGCCCCAATCCCGTAGAACTGATGGCCTTATAAGAAGAGGAAGAGAGAGAGAGATTTTAGATTTCCCAGCCTCCAGAACTGTGAGAAAAAATTCCGTTGCTTAAGCCATCCAGTCTATGGTATTTTGTTATGGCAGCCCAAGCAGACTAATCCAGGGAGATTTCTGTTTCTTGCTTTTCTCTTAGCTTTGGCATTTGCTGACAATCATTGGTACTGTTGATTTGTAGATATATCACTCCAGTCTCTGCCTTTATTATCATGTGGTGTGTTTCTGTCCCTCTCTTCAGACAAGGATACTGGTCATTGGATTATTGTTCACCCTAATTCAGTATGACCTCATCTTAACTTGATTACATCTGCAAAGATCCTGTTTTCAAATAAAGTCACATTCACAGGTACTGAAGGTTAGGACTTATGCATATCTTCTTAGCAGACACAACCTACAACAGAGATCCTGCTTCAAGGGCACATGCATTTCTCTTGTTTGTTTGGAGAGGCAGTCCACCAAGGACCCCCGAATATGCGAAAATACAAGGCCTAACGTGCTCGAATCCTGAGCCATTTCTGTAGCTGGTCGGGTAAGCAATTAAGGCAATCCCAATGCCATGACTATCATATGACCGCTCTGCTCGGGGGAGGGGGACTGGCTTGTTTACTGCTTGCTATAAAAGTTGCTGAGCCCTTAGCCCTGAGTTCCTCAACTGCTGGGCAACCCACTGCAAGTGTAGCTGCAATCTAGGACTTCACATCACTCTGTGGGATTTGAGGACAAGGGAGATGGTGCTACCATGCTGATACTGCTGCTTATCTGCTGTGCCGTGAGTTACAAACTGTCTTTCTCTGATCCACTGTCTCATTGTTTACTTTTTTTAAAAAATTTATTTATTTATTTTTGGCTCTGTTGGGTCTTCGTTTCTGTGCGAGGGCTTTCTCTAGTTGCGGCAAGCGGGGGCCAGTCTTCATCGCGGTGCGCGGGCCTCTCACTATCGCGGCCTCTCTTGTTGCGGAGCACAGGCTCCAGACGCGCAGGCTCAGCAATTGTGGCTCACGGGCCTAGTTGCTCAGCGGCATGTGGGATCTTCCCAGACTAGGGCTCGAACCCGTGTCCCCTGCATTGGCAGGCAGATTCTCAACCACTGCGCCATCAGGGAAGCCCTCATTGTTTACTTTTGACAACTATGGTGTTATGGCAGGCCAACCTACTTGTGTGCTTCTTCATCTCCTTTGGAATCTTCCTACTCCTTGCCATCCTCGACGAGACTGGAGTTCTTCCCTCCTACTGGGCTTCTTCTTTCCTGCCATTCACTCCTTTTGCATTCTGAGCCTTTACATACACCATTTCTCCACCCAGGATGCCCTCTCCTAGGGCGCTCATGGAGTCCTGCACTTAGAAGGGCCCCGCACTAGCTTTTTTTTTATATATATATTTTTTAATTTATTTATTTATTTATTTATTTATTTATGGCTGTGTTGGGTCTTCGTTTCTGTGCGAGGGCTTTCTCCAGTTGCGGCAAGTGGCGGCCACTCTTCATCGCAGTGCGCGGGCCTCTCACTATCGTGGCCCCTCTTGTTGCGGAGCACAGGCTCCAGACGCGCAGGCTCAGTAACTGTGGCTCACGGGCCTAGTTGCTCCATGGCATGTGGGATCTTCCCAGACTAGGGCTCGAACCCGTGTCCCCTGCATTGGCAGGCAGACTCTCAACCACTGCGCCACCAGGGAAGCCCCCCCGCACTAGCTTTAATGCTCTGCTCTTCCTGTCGTGAGTTCTTAAGTTTGGAATAAGGGGCTCAGCATTCTTATTTTGTACTGGGTCCCACAAATTATGTAGCTGGTCTTGCCTTCTTTTTGGTCAGGTTATGGATTTTCAAGGCTCAGCTTAGAAATAATGCTTGATTGCCTCTCCTCCCCTGTTTCTTGCTCTTGTTCTACTTGCTAGACAGATTTGCAGCTGTCCTATGGAAATCATATTCATTTTAATTCTAAAGGCCTCAGTTGGCAAAAATCCAAAGGTAAAAGAAATCCGCTTGCTTATGAGGCATATGTCTGTTTTGACTTCCATATTAAGAAATCTTCACCATGAACTCAGGCACCTCTCAACACATGAATACATACTCAAGTGAGGAAGGGGTCTTGCTAAGGTGTAAAGGCTGAATACCTAGGAGGGATCAATGCTTCACTTTATTCACTGGCAGAAACTCTATGTTTAGATCAAAAACAGTGTTATGCATTTTCTACATCTTACTTATTTCTATAATTTATCATTTTGATATACATATTTTTGACCTTTTAAAGTTCTATTTGCAGCTATTTTCTTTTCTACCCCAATCTACCACCGACTTGTGTTTTACACTGGGTCTGCCCACTGTGACTTGGGGAGTGTCTTGTTGGATGATTCGATTACTTAAACTCAGTTTTGCTAGGCTTGTTCTGAGGACCAGCATACACCTTTGGCACCCAGGCACGGACGTATGGTCCACGGATCTTTTTGCATTAGTGAACAGGAGAATGAGGCAGCTGGGCACTGCTTATAAAACTGTGGCCATCACTTACATAATGAGAGGAAAAAAACGACACTTGCCAAAATGTGAAAGACCTGACAAGGGGAAAAATAAATTTTTAATAAACCAACTGGATTGGAAGATATGATTATTCAAAATGGCCAGGTTCGTAGGTTGTAGAAATCCTGATAATTATTCTTGTTAACTTTGCCTTAACTAATATGAGTTTACTCACAACATGCATTGTGAGGTGAAGCAGCCTACTTCTCTACTTTATAGCATTAGTGATGTAAGCTGTTCCCAGCATCACTGTTTTCTGAAGGGATACAATGGGATACCTCTAGCATTATAAATTTACTTCAAATAATGAAGGCGCTTGAAAAAAAAGATAACACCCACACTCTTTATCTTTTATGGAATATTCCTTGTAGACTATTTGATAAACTTCTTATGAGTGACTTAGTATATCTATGGAAACTTATAAAGAGCACATTTTTAGTTTTAAACTTCATACAAAGGTATTCCAAGCTCGGTATACTTTATGCCAATTGCTGTTGGCATTTTATGCTTCCATATATATATATTTTAACTGGCTCCTGATGTTCTTAGCATTTTACTTTCAAAACTTTCTTGTAGGTACCAATTTTCCTTCCTTTTTTTCTGCTTTAGTAACACTGGGTTTCTGTTTTAAATAGGACCCACTAGAAAGAGGGAACTGGAAATTTTAGCAGTTGGGAACCTCTGTGTGAAAAGAATCACATGCTCTCTGTCTAGCACTTTTGTTCCATGAGAATGTTATTACCTTCCCTTTCTCGCTTCACTTCCACCTCCCTGTGTCCCAATGAGGCTGGTGAATAAGTTGATAAGGTTTTCACTGTGTTCTTTCTAGGGGAATTGAATGCTCCCAATGCATAATGACAAAGTGATGAACTTGATACACCAGTTGTGCCTTTTCTGTATAGGTGTGGAAAGAATTTCTGTTGATGTAAGTTTTCACCTTTTGGGGATTCTGAGCTTCAGTAACCTGAATTCATTTCTCTTGAATGCGACATTTAGAGTCGGTATTGTACCTGTTGCAGCTCCACAAGTAAGAATAATCTGGCTTATTTAATTGTTAGCTTTTACTTTGACACATGCACAGAATAAATTTGGCATCATTAAAGTCGCTTTTGAAGTAACAAATGTCAAATGAGATTCCTGGAATCCCCAAAAGTAGCCATGAAAATAAACATTTATTAGTTATTTCTCCATGAACTAAATATAGTTTGTTTGGGCCTTGAAGAAATCCGAATACAGGAAAGTAAATAGTTCAATAGTAATCAGTGTGTGACCCATAATATTTGAACAACAAACACGCATTGATCACTTTCGCCAAAGCATCATTGTTATAAGAGAGATATTATGGAAACAACTTGTGAGCATTTGACCAGCTACCCACTCTTGTGGGCTGAGAATATATGTAAGTTTAAGAAAATGCTAATAAATTTGAAAGTGAAATGTGGCTAAATCATAGCTCTTGGTTGGACTTGAGACCCCACATAGCCCAGGCCATCTCTCTGTATCCAGATCAGATCTGAAACCCTGTGGTTTGGAGAAGCCACTTAGTTATATGTTTTAGTACCCAGTAGTGGCTAGTCTCAGGAAGCTTTTTTATTATACCAAATTGCATTTCCCAGAGTTATGCACTAAATAAAAAGACGTAGCAGCAGATCAGAGCCTCTTTATGGGACAGTCCTTTCTATAACCAAGGGATTGATTATGTCTATCTGCAAAGAGTCAATTGAAAATGTAGAATATCTGCTTTCTACTTTTCTACTATGAAAACAAGCTGTGATTCGTTTGCTGTGGTTCACATTCTTTAAGTTTCAGTTTGAAAATGGAAATTTCTATTTTTCTTTTCTCCTAATGGTACAGTGCAAACTAATATTTTACTTTATATTGATTCTCACTAAAGAATTTCAATATTTTGTCCCAGGGTGGTCATTTAAACTAGAAAACTTGTCAGCAGTTTTTGTGAACTTGTTCATCATCGACTGCGTGTGCTTGACTAAAAAAATTTGCTTTTACATTTGTGCTTGCTTTTCTGAAATAATTTTCTATTTTAAAAAATCTTTAAATTCCATAATGTCAACACTGTCTAAGATCACATTATTTAAAGGAATTTTAATATATTGCCCGATAGAACCAGATCATTAAAAAGATGACACTGCAGTCTTTTGAAATATATGTAAATTATATTTCATAATCCTACATAATGTCAAAGTGAGCTGATTTAGTCAAGACAGCACTTACATTAGCTTAGATTGAGTCCCATTTTGTAAATAACAGCAATTCATTTTGTCACTAGGGGAATTTGCTGTCAGGGATTTTGAAATTATCTTTGTTTAGCCAGCAAAGTAAAAGAGCTTGGCATGCAATCAGATAATTGAAATGCAATGTGAATAATGTCCCCAAAGAACTGTAAAAGCATGGGAGAAGGAGTTGCTAATATAGTAAGTCATTGCCCACCCCCAAAAAATTTCTCCTGAAATATCCCTAATAGGTGAGGTGAATCAATAAACACAGTCAGAGAAACTTGCTTGATACAAAAATGAAATACTTTGAAATCTCAAGTTTAATTTTTAAAAATCATTTATATTTTGCAGTATGCTATACTTCGTAGTATGTCCATGTTTGTTTAAATAAAAACATTTTTCTATTGCTATCAAGACAAGGCTTGATTCTCTAGGAATTTGCATCATTATTTATCCTATGGTTATACATACTTTTTTTGGTTTAACCCTTGTACCCAGGAGTGCTTAGCACACTAATTTAAGAAATGGGTATAAAAATAAGTCTTGGATCCAGGCAGTTAAAACTCAGGCAAGATCTAGGTAGCTGAGGTCACAGTGAGAGAAAATTCTAAATAAAAAGTATGGACTTTAACAGGAAGTAGCCTCTTACTAGGAATCCAGACTTTTTCTCATCCAGGACCTGGTTCCTGTGAAAGTAGCTGCTGATCTCCAAGCTTGGCTAGCCAACGAGGACACTCAAGCCTGCTGGGGAAGATCATAATAGTTAACCTTGGGACATCAGAGTAAGAGGCAATGCCCAGTCACCTTTAGTCACCTGAGATAATTGCTCTGTATCAGTTTAGAGGGAGAGACAGAGACAAGAGAGACTATGTTATAATATGAACAGGCCTAGAGAGGGCATTGGCTTTACAGCTACAGTCACCTTTATTTTATGGTACCAAGTACTTTTTTCAGGAATAATCTTTTTAAATGCTTTATTATCTAGGTTTAACTGTAGTTTTATCAACAGTAAAATTTTAAAATTAAATTTTCAAAAGGTTATAATTGACAGAGTAAACATGTAGTAGGTACAAGTTATAATGGGTTCTGAAGTTGTGAAGTATGTGTATTCCATGTGGAAGTGCAATTGTTTAACTGAATTTCACACCCGAAATACTTGTCATTATTCTTTTTATCAGCAAAACACCCAGTGAGCCTGACTTCATGGAATATAATTCTTTTTTTTTTTTTTTAGAAATTTCATGTAATGTCTGAAACATTTATATTAACATATTTCCATACAAATACAAATATAAGATTTTTAGAAATTTCATGTAATGTCTGAAACATTTATGTTAACATATTTCCATACAAATAACCCAATGAAAGTTTAGTATTAGTTGTTTTGTTTGTTTTTTTATACTGCAGGTTCTTATTAGGCATCAATTTTATACACATCAGTGTATACATGTCAGTCCCAATCGCCCAATTCAGCACACCACCATCCCCACCCCACCGCAGTTTTCCCCCCTTGGTATCCATATGTCCATTCTCTACATCTGTGTCTCAACTTCTGCCCTGCAAACTGGCTCATCTGTACCATTTTTCTAGGTTCCACATACATGCATTAATATACGATATTTGTTTTTCTCTTTCTGACTTACTTCACTCTGTATGACAGTCTCTAGATCCATCCACGTCTCAACAAATGACTCAATTTCGTTCCTTTTTATGGCTGAGTAATATTCCATTGTATATATGTACCACATCTTCTTTATCCATTCGTCTGTTGATGGGCATTTAGGTTGCTTCCATGACCTGGCTATTGTAAATAGTGCTGCAATGAACATTCGGGTGCATGTGTCTTTTTGAATTACGGTTTTCTCTGGGTATATGCCCAGTAGTGGGATTGCTGGGTCATATGGTAATTCTATTTTTAGTTTTTTAAGGAACCTCCATATTGTTCTCCATAGTGGCTGTATCAATTTACATTCCCACCAACAGTGCAAGAGGGTTCCCTTTTCTCCACACCCTCTCCAGCATTTGTTGTTTGTAGATTTTCTGATGATGCCCATTCTAACTGGTGTGAGGTGATACCTCATTGTAGTTTTGATTTGCATTTCTCTAATAATTAGTGATGTTGAGCAGCTTTTCATGTGCTTCGTGGCCATCTGTATGTCTTCTTTGGAGAAATGTCTATTTAGGTCTTCTGCCCATTTTTGGATTGGGGTGTTTGTTTCTTTGATATTGAGCTGAATGAGCTGTTTATATATTTTGGAGATTAATCCTTTGTCCGTTGATTCATTTGCAAATATTTTCTCCCATTCTGAGGGTTGTCTTTTCGTCTTGTTTATAGTTTCCTTTGCTGTGCGAAAGCTTTGAAGTTTCATTGGTCCCACTTGTTTATTTTTGTTTTTATTTCCATTACTCTAGGAAGTGGATCAAAAAAGATCTTGCTGTGATTTATGTCAAAGAGTGTTCTTCCTATGTTTTCCTCTAAGAGTTTTATAGTGTCCAGTCTTACATTTAGGTCTCTAATCCATTTTGAGTTTATTTTTGTGTATGGTGTTAGGGAGTATTCTAATTTCATTCTTTTACATGTAGCTGTCCAGTTTTCCCAGCACCACTTATTGAAGAGACTGTCTTTTCTCCATTGTATATCTTTGCCTCCTTTGTCATAGATTAGTTGACCATAGGTGCGTGGGTTAATCTCTGGGCTTTCTATCTTGTTCCATTGATCTATGCTTCTGTTTTTGTGCCAGTACCATATTGTCTTGATTACTGTAGCTTTGTAGTATAGTCTGAAGTCAGGGAGTCTGATTCCTCCAGCTCCATTTTTTTCCCTCAAGACTGCTTTGGCTATTCGGGGTCTTTTGTGTCTCCATACAAATTTTAAGATGATTTGTTCTAGCTCCGTAAAAAATGCCATTGGTAATTTGATAGGGATTGCATTGAATCTGTAGATTGCTTTGGGTAGTATAGTCATTTTCACAATGTTGATTCTTCCAATTCAAGAACATGGTATATCTCTCCATCTGTTGGTATCATCTTTAATTTCTTTCATCAGTGTCTTATAGTTTTCTGCATACAGGTCTTTTGTCTCCCTAGGTAGGTTTATTCCTAGGTATTTTATTCTTTTTGTTGCAATGGTAAATGGGAGTGTTTCCATAATTTCTCTTTCAGATTTTTCATCATTAGTGTATAGGAATGCAAGAGATTTCTGTGCATTAATTTTCTATCCTGCAACTTTACCATATTCATTAATTAGCTCTAGCAGTTTTCTGGTGGCAGTTTTAGGATTCTCTATGTATAGTATCATGTCATCCGCAAACAGTGACAGTTTTACTTCTTCTTTTCCAATTTGTATTCCTTTTATTTCTTTTTCTTCTCTGATTGCCGTGGCTAGGACTTCCAGAACTATGTTGAATAATAGTGGTGAGAGTGGACATCCTTGTCTCGTTCCTGATCTTAGAGGAAATGCTTTCAGTTTTTCACCATTGAGAATGATGTTTGCTGTGGGTTTGTCATATATGGCCTTTATTATGTTGAGGTAGGTTCCCTCTATGCCCACTTTCTGGAGAGTTTTTATCATGAATGGGTGTTGAATTTTGTCAAAAGCTTTTTCTGCATCTATTGAGATGATCATATGGTTTTTCTTCTTCAATTTGTTAATATGGTTTATCACATTGATTGATTTGCATATATTGAAGAATCCTTGCATCCCTGGGATAAATCCCACTTGATCGTGGTGTATGATCCTTTTAATGTGTTGTTGGATTCTGTTTGCTAGTATTTTGCTGAGGATTTTTGCATCTATATTCATCAGTGATATTGGTCTGTAATTTTCTTTTTTTGTAGTATCTTTGTCTGGTTTTGGTATCAGGGTGATGGTGGCCTCATAGAATGAGTTTGGGAGTGTTCCTTCCTCTGCAATTTTTGGAAGAGTTTGAGAAGGATGGGTGTTAGCTCTTCTCTAAATGTTTGATAGAATTCACCTGTGAAGCCATCTGGTCCTGGACTTTTGTTTTTTGGAAGATTTTTAATCACAGTTTCAATTTCATTACTTGTGATTGGTCTGTTCATATTTTCTGTTTCTTCCTGGTTGAGTCTTGGAAGGTTATACCTTTCTAAGAATTTGTCCATTTCTTCCAGGTTGTCCATTTTATTGGCATAAAGTTGCTTGTAGTAGTCTCTTAGGATGCTTTGTATTTCTGCGGTGTCTGTTTTAACTTCTCCTTTTTCATTTCTGATTTTATTGATTTGAGTCCTCTCCCTCTTTTTCTTGATGAGTCTGGCTAATGGCTTATCAATTTTGTTTATCTTCTCAAAGAACCAACTTTTAGTTTTATTGATCTTTGCTATTGTTTTCTTTGTTTCTATTTCATTTATTTCTGCTCTGATCTTTATGATTTCTTTCCTTCTGCTAACTTTGGGTTTTGTTTGTTCTTTCTCTAGTTTCTTTAGGTGTAAGGTTAGATTGTTTACTTGAGCTTTTTCTTGTTTCTTTAGGTAGGCTTGTATAGCTATAAACTTCCCTCTTAGAACTGCTTTTGCTGCATCCCATAGGTTTTGGGTCGTCGTGTTTTCATTGTCATTTGTCTCCAGGTATTTTTTTATTTCCTCTTTGATTTCTTCAGTGATCTCTTGGTTATTTAGTAACGTATTGTTTAGCCTCCATGTGTTTGTCTTTTTTACGTTTTTTTCCCTGTAATTCATTTCTAATCTCATAGCGTTGTGGTCAGAAAAGATGCTTGATATGATTTCAATTTTCTTAAATTTACTGAGGCTTGATTTGTGACCCAAGATGTGATCTATCCTGGAGAATGTTCTGTGCACACTTGAGAAGAACGTGTAATCTGCTGTTTTTGGATGGAATGTCCTATATATATCAATTAAATCTATCTGGTCTATTGTGTCATTTAAAGCTTCTGTTTCCTTATTTATTTTCATTTTGGATGATCTGTCCATTGGTGTTAAGTGAGGTGTTAAAGTCCCCCACTATTATTGTGTTACTGTCGATTTCCTCTTTTAGAGCTGTTAGCAATTGCCTTATGTATTGAGGTGCTCCTATGTTGGGTGCATATATATTTATAATTGTTATATCTTCTTCTTGGATTGATCCCTGGATCATTATGTAGTGTCCTTCCTTGTCTCTTGTAACATTCTTTATTTTAAAGTCTATTTTATCTGATGTGAGTATAGCTACTCCAGCTTTCTTTTGATTTCCATTTGCATGGAATATCTTTTTCCATCCCCTCACTTTCAGTCTGTATGTGTCCCTAGGTCTAAAGTGGGTCTCTTGTAGACAGCATATATATGGGTCTTGTTTTTGTATCCATTCAGCCAGTCTATGTCTTTTGGTTGGGGCATTTAATCCATTCACGTTTAAGGTAATTATCGATATGTATGTTCCTATGACCATTTTCTTAATTGTTTTGGGTTTGTTTTTGTAGGCCCTTTTCTTCTCTTGTGTTTCCCACTTAGAGAAGTTCCTTTAGCATTTGTTGTAGAGCTGGTTTGGTGGTGCTGAATTCTCTTAGCTTTTGCTTGTCTGTAAAGCTTTTGATTTCTCCATCAAATCTAAATGAGATCCTTGCCGGGTAGAGTAATCTTGGCTGTAGGTTCTTCCCTTTCATCACTTTAAGTATATCATGCCACTCCCTTCTGGCTTGCAGAGTTTCTGCTGAGAAATCAGCTGTTAACCTTATGGGAGTTCCCTTGTATGTTATTTGTCGTTTTTCCCTTGCTGCTTTCAATAATTTTTCTTTGTCTTTAATTTTTGCCACTTTGATTACTATGTGTCTCGGCGTGTTTCTCCTTGGGTTTATTCTGTATGGGACTCTCTGCGCTTCCTGGACTTGGGTGGCTATTTCCTTTCCCATGTTAGGGAAGTTTTCGACTATAATCTCTTCAAATATTTTCTCTGGTCCTTTCTCTCTCTCTTCTCCTTCTGGGACCCCTATAATGCGAATGTTGTTGCGTTTAATGTTGTCCCAGAAGTCTCTTAGGCTGTCTTCATTTCTTTTCATTCTTTTTTCTTTATTCTGTTCTGGAGCAGTGAATTCCACCATTCTGTCTTCCAGGTCACTTATCCGTTCTTCTGCCTCAGTTATTCTGCTATTGATTCCTTCTAGTGTTTTTTTCATTTCAGTTATTGTATTGGTCATCTCTGTTTGTTTGTTCTTTAATTCTTCTAGGTCTTTGTTAATCATTTCTTGCATCTTCTCAATCTTTGCCTCCATTCTTATTCCGAGGTCCTGGATCATCTTCACTATCATTATTCTGAATTCTTTTTCTGGAAGGTTGCCTATCTCCACTTCATTTAGTTGTTTTTCTGGGGTTTTTTCTTGTTCCTTCATCTGGTACATAGCCCTCTGCCTTTTCATCTTCTCTATCTTTCTGTAACTGTGGTTTTTGGTCCACAGGCTGCAGGATTGTAGTTTTTCTTGCTTCTGTTGTCTGCCCTCTGGTGGTTGAGGCTATCTAAGAGGCTTGATGGGAGGCTCTGGTGGTGGGTAGAGCTGACTCGGAATATAATTCTTGAGTTAGAAATATAGGCTTAGTCAGAAAACAGTGAGTGATGGGAAAACATAATACTTCAGTTCCTCAGTTGACATTCAGGATTTGGTTTGCTTTTAAATATACTTGATTGCTGAAACTGAATACTTTTCTTTTTCCTATTAAAATAAGCATAGTTAGTACTTTAGAATTAAAAGGAATTTAGAGATAAGTTAATCTTACATTTAATGGATGAGGAAACTAAGGCCAATGGACTTTATGTGACTTGTTTAAGGTGACACAGCTATATGACAGTAGCACTTGGACTTGAAACAAGTATTCTGATTCCTCATTCCATATCATGGTGCCATACATTTATCCTGGATGAGGAACCACTTAATTTATAGAGTGAAAGAGAAAAATGTGTAATGACAGATCCAGGCAACCTTCTGAATACTTCAGCTAGCTTTGCTTCTATTTCTCTGAATTATCAAGATCATTGTCAGGCAAACTTCAAACAAGATTTTCAAACCATTCTACCCTATCATCTTGATAATGACAGAGCCATTGAAGAAAATAATATTTTGCAAATGAATGTAGTTTTTTTAATGCCAGTCTTTCTTCTTTTAGATAGTTGGAATAATGGAACAATAGCATTAATTTCTCAAGAAAGTGCTACTTTTTTCTGTGTGTTGACTATTCAAATTACTGATTAAATAATTTTCACTCATATCACCTAGTGATACCCTAGTGTGTTATAATGCAGATTTTCTCTGTAGTCCTTGCAGACTGTCATAAGATTTTGCAAAGCTGCAGAGAAACTCTTTTCCCCATTGTCTCCTGGGGAAGTTTATCACCACTTACAAGCCAGTGCACAGTAACACACTTGGATTATGGCTGTACCAACCTTATGGTGGCATTGTCTCAATTGGGGTCCTGAAAGTTAGTAATGGGGATTTGTAAGCTACTTTCAGTATTTTAGAAAGCCTAATGGAAATTGAAGATTTGTAAACTTGCACAAACTGACTAAAATGCCAAGCAGGTTCTTTGCTTTTGTATGGAGTTACATTAACTCGGGGTGATTATTCATGCTCATCGGTGGTTCTGATTGGCAGCCAACAAAGGCTTTTGATGAATAAAGATAGGGAAAGGAATAAATTAATATGTAATGAATGTAATTTTTTAGTAGACAGTGATCTCCAAAATATAGGTGATAAAGACATCATAGATGAGAATCATAGGAATAGTAAATCTGTCTATCAAAAAGGTATGTAAGACCATATTTTATCCCATACACAAAATAATAGAGCTCTGCTTTTCTACTTCCATTTTGCCTCTATAGAATCTTTAAGATATTTTTATTTCGAAGATGAATATACTCTTAATTGAGTTCAATAGTATATTTAAAATGATTTAAAGCAGTTGACATTGTAGTAAGTAAAAGTTACTATGAAGGCATTTATAGCCTCTGTTTCAAATTCCAGAAAATCATATTCTCACAGGTAATAGATGATCAGAGGAACAAAAATGGACATTCTTCCTGCCCTGAATTCATTTCCTTTAAAAGGTAGCTTCTTTTTTTTTTTTTTAAATTAACTAATTTATTTATTTATTTATTTATGGCTGTGTTGTGTCTTCGTTTCTGTGCGAGAGCTTTCTCTAGTTGTGGCAAGTGGGGGGCCACTCTTCATCGCGGTGCGCGGGCCTCTCACTATCGCGGCCTCTCTTGTTGCAGAGCACAGGCTCCAGACGCGCAGGCTCAGCAGTTGTGGCTCACGGGCCCAGCTGCTCCGCGGCATGTGGGATCCTCCCAGACCAGGGCTCGAACCCACATCCCCTGCACTGGCAGGCAGACTCTCAACCACTGCGCCACCAAGGAAGCCCTAAAAGGTAGCTTCTTTAATGTACTCATTTCGATACTGTCACTGATACAAATTCCTTGTTTTCAGAATTTTAAGGGAGTGGTTCCTTGATTCTCTTCTGGTTAGTTCCTGATCCTTGCCCACTTATTCTAACACCCACACTCCTCCAAGTTTAAAAACATGGTTAACTAAAAGAGATGCTTCTATAAGACTCCTTAGTACTGACTCTTATTCCCATTCTGTGTTTAAATTCCTGGATGTCTGCTTTAGTTTTCTGTGCTACCTTCTTTGCTTGTCAAGATACTTCTGTGTGCATATATTCAAAATTTGAGCAGATGTTCCTCTGTTCTTATCTTTTAATATTCTACATTAGAATGTTAATATTACATCTCAAATGTTAACATTTTCATTATAAATATATTCATCTGTTCTCATATCATTTGATTGACTGGTGGTATTAGCTGCTAAACATTAGCACATTTAATATTTTTATTTGTAATTTTCCATCACATGCTGATGGCAGAGGTTCAGTGTTGTGGTTCCTCTTTTGCTCTCTTTGTGCTGCCTCCTGAGTATCACCCTTGGCTTCTCCCTTTCTCTCACCCACCCATCTCCAGTACCTCACTAAGTCCTGTGGATCCTTTCTCATAAATGTCCCTCAAGTATGTTCTCTTCTCTCCATCCCACCATCTCCATGCTAGCCTCTCATATTTGGAGTACTGAAATAGTTTCCTTCCAACTTCATCTTGTGCTTCTACTCTTTTCTCTCTTTGATCTAGTCTCCATACTGTAGTTATTAGAAGATTTCCTTTGCAGATCACCTTCCAGTGACTTTTCATTGCCTTTTCCATAATGCTCAAACTCTTTTTGTGGCTGACGTCATCTCCTGCCTCATCTGTTATTTTACCTTGCTCTTTCTGCTCTAGCTTTATAAGATTTCTGCTAGTTCCTCACACATGTGTGAATCCATCGCCCCCCTCTTTACCTGGCAAATTCCTACTCATATTTCTGGGTTCATCTTCATCTTTTGGTAGGTGGGGCTGGATTCATATGTGGCTGGCTCCTTAGCTTGCAGGGGTCTTGGGACTGTTGCCAAGCGGCTGGTGGGTGGGTAAGCCCCCCTCTGCTAATAGACTAGAGGGAGGATTCCAAAATTTTGTTTGCCAGCACCATTGGCCTGTGGTAAAACAAGCTCCCCCAAATGGCTGCCACCAGTGTCTGTGTCCCCAGGGGGAGTCCTAGTCACCCCTTGCCTCTCCTGGAGGCTCTGTAAGATCAGCAAGTGGGTCTGACCCAGGCTTTTTTTTTTTTAATTTTTTGGGTGAGTTGGGTCTTCGTTGCTGTGCGCGGATTTTCTCTAGTTGTGTCGAGTGGGGGCTACTCTTCATTGCAGTGCTCAGGCTTCTCATTGTGGTGGCTTCTCTTGTTGAGCACGGGCTCTAGGCGTGCGGGATTCAGTAGTTGCAGCACGTGGGCTCAGTAGTTGCGGCACATGGTCACTAGAGCACGTGGGCTTCAGTAGTTGTGGTTCGCGGGCTCTAGTGCACAGGATCAGTATTTGTGGTGCATGGGCTTAGTTGCTCTGCGGCATGTGGGATCTTCCCGGACCAGGGCTCTAACCCGTGTCCCCGGCATTGGCAGGCGGATTCTTAACTACTGCGCCACCAGGGAAGTTCCGAGGCTTTTTTCAAATTACTGCCTCTGCACTGAGTCTTGGAGCATGTGAGATTTTGCATGTGCCCTTTAAGAGAGAAGTCTGTTTCTTACATCCCTCTGCCTCTCCCATTTGCAAGCCTCACTGGACTGCAAAGCCAGATGTTCTGGGGGCTCCGGCAGCTCCCCTAGGCTGGGGAGCTAGATGTATGGCTTGGACCCCTCACTCCTTGGGGAGAACCTCTGCAATTGTGATTATATTCCCATTTGTGGGTCACCTACTGGAGGTGTGTGTCTTGACTGTACTGCGTCTGTGCCCCTTCTGCACATCTTGTTGGGGTTATTTCTTTATATCTTTAGTGTGGGAAATCTTTTCCGCTATTCTTTAGGTATTTCTCATATTTCTCATAGATAGTTGCTCTGTAAATAGTTGTAGTTTGGTTTGCCCATAGTGGGAGGTGAGCTCAGGGTCTTCCTACCCTACCATCTTGGCCAGCATCCTAAGTCATATTCTTTTTAATTTATTTGGGTATTTCTTTTGTTGGAGGTAAAAGACAGGATCTTTAAACTCTAAAGTCTACATCAAGAGTTCTTCCTCTTTAGCTCCACATTGAACAGGGAATCTCAAATCAATTTAATAACAAGAGAAAAGCAATATTTTTAATTGAAAAATCCAGAAAAGTTATAACTCTTAATTTTGAATTCCTGAGACAATATGTAAGAGAGAATGGAACTTTTGCAAATACTACCCACGCAGTAGTAAATCAGCAGAGAAAATGCTGATGTGATGAAATGAGTAATTTTAATGCAGAAAAATATTTGTTTCCCAGAGTTTCTGGGTTTCAATTGATTGAATATACACAGCAGAATGCAAGTTTTTCTTATTTTGCTTTTAATCAGAATTCATAGCAGGTAATTCATTCATTCATTGACTATGTATTGAATACCTATTGTGTGCTTGGCAATGTAGATAAGTGGACTCAATAATTAAAAGAAAATCTTGAGTTGCTTATAGTTTTATAGGACAGATAAATAAATGAGCAGGCAAATAAAATTCCGTCTTCTAAGTGTTATAATATGGGTATACAGAGGTGTTGTTGGAACTCATAGAGGAAATATACAGAGGTGTTGTTGGAACTCATAGAGGAAATATCAGTCTTGAAGAGTTTAGGGATAGTGTATGAGTGATGGAGACACTGAATATTTAAAGCCAGGGATGACACGTTCTGATTTTCATTTTAGAAAGTTGACACTGAATGCCAACTGGGGAACAGATTGAAAAGCAGTGAGGCTAGAGGAAGGGAAACCAGTCAGGTGGCTGTTGTCTTGCTAATAATAGTTCACACTTAATGAGTGCTCACTATGTGCCAGACACTCTCCCAAAGCACTTTACGTATGTTAATTTATTTAATCCTCACAGCAATATTATGAGGTGAGTTGCTTTTTTCTTTTTCTCATCTTTGTTTTGTAATAGAATAGAGAGATTAATAGTTTTCCAAGGTAGTACAGTTGGGAAGAGGCAGAGCTGGGATTTGAATGCAGTCAATCTGGCTCCAGAATCCATGCTTTCAAACTTTATGATATGCATCTGCCTCACAAAGTTATCCAGAAGAGAGATTAATGATGTGAAAGAAGTGGCGTTGGGGCTGGTAATGAGAGGATTCTTGGAAAGATACTAAGGAGCTAAAATCAACAGGGCTTGGTGCTTGATTAGATTAGGGGGCTAATGGAAAGGAAAATGTCATGAGACTTAAGTTTTTGGCTTGGGCAGTGGGGTGAGTGGAAATTCCATTCATTGCAATTGGGATCCCAAAAAGTGGCTGGTTTTGTTGGAAAAAAATAATGAATTCTGTGTGTGCTGAGTTTGAGGTATCTGTGGAATATTCTAGTGGAAACATTAAGTAGAGTGTTAGAAATATGTGGAGATTGAGATCTGGGCTGGAGATATATATTTGAGAATTATTGACATATTTATACATATGTATGTATGTATATACATACATACAAGCATATATACTATATATATATGTATATATGGTTAAAAATGGGTAAGGTCATACTAGGAAAAGTTTTAGAGTAAAATGAGAGCTAGAGAGAGAACCGTGGACAACTCTGACATTCAAAGGGAAGGGTAGAGGAGAAGATTCCACAAGGATACTGAGATGGATTGAACAGAGAAATAGGAGGAACATGAAGAGAGCCACAGATACAAAAGAAGAGTTTTAAGAAGGAAGAAATGGTCAAAAGGGTCAAGAGAAACTAATCTGAAGTCAGAAAATTCTCCACTTATTTAGCAATGAAGAAGTTAGTAATTTTGGTGAGAGTAGTTTTACTAGAGTAATGATTGTAAAAGCTCCACACTGCACTGGATTAAAAAGTAAATGGCAATTGAGAATGTATAGACAATGAATGTACATAAATCTTCAAGAGTAGTTTTGTAAATTTTCAGATGTTAACCTTTATTCGAGTTGCTAAGTCATGTCTTATGAAAATAATTTGCAACCCTAGAGAACCAGACAGGATTATTTACCTACTGGGAATGAGCAGGTATCCTCTATTTAGTGAGAATTTGGGGTATCAACACTTCTTTCCCATCAGCATATCACTGGTACATGAAATTACCAGTGACATTAATATTAATCTATCATTAATATTGCATGGCTTTGAGCTAATGATCCTGGGAAGAGATAAAAAATTAAGCTTCAAATAGTTATAACCCTTACATGAAAACACACTTATTACATCTTTTCCTGGAAGTGGTAAGCAGAGAGCAATTTCATACAGGTAACCTAGGATGAAAGTCAGTGAGGGAGGAGGCATAGAATTGGGGGGAAGCAGCTGGAATTTAGTGCATGGAGGGAGTATCTGAACAGAATAATAGTCCTAGGTGTGTATGCATGTATTTGGGTGTAGAGGGAGATGGGTAGCAGGTGATAGTCCAGAAGATAAATTGTAATTTCTTCAGCTTCAGCTTTGCATAGAGCTCACCCTATCTGCAAGCCTCTACTGCCCTGGCTGTGTGTAAATGACCCCAGCTAATTAGCGCAACTTGTTAGTAGCAGTGCACTTCATTAAGCATTTCTGAATACTCCTCAAGCTTCTCTTTGTGTCCTTAAGGGAGCAGTTGTTAACAGGCATGTGGCTTGGTAAGAGCGCCTTCCTTACTTAGAAACAGTTTGAATGATGAAGAAGCAGCAGAATACTGGCTATTTTGAGGGACAGGAATATAACAAATGATGAGATAGCTATAGAAATATCTTTCATCCTCTTTATGAGTTTAGACAGTATTGACATTCAGAATGAATGCTCATCAACTCTGTGTGTGTGTGTGTGTGTGTGTGTGTGTGTGTGTGTGTGTGTGTGTGTATGATTTTAAAGGTGTACTGTCCCCAGATCCTGGGTGTTTGTTAACAGACATCGCTGATGGCCAGTTGAAACACCTCCTTCTACTCTGGAAATGTACTGCTGGAAGAAGGAGGGATGGATCTTGTAATGAAATCAATGTCTTTGGATACAGGGCAGAATTCTTAGAAAGGATGGAAATTCTCCTGAAGAAGGTGGGAAGATTGAGGCAGTTTAAGGGGAGGATTGAGAGGAAAGAGCTCACATGAGGCAAGAGGTACTGTCCATAAAGTGGTTCCCTGAGAAGGTTTAATTCCTTGGATCCTTCTCTTTGCCTCCCACCAGATGACAAACTATGAGGAAAGTCACATTTAACATATAATGTTCAGGCTAGCCTCAAGTTGTTATTCCCTTGAGTTATTCCAGACTCTATAGAAATTCTTTTTTTAAATTTGTTTTTTATTGAAATATAGTTGAATTACATTGTTGTGTTAATTACTGCTGTATAGCAAAGTGACTCAGTTATACATATATATACATTCTTTTTCATGTTCTTTTCCATTATGGTTTATCACAGGATGTTGAATATAGTTCCCTGTGCTGTACAGTAGGACCTTGTTGTTTATCCATTCTGTATCTACCAGCCAAACTCTACAGAAGTTCTGATACATTTCTATGTGATGGTGGTAGAGAGAAAGAAAGGAAAGTAGACCCTGGTTCCATATCAGACTTTCTTCTGCTGCCTGTGGAATATTACACTTTACAAATGACAGAATACTATAATTGCTTCCTATGGCTACTGCCCTGAAGTTAGATTGGAAATTGGCATCAGATATTCAGAGGAGCCCGTGAATGTCACAGGGAAGGCAAGGGGATATTTATAGAACAATAATGAACTCAACACAAGAGTGTCAACAAATTGAGGGTTTACGTGTCTTTAATATCTAAGAATACAGAATGCAATGCATGGCATCTGAAGTAAGGCTGTTGAGTAGATGTGGTTTGTGCTAGTGTTGGTTTGTGGGCTCCAGAAGCTCTGGCAGCTCTTGAATCTATAGGAAAAGTGAGCCCTGCCCTTCCATGTTACTTTTGTTCTCAGTGATTGGAGCGATGGATAGCTACACTTTCCTTGGTTCCCATGACAGTGATCCAATTCTTGTCTTTTAATCCATTTGGATATACCTACATTTGTAATCTGTCTGTCAGTAACAGACAATACTAATTATTCGTTATCATCTTTGTAAGAAGTCTTAGAAAATATCTCAAACCTTTAGCCTGAGGCATATTTCACTCTAGAAAGCTTGTCTTTCAGTATGCTGCTTCATGGAATTTATTTCCATAGGGACCATCAAATGAAATATTATGAAAAGATTGGAACATTCTAATTCACCGTAGTCCAGCAAAGTCTGTCAAAGAGCAAATCTCCAGAAGCACTTTTTAAAGGGTAGAGTTTTATTGTCTTCATGCTTATATATCTTGAACTTGATAAGTTCTCAGACAAATAGAGTTTGACTACTACAAAGCTTTAGGAGACCCGTTTTAACCAGTAGTCTAGAACTTCTAGTTAGAACATTATTTGTTAATATGGGACATGCTTAAAACATTGTTCTGTGACATGTGACATGACTTTGTTTAAAAGATAATAAAATTTAAAAATTGGTAAGAAATGATCAAACTTACAGTACAGTATGAAAATATATAACCGATATTTACATATCCCCCTCTCTATTTGAAGAAATAGTTAGCCATATCATATTTGCTTCAGATCTCTGCCCTCTGTCTTCCTCTGTCCTCTCCCTACCCCCTTGCCCCTTCTCCTCCTCTTTCTTTCCCCACCCCCATCTCAAAGAAATACAAATTACAAATACAGCTAAAGTACCATCCCTCTCCCTTCTTTTTCTCTCTTCTTCCCCAGAAGTTGGTGTGTATCCCAACATCATGTTGTGGAGTGAAAAGCAAGTTACAAAAGGATACTTATAGTTCATTCATATCTGTGTAAATTTTAAAAACACACAGAACAATATTATGCATTGTTTGATTAAAGACATTTTAGTAAGACTCTTTCCCCATAATAAATAGAAAAGAACCAGTTCATGAGGATTTATATGTCACAAGCAATAAACAACTTGCAACAAGTCAGGATATACTGAACTGACATATCCACTCAAGGACACTTTAGTATTCTAAATTATTAGTCAATAGTAATCTGGCTTGATACATTTAAGAAATAAGGATACTTTTAGTTCTAGAGCTATAACCGCTCCCATTTTATCAGTTACCTATCTCTTTCAGTATGTAAACCTAGAGTCTTATAGATGTGAAATATACTGCATAATAAAATGTTTTCCTTGGTTGGATTTAGCTAGTAAAATAAAGTAATTAAATGCCATGGCTTAGAGTTCCAACTGATTTACTTCAATAGAAATGACCTCATAAAATTCTCACCCAGTTGTGCAAGCTAAGTCTCCATTCTGTTGCATTTTAAATGATTTATAGGGATGTTAGGGGTCTCGGAAAATAGAAACAGCAGAACTATATAATATACCAAGGTTAGCTCTATAAATAATTGGTCAAGGTATATGTACTTAATAAACTTAAAGATAATATTAACTATCTAGCAAGTCTTAATTTTCTCTATGAAGCATGCCTAAATGCATGACCCCAATGAACTCTTCTAATTCTTAGCATTGAATTACATTATCTTTTGTTTTGTTCACTATTTTCTGTGTTTACTTTTACTTTTTATATACCCATGGTGCTTAGCGCAGTACTAGGCACAAAGTAGGTGTTGATGACGAATTCTGTTTTGCATGGTTTTAAATATTTTTGAAATAAAAGAATTTGTCTTTAGGCATAGGATTATGTAAATAGGAAGCACAAAGGTTGTGGTCCTTTAAGAGAGTAAATTGACTGTTCCCTCTACCTGATCCACCTGATTCACTTGATTCTTCATTCCAGTTGTTAAGATACTAAGAGAAAAATTGTAGAGTAATCCTGAAGAAAACTTAAGTATAACAGGATCCAAAAGAAGAGACTAGGGTCTTTTGTATTGTATTATAATTATAATGCTCTTGGTTATTATTTGTGGTAAAAAAATGTTCAACTAAAGAGCTGGAATCAATGATTCATTGAATAGTATCAATTCTTTGCCATTACAAACATGAAACCATTCTTATTTTTATTCTTTTTATTTGTTTCCTATCATTTTCAGCTATGGTCTTCTGACTTTCCCTTTCCTGTTTCTCAACAGAACTTGGTCAGATTGTGTAATTTCCTAGTCATATTAAGTATTTAAAGGTTTTATCCAGTTTAAATCTCATTCAAAGTTCTACCTCTTCCCTTTTCCACATACCAGGCCCCAGAGTGTTAGGATGGGAAAGAAGGAGAACGTTTCTTTACACAAGAGATCACTATGGTAGTCTCCTTCCTTTGAGTTACTGCTGCTTCTCTGGTTAACAAATATTAGTCATCTGTACCCTCTGCATGGCAGGTGTCCAAATGTTGGCTGCCCCGTGTGCATATAAATGTGTGAGGTGGGTCAGGGGCTTGGAAGAGCTTTGGGGCCTTCTAGCTGCACAGCTTCCTACTTTGACAGCTATGACTCCAACTTCATCACTTCTACCCATTTTTTTTGCTTTAAATTGATGCCACGGATATGCACCCCACAGCCTCTTGCACCTGTGTGTATATGTGTATGTGCACACACGTGTGTGTATTTGTGTGTGGTGCATTTTCATCAAGCATTGACAATTTTTATGGTTGTACTAGCAAAATGGCTACAGCCCAGCTACCATCCATCGTGTCCATTTGATGTATGGGAAGCTTACCCACCTTGAGCACCCCAAGCGTAGAAGTGAAGATTGCTCACCTGTGGGGAACCCCACACCCTCTGCCTGTCATCTCTCTCCAGCTCCCTTTTCTCTTCCATAGGCACAGGGGTAGATCAGCAACTCCCCTTTCTTGGCCATAATTCCACTACTGAATGGAATGGTGGTCCCCCTTTCTTGCAGGCACCCCCAGTCTCTATGGTGATTCCCTTGGCGTCTTCCCTCCTACCTGGCTTGTAGAGTTGTCTGCAGATGGGGATAGGAGGTAGGAAGAGTAGCCTCTTCTTCCTGTTGCCATCCCTCCTCAGCCTCCTTTCTTAGAGGCTGGAGAGGTGGGTAGGAATAGACGCCTGTGGTAGTAAAACCATTTCTGTGGTCTCCTTGTGATCCCAGGGAAACTTTCTGACTCTAACCTTTGGTGGTTCTCTTCATATGTGGACTATGCACTTAGTGCCTCTTAGTCCTCAGGTTTTGGCCAAATTTGTTTACAAATTCTGTGTTACAGACAGTTTCAAAAATAGCTCCCAATGGTCTCTTCCTCCTGTTATTCATGCCCTTATGAACCACCCTTTCTTTGTGAGCGGACTGGACCTAGTAACTCACTTCTTTTTTTTTTTTTTAAACATCTTTATTGAAGTATAATTGCCTTACAATGGTGTGTTAGCTTCTGCTTTATAACAAAGTGAATCCGTTATACATATACAATATGTTCCCATTTCTCTTCCCTCTTGCATCTCCCTCCCTCCCACCCTCCCCATCCCACCCCTCTAGGTGGTCACAAAGCACCGAGCTGATCTCCCTGTGCTATGCGGCTGCTTCCCACTAGTTATCTATTTTACATTTGGTAGTGTATATATGTCCATGACACTCTCTTACCCTGTCACATCTCACCCCACCCCCTCCCCATATCCTCAAGTCCATTCTCTAGTAGGTCTGTGTCTTTATTCCCGTCTTGCCACTAGGTTCTTCATGGCCTTTTTTTTTTTTTTTTTTTCCATTAGATTCCGTATATATGTGTTAGCATACTGTATTTGTTTTTCTCTTTCTGACTTACTTCACTCTGTATGACAGACTCTAACTCCATCCACCTCATTACAAATACCTCCATTTCATTTCTTTTTATGGCTGAGTAATATTCCATTGTATATATGTGCCACATCTTCTTTATCCATTCATCTGTCAATGGACATTTAGGTTGCTTCCATGTCCTGGCTATTGTAAATAGAGCTGCAATGAACATTGTGGTACATGACACTTTTTGACCTATGGTTTTCTCAGGGTATATGCCCAGTAGTGGGATTGCTGGGTCATATGGTAGTTCTATTTTTCGTTTTTTAAGGAACCTCCATACTGTTCTCCATAGTGGCTGTATCAATTTACATTCCCACCAACAGTGCAAGAGTGTTCCCTTTCCTCCACACCCTCTCCAGCATTTATTGTTTCTAGATTTTTTGATGATGGCCATTCTGACCGGTGTGAGATGATATCTCATTGTAGTTTTGATTTGCATTTCTCTAATGATTAATGATGTTGAGCATTCTTTCATGTGTCTGTAGGCCATCTGTATATCTTCTTTGGAGAAATGTCTATTTAGGTCTTCTGCCCATTTTTGGATTGGGTTGTCCGTTTTTTTGTTATTGAGCTGCATGAGCTGCTTGTAAATCTTGGAGATTAATCCTTTGTCAGTTGCTTCATTTGCAAATATTTTCTCCCATTCTGAGGGTTGTCTTTTCGTCTTGTTTATGGTTTCCTTTGCTGTGCAAAAACTTTTAAGTTTCATTAGGTCCCATTTGTTTATTTGTGTTCTTATTTCCATTTCTCTGGAAGCTGGGTCAAAAAGAATCTTGCTGTGATTTATGTCATAGAGTGTTCTGCCTATGTTTTCCTCTAAGAGTTTGATAGTGTCTGGCCTTACACTTAGGTCTTTAATCCATTTTGAGTTTATTTTTGTGCATGGTGTCAGGGAGTGTTCTAATTTCATACTTTTACATGTACCTGTCCAATTTTCCCAGCACCACTTATTGAAGAGGCTGTCTTTTCTCCACTGTATATGCTTGCCTCCTTTATCAAAGATAAGGTGACCATATGTGTGTGGGTTTATCTCTGGGCTTTCTATCCTGTTCCATTGATCTATATTTCTGTTTTTGTGCCAGTACCAAACTGTCTTGATTACTGAAGCTTTGTAATATAGTCTGAAGTCAGGGAGCCTGATTCCCCCAGCTCCATTTTTCGTTCTCAAGATTGCTTTGGCTATTCGGGGTCTTTTGTGTTTCCATACAAATTGTGAAATTTTTTGTTCTAGTTCTGTGAAAAATGCCAGTGGTAGTTTGATAGGGATTGCATTGAATGTGTAGATTGCTTTGGGTAGTAGAGTCATTTTCACAATGTTGATTCTTCCAATCCAGGAACATGGTATATCTCTCAATCTATTTGTATCATCTTTAATTTCTTTCATCAGTGTCTTATAATTTTCTACATACAGGTCTTTTGTCTCCTTAGGTAGGTTTATTCCTAGGTATTTTATTCTTTTTGTTGCAATGGTAAACGGGAGTGTTTCCTCAATTTCACTTTTAGATTTTTCATCATTAGTGTATAGAAATGCAAGAGATTTCTGTGCATTAATTTTGTATCCTGCTACTTTACCAAATTCATTGATTAGCTCTAGGAGTTTTCTGGTAGCATCTTTAGGATTCTCTATGTATAGTATCATGTCATCTGCAAATAGTGACAGCTTTACTTCTTTTCCGATTGGGATTCCTTTTATTTCTTTGTCTTCTCTGATTGCTGTGGCTAACACTTCCAAAAGTATGTTGAATAATAGTGGTGAGAGTGGGCAACCTTGTCTTGTTCCTGATCTTAGTGGAAATGGTTTCAGTTTTTCACCATTGAGGACAATGTTGGCTGTGGGTTTGTCATATATGGCCTTTATTATGTTGAGGAAAGTTCCCTCTATGCCTACTTTCTGCAGGGCTTTTATCATAAATGGGTGTTGAATTTTGTCGAAAGCTTTCTCTGCATCTATTGACATGATCATATGGTTTTTCTCCTTCAATTTGTTAATATGGTGTATCACATTGATTGATTTGCGTATATTGAAGAATCCTTGCATACCTGGGATAAACCCCACTTGATCATGGTGTATGATCCTTTTAATGTCCTGTTGGATTCTGTTTGCTAGTATTTTGTTGAGGATTTTTGCATCTATGTTCATCAGCGATATTGGCCTGTAGTTTTCTTTCTTTGTGACATCTTTGTCTGGTTTTGGTATCAGGGTAATGGTGGCCTCATAGAATGAGTTTGGGAGTGTTCCTCCCTCTGCAATATTTTGGAAGAGTTTGAGAAGGATAGGTGTTAGCTCTTCTCTAAATGTTTGGTAGAATTCACCTGTGAAGCCATCTGGTCCTGGGCTTTTGTTTGTTGGAAGGTTTTTAATCACAGTTTCAATTTCAGTGCTTGTGATTGGTCTGTTCATATTTTCTATTTCTTCCTGGTTCAGTCTCGGCAGTTTGTGCATTTCTAAGAATCTGTCCATTTCTTCCAGGTTGTCCATTTTATTGGCATAGAGTTGCTTGTAGTAATCTCTTATGATCCTTTGTATTTCTGCAGTGTCAGTGGTTACTTCTCCTTTTTCATTTCTAATTCTATTGATCTGAGTCTTCTCCCTTTTTCTCTTGATGAGTCTGGCTAATGGTTTATCAATTTTGTTTATCTTCTCAAAGAACCAGCTTTTAGTTTCATTGATTTTTGCTATTGTTTCCTTCATTTCTTTTTCATTTATTTCTGACCTGATCTTTATAATTTCTTTCCTTCTGCTGGCTTTGGGGTTTTTTTGTTCTTCTTTCTCTAATTGCTTTAGGTGCAAGGTTAGGTTGTTTATTCGAGATGTTTCCTGTTTCTTGAGGTAGGCTTGTATTGCTATAAACTTCCCTCTTAGCACTGCTTTTGCTGCGTCCCATAGGTTTTGGGTCGTCGTATCTCCATTGTCATTTGTTTCTAGGTATTTTTTGATTTCCCCTTTGATTTCTTCAGTAATCACTTCGTTATTAAGTAATGTATTGTGTAGCCTCCATGTGTTTGTATTTTTTACAGATCTTTTCCTGTAATTGATATCTAGTCTCATAGCGTTGTGGTCGGAAAAGATACTTGATACGATTTCAATTTTCTTAAATTTACCAAGGCTTGATTTGTGACCCAAGATATGATCTATCCTGGAGAATGTTCCATGAGCACTTGAGAAAAATGTGTATTCTGTTGTTTTTGGGTGGAATGTCCTATAAATATCAATTAAGTCCATCTTGTTTAATGTATCATTCAAAGCTTGTGTTTCCTTATTTATTTTCATTTTGGATGATCTGTCCATTGGTGAAAGTGGGGTGTTAAAGTCCCCTACTATGATTGTGTTGCTGTCGATTTCCCCTTTTATGGCTGTTAGTATTTGCCTTATGTATTGAGGTGCTCCTATGTTGGGTGCATAAATATTTACAATTGTTATACCTTCCTCTTGGATCGATCCCTTGATCATTATATAGTGTCCTTCTTTGTCTCTTGTAATAGTCTTTATTTTAGAGTCTATTTTGTCTGATATGAGAATTGCTACTCCAGCTTTCTTTTGATTTCCATTTGCATGGAATATCTTTTTCCATCCCCTCACTTTCAGTCTGTATGTGTCTCTAGGTCTGAAGTGGGTCTCTTGTAGACAGCATATATATGGGTCTTTGTTTTGGATCCATTCAGCCAGCCTGTGTCTTTTGGTGGGAGCATTTCATCCATTTACATTCAAGGTAATTATCGATATGTATGTTCCTATTCCCATTTTCTTAAATGTTTTGGGTTTGTTATTGTAGGTGTTTTCCTTCTCTTGTGTTTCTTGCCTAGAGAAGTTCCTTTAGCATTTGTTGTAAAGCTGGTTTGGTGGTGCTGAACTCTCTCAGCTTTTGCTTGTCTGTAAAGGTTTTAATTTCTCCATCGAATCTGAATGAGATCCTTTCTGGGTAGAGTAATCTTGGTTGTAGGTTTTTCTCCTTCATCACTTTAAGTATATCCTGCCACTCCCTTCTGGCTTGCAGAGTTTCTGCTGAAAGATCAGATGTTAACCTTATGGGGATTCCCTTGTGGGTTATTTGTTGTTTTTCCCTTGCTGCCTTTAATATGTTTTCCTTATATTTAATTTTTGACAGTTTGATTAATATGTGTCTTGGCGTGTTTCTCCTTGGGTTTATCCTGTATGGGACTCTCTGTGCTTCCAGGACTTGATTAACTATTTCCTTTCCCATATTAGGGAAGTTTTCAACTATAATCTCTTCAAATATTTTCTCAGTCCCTTTCTTTTTCTCTTCTTCTTCTGGGACCCCTATAATTCGAATGTTGGTGCGTTTAATGTTGTCCCAGAGGTCTCTGAGACTGTCCTCAGTTCTTTTCATTCTTTTTTCTTTATCCTGCTCTGTAGTAGTTATTTCCACCATTTTATCTTCCAGGTCACTTATCCTTTCTTCTGCCTCAGTTATTCTGCTATTGATCCCATCTAGAGTATTTTTAATTTCATTTATTGTGTTTTTCATCATTGCTTGGTTCCTCTTTAGTTCTTCTACGTCCTTGTTAAATGTTTCTTGCATTTTGTCTATTCTATTTCCAAGATTTTGGATCATCCTTACTATCATTATTCTGAATTCTTTTTCAGGTAGACTACCTATTTCCTCTTCATTTGTTAAGTCTGGTGTGTTTTGACCCTGCTCCTTCATCTGCTGTGTGTTTTTCTGTCGTCTCATTTTGCTTATCTTACTGTGTTTGGGGTCTCCTTTTCACAGGCTGCAGGTTTGTAGTTCCCGTTGTTTTTGGTATCTGTCCCCAGTGGCTAAGGTTGGTTCAGTGGGTTGTGTAGGCTTCCTGGTGGAGGGAACTGGTGCCTGAGCTCTGGTGGATGAGGCTGGATCTTGTCTTTCTGGTGGGCACGTCCACGTCTGGTGGTGTATTTTGGGGTGTCTGTGGCCTTATTATGATTTTAGGCAGCCTCTCTGCTAATGGATGGGGCTGTGTTCCTGTCTTGCTAGTTGTTTGGCATAGGGTGTCCAGCACTATAGCTTGCTGGTCGTTGAGTGAAGCTGGGTCTTGATGTTGAGATGGAGATCTCTGAGAGATTTTTGCCGTTTGGTATTACGTGGAGCTGGGAGGTCTCTTGTGGACCAGTGTCCTGAAGTTGGCTCTCCCACCTCAGAGGCATGGCCCTGATGCCTGGCTGGAGCACCAAGAGCCTTTCGTCCACACGGCTCAGAGTAAAAGGGAGAAAAAATAGAAAGAAAGAAAGAAAGAGGCTATAATATAGTGAAGTAAAATAAAGCTATTGTAAAGCAAAGTATACAGACAAAATCTCACCCAGAAGCATATACATATACACTCACAAAAAAAAGGAAAAGGGGAAAAATTAATATATCCTGCTCCCAAAGTCCACCTCCTGAATTTGGGATGATTCATTGTCTATTCAGGTATTCAACAGATGCAGGCACATCAAGTTGTTTGTGGAGTTTTAATCCGCTGCTTCTGAGGCTGCTGGGAGAGATTTCCCCTTCTCTTCCCTGTTCGCACAGCTCCTGGGGTTCAGCTTTGGATTTGGACCCACCTCTGCGTGTAGGTCGCCTGAGGGCGTCTATTCCCCGCCCAGACAGGATGGGGTTAAAGGAGCAGCTGCTTCGGGGGCTCTGGCTCACCCAGGCTGCGGGGAGGGAGGGGTACGGAGGAGGCGGGGCGAGCCTGCGGCGTCAGAGGCCGGCGTGACGTTGCACCAGCCTGAGGCGCGCCGTGCGTTCTCCCGGGGAAGTTGTCCCTGGATCATGGGACGCTGGCAGTGGCGGGCTGCACAGGCTCCCGGGAGGGGCTGTGTGGATAGTGACCTGTGCTCGCACACAGGCTTTTTGGAGGCGGCAGCAGCAGCCCCAGCGTCTCATGCCCGCCTCTGGGGTCCGCGCTGATAGCCGCGGCTCGCGCCAGTCTCTGGAGTTCCTTTAGGCGGCGCTCTGAATCCCCTCTCATTGCGCACCAGGAAACAAAGAGGCAAGCAAAAGTCTCTTGCCTCTTCGGCAGCTGCAGACTTTTTCCCGGTCTCCCTCCCAGCCAGCTGTGGTGCGCTAACCCCTTCAGGCTGTGTTCACGCCGCCAGCCCCAGTCCTCTCCCTGCGATCCGACCGAAGCCCGAGCCTCAGCTCCCAGCCCCGCCCGCCCCGGCGGGGGAGCAGACAAGCCTCTCGGGCTGGTGAGCGCTGCTCGGCGCCGAGCCTCTGTGCGAGAGTCTCCCCGTTTTTCCCTCTGCGCCCCTGTTGCTGTGGGATCCGCGCTGTTAGCCGTGGCTCGCGCCCGTCTCCGAAGTTCGTTTAGGCGGTGCTCTGAATCCCCTCTCCTCGCGCACCAGGAAACAAAGAGGGAAGAAAAAGTCTCTTGCCTGTTCGGCAGCTGCAGACTTTTTCCCCGGACTCCCTCCCAGCTAGCTGTGGTGCACTAACCCCTTCAGGCTGTGTTCACGCCGCCAACCCCAGTCCTCTCCCTGCGATCCGACCGAAGCCCGAGCCTCAGCTCCCAGCCCCGCCCGCCCCGGCGGCTGAGCAGACAAGCCTCTCGGGCTGGTGAGTGCTGGTCGGCGCCGAGCCTCCGTGCGGGAACCTCTCCGCTTTGCCCTCCGCACCCCTGTGGCTGCGCCCTCCTCCGTGGCTCTGAAGCGTCCCCCCTCTGCCACCCGCAGTCTCCGCGCGCGAAGGGGCTTCCTAGTGTGTGGAAACCTTTCCTCCTTCACAGCTCCCTCCCACTGGTGCAGGTGCCGTCCCTATTCTTTTGTCTCTGTTATTTCTTTTTTCTTTTGCCCTACCCAAGTACGGGGGGAGTTTCTTGCCTTTTGGGAGGTCTGACGTTTTCTGCCAGCGTTCAGTGGGTGTTCTGTAGGAGCAGTTCCACGTGTAGATGTATTTCTACTGTATCTGTGGGAAGGAAGGTGATCTCCGCGTCTTACTCTTCCGCCATCTTCTCTCCTCCCTCGTAACTCACTTCTGATGCATAGCATCTGGCAAAAGTGATGGGATGTGGCTCTGGGAATTAGGTTATAAAAGCCTGGCACTTCCATCTTGTTTGCACTCTTTCTCTGGATCTTCTCACTCACTTGCATTAATGAAGCAAGCTGCCATGTGTGAGCTGCTTTATGAAAAGTCTCACAAAGCAAGGGACTGAGGGCAGCCTCTGGCCAACAGCTGTGAGGAAGTAATTCCTGCCAACAACCATGTAAGTGAGCTTGGAAATGAAACCTTCCCCAGTCAAACCCCAAGGAAAACCTTGATTGCAGCCTGTGAAACAAAAACGCTGAAACAAAGAATCTACCTAAGTGGCACCTGGATTTCTGACTCATTTATTATCCTGTGAGATAATAAATGTTGTTTTAAGTCACTAAATGTTGGGGGGTTATTTGTTACACAGCAGTAGATAACTATTACCTACTGCTACTTCTCTTTGTATCTTCTTTATTGACTTTTCAGGGGGTATAAATGTTTTAGATAACTGCAAATATGAGCGTTTAATTTGTACTCATCTAATATTCAATTGTTCTATAACATAATGGTTTAATAAAGCTTATATCTTAGGGATTTTTGAACTTCTTGTAGAAACTTGAAGTTTATTCTCCTCATTTTCCTTGTCTAGCAAATATCTTAATTATCTTTCTGGCAAGGCAAGGTGGCATGTGACTTTGCTTCTGAGTTCTTTGATGGCAAGTCCAAGTAGGTTGGTAGATGACAAAAGTTTGACTAGAGGAAACTGTTTTTCTTTAAAGGTCAGTAGGTTCATTAGGAATACCAGGGTTTAACCCAATATTTGTTTTGAGTATAGCCCATCATTACAATACAGAGTGTTACTTAAAAATTTTTTAAGAAATATTTTCAGTCCCTTTTCTCTAATGCTATTCAGGAAAGGGGCAAGATGAGAAGGAAAACAGGTTTTCCCTCTTCCTAACCTAATGTACACACCTGACCTTTCTCCTTGAAGTGTCTGAAATATACTATCCTTGAAACAAAAAAAGTACCAGATTGAGTCTCTTGTGAATTTTCCCAGTTTGTTCTGCTATAAAAATTTCCCTTGCTCCAGATATCATGAGTATATATTTAAAATTACTATTGCTTAGAGCAGGCAGGCAACATATATTTTTTCTTTTTTTTTTAAAATAAGTGTTCTGTCTTTTCTTGTCTTTTATTCTGTGTGTGTTCTATCCAATAATATGTACATTAGATAGCACAGCAATCCTTCCAGGATCCTAGGGCTTGAGGAAAAATTATGTCCTCTAGTTCATTTAATGGTATTCAGACTGTATTTCAGAAAACAGCCATTTAGTCTTAGTTTTAAAACTCATGTGAGACTCTGTTTACACTACATTGGTAATGTACGTTTGTATTTAACATCGTATTCCAGTACTTTGGGTAAAGGAAACAAGGATAATTTAGTCATTTGTTTAAAACAATGTCCTGGCTCTTCTTCTGGGTTATGTGCTTCTCTTCACAGTTCTGCTCTCAGACCTGTCAGCATCTTTCATTCGATCTATCTTTCCAACTTAGGAGGAACTCCCTTTTCTTCTCTGAATGGTAGTTATCAGAGCTCAGTCTAAGTTCTTCCAAAAAGCCTTTTAATATTCTTCCACTCATCTCTTCTCTCTGATTTCCTACTGCTATGGATCTTTTCCTATAGAATCTTATATTTGTTTGTTCATAAATTATTTCAGACTTCTGAATGTTAGTATGTCCTAACTTAAGCATTGCAGTCAAACCCATGCCTTTTTTATGTAGTTATTTTTCTCTAGACTAAAAGGAACAAGGAATTGGTAGAATTTTAAGTCTTGGAAAGTTGATGGGATGGGTATTTTGGAGTCAGGCTATCTGCCCAGTCGCTCGTATAACGTCTCAAGAGCAAAGTTATGTGTGGGTGAGTGTGATTTCAATAGGGAAAATTTCCTACTTTCTCATACCCTATATGTCTCTGCTGGACCCCGTTATACTTCAAGATTTCCCCTTACCAGTTCATTGATTACTGAGCCAATCAATGTAATTTTAAAATATAGTTCTGCTCTTAGCAAGATTATTGTGTATGTGTTATAATGAATTTATAGAGTACTCAACTTCTGTTCAGTTATCAGTTTTTCTTTTTGGCGTTCTTTGGTGGTCACTCATGGGTCCAATCTATGCATAGCATCTTAGTTATAACTTTTTAAAAGACCCTTGAAAAGTCACTCACAGGATATAAAGATGGCTATCTGATAGAACTGAAACCTATGGGTGCTGATGACAGTTCACACAGAAGAGGAGGGCCAGGTTAGGCATCCCTCCAAATGTTAGCCTAAATGAGATTTCAGTAGTTCAAGCTTAGGGTATATGTGTGGGTGTATGTGGGGTGGGAGAGAGGGAGAGAAAGGGAGAGAAAAATTGAGAAGCAACATTATCAATATAAGTTAGTAATAGTGTGACTTTTCTGGAGCTGAATATTCAAATATAATGATAAATGATTCATGAAAATTGAACTGAAAATATTGACCAAATTTGCTGACACCAAAAGGCATAAATGCAATCATTTATTTGACATGAAAAACTATTTTTCCTTTAGGAATTGGAAATATACAAAGACTTCAAAGTTGGTAAAGTGCCCAATATTTAGAGGGAGTGAAAAAAAAATGTCCATCCAGATGTTTGCAAGTGTTTGAATAATTAGAATTGTATAGACAAGACATCTATTTGAATTTTCAGGTTAGATATATTTTATTATTATGTAACCTAAGATCTGAGACTTAAATCCCACAAATATTTATTAACTGCCTGCTGATGATTATACGCTGAGGGAAGATGAGAGAGATGGTAGAAGATGAAGGAAGAAAGGTCGCCTTGAAGTCTTAGTTTTATTTTTTATAAGATGAAGAATCTTAAAATTTCTTGAATAGGAGAATGCTATACAATATACTTTTAACATTTTATTTTTTAAAAATTTCCTACCGTATAATTGGATTTTCTTGTGTACAGTTCTGTTCATCTTAACGAATGTATAGATTAATGTAACTCCCCACAATTAGGCTACAGAACAGTTTTGTCACCCCAAAACTCCCTTGTGCTACCCTCTTAGAGTCACAGTGTTACCCACACCTAACCCCTGACAACGTGTTTCCAATAACTATAGTCTTTTTTTTTTTCCTTTTTGAGAATGTAATATAAATGGAATTATAGAGCACATAACTTGTAGGGACTGGCTTATTTCACTCAGCATAATGCCTTTGTGGTGTGTGTCAATAGTTTGTTTCTTGTTATTGCTGAGTAGTATTCTACTTTATGGATGTACCACTGTTCGTGAATCTACTACGTACTGAAGGATATTTGGGATGTTTTCAGTTTTGGTGATTATGAATAGAACTACTATACACGTTCTTGTGTATAGATTTTTCTGTGAATGTGAGTTTTCATTTCTCTAGAGTAAATCAAAGAGTGGGATTGCTTGTAAGTATATATACAACTTCATTAAAAATTATAAGAAACTGCCTAACCTTTTTTTCAGAATAGCTTTCCTATTTTGCATTCTTACCAGCAGTGTATAAGTGTAGTTGCTCTGCATTCTCCCAAAACTTAATAGTTCAATAAAAAAATTAGCCATTCTTATAGATATATAGTGGTATCTCATTTTGATTCTAAATTGCATTTTTCTAATCGTTAATGATGTTGAACAGATTTTCTTGTGTTTATTTGCCATCCATCTATATCTTTTCAGGTGAGTGTCTGTTTAAGCTTTTTGCCCATTTAAGATTGGGTTGATTGTTTCCTTACCGTTGAGTTTTGAGAGTTCTTCATGTTTTTGAAAGCTCTGACATTCGTATCAATGCAGACCGTAGATTAGGCAAAAATATCTAAAGGCAGAGAAAGAAGAAAGGGAGCTGTAACTGATTTTCTACTAAGTATGGCTTCTTACATTGTGAAATGTTCTTGTACATCTGTTAATATTTTGGATCAATGCTTATTTCTTGTCTCTGAGTGTCTGCTTGAATAGTGAATGATTGATTTACTGCTTTTGATAGACTGCAGCTTAATGATAGCTTATATACTTGATTCTCCCAACAACCCAGTCAGATATTGCCACTCACATTTCACAGGTAAGGAAACTGAAGGGCTCAGAGAGACCTGCACTTGTCCAAGGTCACTTAGATGGGTGAGCTGGAACTGGAACCCAGCAATGTGGTTTCCACACCATGTCCTCTTTCCATGGTCCCAGAACAGCTTGAAAAGTAAAATTTATTCCATTATCATCTGGTCAGTTTGGGAGTGCAGAAACCATGTGAGCAGACCATTCATTAACCATTTATCCCCAATACATGTATGTGGCATATATTTTTGGTGATGGTCTAAGGTTCTTGGGTATTTTTGTGTTCGAAATGCAAGACCTGATCTTCAGTATTCAGCTCCAAACTCACATGATATCCCCAATCCTATTTTAACCAGGTGCTATTTGATAGCTATTTGCTCTTTTACAATTAGAACTTATTCATAATTTTTTTCCATTGAAAAGTGCCAAAGTAAATTTATTTAATTTTTATTAAAATAGAAAGTTCTGTACAGATTAGTAAAATTATACATAAAACTGGTTACAGTTTAAAAATAAAATATAGCTGGAACCACAACACAGCCTAATAAATTGGAACATTATTCTAAGCTTGGATGTGAATTACATAAAATGACTTGAGGAAAATCATATTTTCCAAACCTAGCAGATGTTATTATGCCTCTCAAATCCATTTCCATTTTTTTTTTTTTTTTTTACTCCTCTGAATACAAATTTCCCCAACTGGTGTTTATGGTCTTTGGAAAGTCATTTAGTTGTTCCCAAGGACAGAGTTGGTATTAGAAACTTTGTATAGTGGTGTACAAATAGCTAAGTGGAAGAACTGGGAGGTTACCCTCCATGACTGACCCCTGCATTGGGTTAAACCTCCATTCTTTACAGACCAAAGAAAAGTATTTTTCCCTGTCCCTCACTGGAGAATTATGGAATTATAGAGGAGTCTTTGCACATGATTAGACCACGAAATTTGAAGGAGTGCTAAACTTACCTGGGCTTAGGAAAGCTTTTCTAGGAATATTGCCCTGGCAAAGGTGAGATATTTTCATCAGATTTATTAGCCAAGAGAGAAAAGCTTACTTTAATGTTCCCAGTGGCCCCATAAGTTATTTCTCTCTATCTGCCATGGAGGAAAATAATTAAATTATTGATGTTTGTTGGCCCCTACGTGCAACTCCTTTTTCATTTATATTGTTCATACACCCAATGTAAATATTTCAGACTTCAAGTAAATCAGTGACTCAGGACCAAAGATATATTAGTTTGACTAGCAATGCCAATGTTTTCATTCCCTCCAAGGAAAGTGGTATGGACTGATTTTATCTGCTGCCAACATTAATCCCAGTGTGATTAAGTTCAGAATATTTAAATATGTATTTCCAGGGTTTGAAAATTCCCCTCCCTAGGGTTGCTTCAGGAATGTAAACCAATCTTTCTTTAATTACCATGCTCTAAACAATATTGAAGGGTAAATACAAAGGCCCTCCTATCCCATTACTGACCCTGTGTGCAGCCTGCCTGACACACAGGGGGAAATGAGGTGGCCAGGAAGAAGGGCTAGAGATCTATTTTCCTGAAGTCATGCTCTAAATATGATCTTGGAAAAAAAAAGTCTTATCTCTCCATTCCACTTCTATTCTGGGGCTCCTTGTTCTGGGGTCAGATGAGTTCCATCTGAGAGTCTATACTAGGCTGATATCATATAAAATATTATTGGGCATTTTGCACTCTTCTCCTCCCCCCAAAATACTTCATGATCCAAATATTCAGTGAAAATATTTCCAGATTATATTGAAAGCAATAAAGTAGATTAAAAAAAAGAATTCTGTTGAAATGAGATTTAGAAAATGTCATTCTGGAAACTTTGGAGAACACCTCAAAGAAATTTTAATAAGAACATTCTTTGGTGTTCCCTTAACTGACAAAGCACTTAGAGATGATCCTTCTTCTATCCGAGATATTAGGGAAAGAGCACAGAGTGTTGATTTCCACAGATAACCGTTCATTTCACTTTGCTACCTTGATAAACTTTGCAACAGAACTGCTAAGAAGTAGAGAATCCAGTGATTTGAGATCTCTCTAAAGAGAAAGTATAAATTGTGCTTTGCGAGCCACTGATGGAATAATTTAGGACAAATCCTTTCTTGTTCCCTTTTAAGATGGCGGCAAAAAGACATTTCTCAGGGGCTACTGCAACATACTTGAGTGGCTTTGATTTCCAGTGTGAAGCTTGGAGATCACACTAACCTGGACAGGGGGAAAGCTTGATGTTGCAGAGAAGTTGTTTTACTTCTTGGTACTTACATGTGTAGTACAACATGGCACTTCCAATGTTCTTAATAAAGGGCTTCCCCAGTGAATTTGTGGGGGGGAGATCTCTGTTTCGCCACCAAAACTTTTAAACTATTTACTCCTTAGACAAGCTGTAGCAAAGTAATAAAATAGTCCAAAGGGGAAAACACCCAAAACAGCATGTCTGCTTTAACAAAAATATTTTGGATCTTTTAATGATATGAAATTGCTGTTCATCTCCTTCTATTACTTAAAAAATGCTTTAGGGTTTCCATATTCTTATGGACAAAAGGGGAAATAGCCAAATATAGTCATTTTTTAAAAAAATTTTTATTGGAGTATAGTAGATTTACAATGTTGTGTTAGTTTCTGCTGTACAGCAACATGTATCAGTTATACATATACATATAGCCACTCTTTTTTAGATTCTTTTCCCATATAGGCCATTACAGAGTACTGAGTAGAGTTCCCTGTGCTGTACAGTAGGTCCTTATTAGTTATCTATTTTATATACAGTAGTGTGTATATGTCAATTCCAGTCTCCCAATTTATCTGTCCCCCCAGCCCCCCACTCCACTTCCCCCCCTCCCCCTGGCAACCATAAGTTTGTTTTCTACATCTGTGACTCAATTTCTATTTTGTAAATAAGTTCATTTGTACCATTTTTTTTTTTTTAGATTCCACATATAAGTGACATCATATGATATTTGTCTTTCTCTGTCTGAGTTACTTCACTCAGTAAGACAATCTCTAGGTCCATCCATGTTGCTGCAAATGGCATTATTTTGTTCTTTTTTATGGCAAATGTCATTTTTGAGGAGAATAAAGGGGCATAGGTCATTGCATAATTCCAAAACAAATGTCACATTGTTTAATGCATACAAGGAATGAGATAATGGGAGAATTTAATTACTTGGCAAAATGCTTAATGTAATAAAATAAGAGAAGAGAATTGGCTTTAGGATGAGGGCATGTCCACAGTATTGTGGTGCAAGTGGTTCATGCTGTCTATTTTCGTCCAGTGTGTCAGAGAATTTACAAGCAAACTGGCAGTTTTAAATTTCTGCCTTTCCCCCATGTCCTACTACTTAGTCCACACAAATGCCTCACAGTCTTGGTGTCAAATAAAGGCAGTCTCACTTGACTTTGGGGGATCATTAAGTAATCTTTCCATACATAGAGAGTTTGCACAGAGCCCCCAGGCCTGGAATCTCTTCGGTTTACTTCATGAAAATGTTTTCTTGCTCCTTTTGAGCAAGATAGGCTTTACCCAGTTTGAAAATAGTTTTGCAGTTGGTTTGTAATGTCTTTTTTATTCTGATGGATTAGGAGACGTACACACACATACGTTTAGTGCATGAATTCTTTCTACTTCTGGACATTACATCATTATTATTGTTATTATTCAGTATTGGTAACATGGCTGTAGTCAAATGTATACACAGAGGAAGTAAGTATTAAAAATGAATTTAGAATTTTATGGGAACCATTAGGGTGTTGGTGAGGATGCTGCAGAGAGGTGCCTTGTATACTGTGGATCACATTTTCCTGTTTCAGTTTGGATTGTTATTTCCAATTAAAACAGACTCCTGAGCTTTGTTAAGTTTGTGTTTAGATTCTGAGCCTGGGTTTGGCTAATTTTTCTTGGTGACAACTCTGCTATAGTCCCTAACATTTGATTTCAGCCACCACCAGCTGTCGTGTGAGCTGGCAACCTCAGCATTGGGGCAATGCGCCGAGACTCCTTGGATCAAAACATTTATATAAATATTTACACAAATATTTCAGATTTCCAAACTGATGTGCCTACCTTACCCTCTTTCCCCAATTTCCTACTACTTTAAATATGTTCTTTCCTGGCAAAACAAATTTTATGAGGGCAAGATTTGGTTTCTCTGCTAGGCTTTCAGAAACTTTACAGAGAATAAAAGTTTAATGAGTTTTGCTCTTTATGAGAAAAATTCCAATAATGGAAATGGCAGGTTTCTATAGTTACACATTACGTTTTACACATTTAACAAGAGCAAAGCTCTTAAGCAAGAAGGAACATAAATGGTTTTTATTAATATTCATATAATATTACTTCCCACTCACAATAAAACACATTAAAATTTTATCAACTAGTTAGCAAATGCACCTAATGTTAATTCTCCAATCTTGCTGTTCATATTTAGATCTCCACTCTGATGTTTCTTTCTTTTCTCAGAGGCTTAAAAAATGCCTTCCTTCAACATTGTGTTGGTGTACCATTTTCACAGTCTAATACCATACAGAAAATTAGTTCCCATAAATTATAATTAAATAGTTTTTCAAGCTTCTTCTGCAATCATCTGCAATTAATATGCAACATAAATTTCAATGAGTATAATAGCAAATAAGTTTTAATACTCAAACTATAAAATTGGGGCAAAACTTTCCATATGTCCCTAAAATCTTATGTTTTTAGTCACCGGTGGATTTTGTGAACTATATGTTTATCAACAAAGTAGAGACTTCTAATCTAGGATAATGATTCTCAGTCAGAGGCAATTTGGCCCCCTTCCCCAGAGGATAAGTGGCAATGTTGGAAATTTTTTGGCTGTCGTAACTGGGGGGTGCTACTGGCACCTAATGAGTAGAGGCCAGGGATGCCAGTAAACATCCTACTAATGCACAAGTCAGCCCTGCCCCCGCTTCCCAACACACACACAGAGACACACACACACCAAAAAATTCTTAGGTCCTAGGTGTAAACAGAGCCATGATTGAGAAATCTTCATCTAAGACAATATCACAATATCATTTTGTAATAAATAAGTTGGGCAACCAAGATACGTTAACTTAAGTATTAAAAGTTATTCCTTCAATTTTGGAACCAAGTAAGATACTACTGATTGTATATGAATTTTAATTTAATATCTTGGTCAGGGAGGAAAATGTCGAACAATGAAGAAAAAAGAAAAAATAAATAGCCGTAGCATTTTGTTTCCATTAGTAGATCAAACTTGTTTTCAAGTGTAAATTCTCCCAGGGTTCTTTGAGTCAGCTTGAGTAGATACCTAAGTAGAAGAAAATGTCGGTGTAACTCTGTGTGACAGGCTCTTGAAAGCTCTGTTGAAGAGTTATAACTGAAGAGAAAATGTGTTGTAACATAGTTTCTTGGAATAGAAGTAGTTGTCAAGACTGAAAAGTTTATTTGATTAAATCTTACTCATCCTCAGAGTGCTACAGATTTCCTCTCCTTCCCCAAATAAATGTAATAGATATCTTTTTTCCCTAAAGCTCTTAAAGAGCAAAGTATTTTAACATTTCTTGATTGTTCTACATAATCATTATCAATACGTACTTAAATTTTTTTAAGAAATTGTACTTTTAAACAACTCTGAAGTTTCAGATAAATGCTCCTCAGATACAGAATATTAAAACTCAGTTTCCTCACAAACAAAACTAATTCCATAGAATACGTTCTGCATGGAGGCAAGGACCTTGGCTGCCATGAAATTAGCTTTGGTTCCCAACACCTGGAGCAGTCCATCGTACATAAAATGAATTCAGGAAATATTAGTGAAATTAACACACTGAAACTAGTTGTGCCAGTCTGTGGACTATTCTGTAAATGTGCCTATATTTAAGCAAGTAAAATATGCATTCAGAAGAGGCTACTTAGAATTAGAAGCAGTATCAAAGAGTCTACAAATTTTGTTATATATTCAAAAAGCCTAGAATAAGCAAGTCTAGGGTAGTGGCTTCCCTAACCCGAAACTTTTTTAAGTGCTTGTGGCTCGTATTTGCCTTTGAGACCACTTTTTCTCACTTCCTTTACCCAGAAATGTCGTGCGGGTTGTAGGCTATAGACATTACCGCAGTGACGTAACAGCATAACTTACACTCGTTGCTACAACATCCCCACCCGGTGTAGTGTAGAGTGACAACTGCCACCAGCACGGCATATACTTACACAAAACAAAGCCTCACCCAAACCGGAAACACTCTAATGCCTTCAAAGGTATTTGATCCATTTTAACATTTATTCCTTTGGCTCTTTTAAGAGTTTTATTTAGGTATTCAGTTTTGAAGTGCATTTAATTAATTTTATTTTTGCACCTGCACAAATTGTAACTCAAAGTGGACTAGGAACAATTAGAACTTACTTGGATACTTCATCTGAAGTGAGCGAATGGACAATACCTTCACTCCTGAAGTTATAACTTCTACCTATGGACTGATGACTCCTACCTTTTAACTCCAGTCCAGCCTTCTCAAGCAGCTCTAATGCTACTTCTCTAACTTTATCCTGGAAAACTCTATTTGGGTCTCCATTGGTTTCCAGTTATACTTGCCTGGAGGTAAACTCACTGTATTTTCCCCCTCCCAAACCTGATTTTCTACCTTTCAATTTCACCTAAGTGAATTGATTTTCTGTTTCTTTCAATGGCAAAGTCTGCAAATCACAATTCAGTATGTATCCACTATTCAGCCTTGTTTCTCAGCAAATTACAATTTCGATCACTAAGAAACAGATTAAGTTTTTCAGGACTCATGCTTATGTTTTGTTGTTGATTACTCATGTCACATGGTTAGCAATTGGCCATTTAAAATAAAATTAGGCAGGATACAAAATTAATGCACAGAAATCTCTTGCATTCCTATACACTAATGATGAAAAATCTGAAAGTGAAATTAAGAAAACACTCCCATGTACCCTTGCAACAAAAAGAATAAAACACCTAGGAATAAACCTACCTAAGGAGACAAAAGACCTGTATGCAGAAAATTATAAGACACTGATGAAAGAAATTAAAGATGATACAAATAGATGGAGAGATATACCATGTTCCTGGATTGGAAGAATGAACATTGTGAAAATGACTCTACTACCCAAAGCAATCTACAGATTCAATGCAATCCCTATCAAACTACCACTGGCATTTTTCACAGAACTAGAACAAAAAATTTCACAATTTGTATGGAAACACAAAAGACCCCGAATAGCGAAAGCAGTCTTGAGAAAGAAAAATGGAGCTTGAGGAATCAGGCTCCCTGACTTCAGACTGTACTACAAAGCTACAGTAATCAAGACAGTATGGTACTGGCACAAAAACAGAAATATAGATCAATGGAACAGGATAGAAAGCCCAGAGATAAACCCACACACATATGGTCACCTTATCTTTGATAAAGGAGGCAAGAATATACAATGGAGAAAAGACAGCCTCTTCAATAAGTGGTGCTGGGAAAACTGCACAGCTACATGTAAAAGAATGAAATTAGAACACTCCCTAACACCATACACAAAAATAAACTCAAAATGGATTAAAGACCGAAATGTAAGGCCAGACACTATCCAACTCTTAGAGGAAAACATAGGCAGAACACTCTATGACATAAATCACAGCAAGATCCTTTTTCACCCATCTCCTAGAGAAATGGAAATAAAAACAAAAATAAACAAATGGGACCTAATGAAACTTAAAAGCTTTTGCACAGCAAAGGAAACCATAAACAAGATGAAAAGACAACCCTCAGAATGGGAGAAAATATTTGCAAATGAAGCAACTGACAAAGGATTAATCTCCAAGATTTACAAGCAGCTCATGCAGCTCAATATCAAAAAAACAAACAACCCAATCCAAAAATGGGCAGAAGACCTAAATAGACATTTTTCCAAAGAAGATATACAGATCGCCAGCAAACACATGAAAGAATGCTCAACATCATTAATCATTAGAGAAATGCAAATCAAAACTACAATGCGTATCATCTCACACCAGTCAGAATGGCCATCATCAAAAAATCTACAAACAATAAATGCTGGAGAGGGTGTGGAGAAAAGGGAACCCTCATACACTGTTGGTGGGAATGTAAATTGATACAGCCACTATGGAGAACAGTATGGAGGTTCCTTAAAAAACCAAAATTAGAGGGCTTCCCTGGTGGCGCAGTGTTTAAGAATCTGCCCGCCAATGCAGGAGACACGGGTTCGAGCCCTGGTCTGGGAAGATCCCACATACCACGGAGCAACTAAGCCCGTGTGCCACAACTACTGATCCTGTGCTCTAGAGCCCGTGAGCCACAACTACTGAGCCTGTGTGCCACAACTACTAGAGCCCGTGCTCTGTAACAAGAGAAGCCACCACAATGAGAAGCCTGTGCACCACAATGAAGAGTAGCCCCTGCTCGCCGCATCCAGAGAAAAGCCCACGTGCAACAACAAAGACACAACACAGCCAAAAAAAAAAAAAACCCCCAAAAACCCCAAAAAACTAAAAATAGAACTACCATATGACCCAGCAATCCCACTACTGGGCATATACCCTGAGAAAACCATAATTCAAAAAGAGTCATGTACCACAATGTTCACTGCAGCTCTATTTACAATAGCCAGGACATGGAAGCAACCTAAGTGTCAACAGACAGATGAATGGATAAAGAAGATGTGGCACATATATACAATGGAATATTACTCAGCCATAAAACGAAATGAAATTGAGTTATTTGTAGTGAGGTGGATGGACCTAGAGTCTGTCACACAGAGTGAAGTAAGTCAGAAAGAGAAAAACAAATACCATATGCTAACACATATATATGGAATCTAAAAAAAAAAAAAAAAAAAAAGGTCATGAAGAACCTAGGGGCAAGATGGGAATAAAGACGCAGACCTAGGGAGAGGGAAGGGTAAGCTGGGACAATGTGAGAGAGTGGTAGTGTATATATGGACATATATACACTACCAAATGTAAAATAGGTAGCTAGTGGGAAGCAGTCGCATAGCACAGGGAGATCAGCTTGGTGCTTTGTGACCAGCTAGAAGGGTGGGATAGGGAGGCTGGGAGGGAGGGAGATGCTAGAGGGAAGAGATATGGGGATATATGTATATGTATAACTGATTCACTTTGTTATAAAGCAGAAACTAACACACTGTTGTTAAGCAATTATACTCCAATAAAAATGTTGAAAAAGTAAAAAAAATAATAATAAAATAAAATAAAATTAGGAAAACATTGGCTGTCAGGTGAAAGATCCCCTAGCTCTTTAATATTGGTTTATGAATCTTTATTTGCTGGTATGAGGAACGTTATAGGAAAGCTAAAGTTCTGCAAAGTTACTTTTAGTTAAAAAAATCCATGAGGACAAAATATAGTCAATAATAATACTTGAAATTGGTCCACGATAGTTTCCCATTAATTTTTGAATTGCAATATACTCTGAGAATTACGGTGAAAAACTTAGTTTAATCCACTTTACACGTTTGGAAAGGCAGGTACGCAAAGACTGTGCTTTTTAAGAGTCATACAACAAATTGAGAGGAAGAACCAAGATTCAGTTCATATTTATATATTTCCAAATCAGTGTCTCTTCTAAATCCTATTGCTTTCCATCTTTGAAAAATTGTACTTAGTGGGAATTTAGGATTAATTTTGTTTTTATGTAGTCCTCTGAATATGCCATGCTCCTTCTGTCTCAAAGCCTTTGCACGTGACATTTTCCTGCTTGAAATGTTCTCTGCTTTCTCCCAGTCTCATTTCCCTTCAGCTAATCAACTGCCTTCATTTTCAGATCCCGGTCCCAGCATCTTTTCTTTAGGGAGCCTTCAGTTACATCCTGTATTAACTCAGATGCTTGCTGTAGATATCTGTAATTTTTTCAAAACGTGTCACAGTGTTGTGTTTTTCAGTTTGTGTGTGTGTGTGATTATTTGTGTAATGACTTTGTTTTCCCCTTAGACTATAAGCACTAGAAGAGCAGAGCTTGGGTTGATTTTGTTCTCTATTGTATCTGCAGGGGAAAGTACGCCTAGCACATACTAGAAAAATTAAATTTATGAAGGTATACGATACTTGAATAAAGATAATATTCTAAAGGAAATTGTATTTAAATTGTAGAAGAAACATAAATAGAAAGAAATAAAAAATATAAGAAAAAAGTGTTTGTTATGAGCGGAAATTAGCTCCTAAAAGTCCTGAGACCAAAGGAATTCCAGGAACCACCTCCACTGAAATTTTCTTAAACCTGGGGGTGGTTCTATAAATTGCTTTCTGTTATTTACTTATATTACTACAACAGTAAATGTTAGCGTGTGCTTACCATAAGTTTTAGCATCCTATGTCTGCCTGAAGATTATGATAACTAATTACTAAATAATGGGTGCCTCTGGAGTAGAGGGCACTAAATGAGGCATTTTATGGAAATCAGAGTAGACACTCCTTTAGCATTAAGTTGTTCTCTGTATCTCTGGGAATGTACACCGTGTGCTAGAAAAGAGGTGAGGGGTGAAGAGAGGGTCAAAAAAGGATTTTAAAAAATGTTAAGGAACTATTTACTTAGATTAACTTGCCCTATCACTACCATATAGTTTCCATGTTTAATTTTTTATTTCCATCAATGAAATTCTCTTCAACAAGTGTAATTTCTTTCCCCAGTTGACCTGAGTAGAATTCTTCGACCAATGTTTATTGAGTGTTTAGTATGTGCGAAACACTTACTAGGTCATAGAAAGATAAGACACATCCCTATCCTTCAGAGAGCTTGCAGACTCTGAGAGACAGAGGAATAAACTGTGGCGGCATGATAGGTTTTGAGACATGGGGGCGCCATGGGTATTATGAGGGCACAGAGGAAGAGTACCAGACTCACAGTGATTCTGGCTAAGTTTCCTAAGGAAAATGAGGATTAAGCTTATTTTTGAATAACCAGCAAGAGTTGGCCACGTGAAGAAGGAAGAAAGAAGAACAGGCAGTTTAGAAAGAGAGAAAAGTATGGGCAAAAGCACGGAGGAGTGAAAGACTTTGAGGAGTAGAGTGTTTTTTCAGGGGTAGCAGGGACATTGGGAAGCATCTTGACTGTCTTCATAGGATGGTTGGATTTTATTCTGGAGGTGGCAAGAATCATTTGAAGAATTTTAAATAGCGGATGAGGGAGATATGTCATCACTTGGTGACTGATTAGACAGTTTGATAAGATTCAGGAAGGATTGTAGAATAAGTCTACAGAATTCTAGATTCTGATCTGGGCAAGACGGTACAGGAGGAGGAGTAGGTCTGATGGGTAGATAATGAATTGTTTTTTCTCATTAAACTAAACGTGTAGCATATCCAAGTGGAGACCAGGATTAACAGATCTGGAGACCAGGAAAACATTTAGGGCTACAAACAGACAGATATTTACAAATAGATTATTATAAAGGTGGTAGTTGAAAACAGAAGTATGAATGAGATGTTCTTAGAAAGCACACCCAGGGAGAGGAGAACTTATCCCCATTTGTGTCTTGTGTTGAGAATATTTTGGTTTTGCCATGCAGCATTTATTCATCTTGCTCCTTGAAAAAGTACCCTGTATTTCCTTTGGGTTGCTACATCTATCTAACTTTTATTGCAAATGCTTGAGGCTGATCCTGTGCTCAGCTCTAGCGGTGGCCATGTAAGTAGGCATAAGTCAATTGGTTAATTCCATTCCTCTGGCCTCAGTAATTGGCTCATTGATGGGAATGGGACTGAAAACAGGCAGAAACAGGACATATTTGAACTATTGGTGGTGGTGGGAGGAATCTCTCTTTTCTTCTGGACTTGAATCTGGAGGATGTTACTAGGAGTTGTCGGGGGCTACCTTGAATAGCGTGAGAACAAAACCAACACCAAAGAAGCCAGAGCCAAGAGATGGAGAAAAACAGTCATGACAAAAACCTCCCTACCCTACTCTACTTAAAAAGTACTTAATGACATTCCATTAGAACAAATCTAAAGCCTTGTTAATGTGAATTACAAGATGTTGCTTGATCTTGTCCCTGGCTGTCTCTCCAGCCTCATTTTTCTCTCATTTCCTTGTGATGTGCCATGTTCCTTTCCATATAGGACCTTTGCATATGGTGTTTCTCGGTTTAGAGCTTTACCTTTCTCTCTTTGCCTAGTAAATACCTACTATTCCTGAGACCCGAGAGCCAGTGCCCTAGGAAAGAAGGCCTTTCCTGGCCAGCATATGCCCAGTCGGGGTTATGTTTCTTATTATAGACCAGGAGTGGTAAACATTTTTCTGTAAAAGGCCAGATAATAAGTATTTTAGGCTTTACATGCCATGTGGTCTCTATCACAACTACTCAACTCTGTTGCTCTGGTGTGAAAGCAACCATACACAATATGTAAATGGAGAGACATGCCTCTATTTCAGTATAGCTTTATTTACAAATACAGTCAGTGGGCCATATTTAGCCCACAGGCCACAGTTTCCTGAGCCCTTCTATAAATCTTTATTTCCTTCAGAGCCCTGATCCTGGTTTGTAATTAAATATTCATCATGGTAATTATTTGATTAATGTGTGTGTCTACCACCAGATACTAAGCTCCATGACATCAGGAACCATGTGTTTTTGCTCACCACCATATTTCCAGGATTTAGCATGGTGTCTGGTACACAGTAGAATTTCGTGCATGTGGTAGTTTTATGTTTAAAACATAATTAGAGGAGAAGGAGCCCATGAAGAAGACTGAGAAGGAATGAACTGAGGTAGTTGTAAAATATGGATGAAATGGAATCCGGAAATTTTTAAGGAGAAACTTTAAAAAGAAGGGCTTAGTCAACAGCATCAGATGCTACAATCAAATGACTAAGACAGGAATGGGAAAATTTCCCTTTGGCAGCTAGGGAGATATGGATTAGCACGGAGAGAATACCTTCACTGGAGTAGTGAGGATGGGGAGGGGCAGTCAGAAGTCAGATTATTTCTGAAGAAAAGAAGATGGGAAATATAGACAAGTATTTTGTGAAGTTACTGTGAAGGAAAGGAGTGGGAATTATAGCCAGAGGGAGATTTAAGCCACTTCAATTAAACCAAAGTTTCTAGAATAAAACAGAGCAATATTTTCTTGACGTTACAGTAGGTAAAAAAAGGTCTTAAATAGAACACAAAATCACTAAACATGAAGGAAAAATATGGTAAATTGGACCCCATTAAAGTGGAACACTTCTGTTTACCAAAGGTCACTATTTAGGGTATTTAAAGACAAGTTACAGAATAGATCTTTTATATAGGTATAATATATACTATGTATGCATATATTATGTATTAATGTATTTATAAATTATATAAGAATATATAAGAATTTACATATAAAATATATTTATATTATGTAAGTATATGTATGCATATATATGTATATATATATATGAAAGGGACAGAGAGAGCGAGATCAGGAGAAACATATCCACAATACATAAAGAGAAACAGGAAATAGGCACCCCAAATAGAAAAATGGACAAAGCACTTGAACAGATCCTTCCTATCTGAATGGCCAATTAACCTGGGAAAAGTTGGTCAATGTCATTACGCATCAGGTAAATGTAAATTAAAACCACAATTAGATATCTTTACACCTGTGCCGGAATAACTACCACTACCACCAAAATTGAAAATACCAAGTTTTGGAGAGGATATGGAACAACTGGATCTCTCATATATTGCTGCTGGGAGAGTAACTAGATCCATTTACTTTGGAAAACTGACAGTATCTACTAAAGCTGAATATATGCACACTCTATGATACAGAAATGCTACTCTCAGGTATACACCCCCAAAATGGGTACATATGTTCAGCTAAGAATGTTCATGGTAGCCCTATTTTGCAATTCCTATTAAATAAAAGGTGCACACTGGAAACAAATTAAATCTCTTTCACCCGTGGATTAACTTGTAGATTGTTCATACAGTAGGATACTATACAGCAATGAGAATTAATGGACAAAGCTACATGCATGATATAACATGGATATTTTTCACAAACATAATATCGGTCCAAGAAGCCAGACACGAGAGAATATATGGATTAATTCAATTTAGAGAAAACTGTCAAATAGGCAAAATTAACCAATGGTGTCAGAGGTCAGGATAGTGGTTATCTTTGGGAGAGGGAATTCCCTGGTGGGGGAACAAAAAAGGTTTCTGGGGTGCTGGTAACATTCTACTTGTTGATATGGATGGAGTTTACAGCGGTGCATTTACTCTGAAAATTCTTCTTTTATGATGTTTGCTCTTTTTCCTATTTCAATAAACAAGTTTATTAAGCAAATGAACACTTAGAGTTTTTTGCCACCATTTGTATGTTGATTGGAAAGGGCCAGTAAAAGGGAGAGAGAGGAGGAATTTGATGGGCTGCTGCCCTGAGGAGGTGAGTAGGATGAGGTGAGGGCACAGGTGGGAGGGACAGCCTACCTCCTCTAGGATAGAAGGGAAGGTAATATGTATTTTTGCAAGGGGTTAGAGAATGTTTTCAATCAGGCAGAAGGTCTCTCCTTTTCTCCCCCTAACATCTTTTATCCTAAACTTTGTCTGTCTCTATCTCTCCCACCTTCACCCTTTTGGGTAGTTCACATTTGTCTAAAGAATTACAAAGAATTGCCTTAATGTGAAATTCTTAGAAGTGTTGAGGCTGTTTCTAAAAAGGTTTCCCAAGGGTTTTGTTCCTTGTTAGACCATTCTTATGTTGATTAGTAACTAAGACAGATTGTGTTTTCTTTTTCTCTTCCTTCTGTGCATGTGACAATAAAGATTTCATTGGGAGCTCTGGTGTAGGCACTTATAACAGGATTAAGTACAGAATAAAAATACCTTCTGCATGAAATTAAAAGATAATAAGGCCCTAATGTTTACTGAAAGCAATGTATTATGTTCTATCAGCTTGATTATCTCCTTTGGAGAGAGTGAACACTTCTGCCTACTTCTTTCCCGTCACTGCCCAGACTTGCCTGGAGTGACTTACCACCTCACAATCGCAACTGAATTATCCTCATAATCGCTTCAGTTTTCCACTTAGCTGAAGTGATGGGGGCTTTCTCTCAGAATTGGGCCAAATCAGGCAGATTTCTTTGGAATGACTATACAACATGGTGTACAGAAAATTTAAGGGCAAGATTTGCAGAGGAAATGAAGGTAACTTCTTGGGAATTAGAGCTCTGTAATCTTTTGAGGTTTCTGAAATTTTTTGACTGGCACAGTATCCCTGCATTAGACCATTTTCTTTAAGAACTTTATAGGTAATCTTTCTTTCGCACCAGTTCTCTCTTAACTAGTGGAGAGTGAGGTTGTGCAGGTGGTTTCACAGAACCTTTGTGATTAAGTCATTGAAGATCAAATAGAGGGAAGAAAATAGTATCCTAACGTATCCCAACTGTTGTGGCTCCTAGCTTTGTTCAGTAATGACACAAATCGTCTTTATATTATTTCTTTCTCTCATCAGTGGAATCTAATTTTTTTCTTTTTTCCCTTTCTGGTAAAACACAAGATATACCTAGCTCTACATACCCAGAACAAATTCTACAACTTTTGAGGTTCAGTTTAAGTTCTATATCTACATGAATGCTTCCAACATTACTAAAAACCTTAACTATCTTTATTTCTGTGAACATATAAAATGTACACATACTCTACCATGCAATTCATTGTTAACAATATAACTGGTTTATCACATGTGCTTGTCTGGTATTTCCAACTATATTAAAGCTCTCTGAAGATAAAAATCATGCATTATGCTTCTGATTTGTAAACTCAGTAAATGGTTTCTATTTTTTCATGGCATCTTAAAAAATAAGTTCAAGAACCCTATTAATATTAAGAAAGAAACTTACATCCTCAAGTCAATTTCATCACATTTCAAATTAGGTATTTTTACAATAATTTACTTCTTGTTTGGAGTTCATAAGAAAAATGAGATAATAAACGAGAGTTGAACTGCAAACCTCAACCTCAGTCAAGATGAAAATGAAAAGAGAAGTAGGGAGTTATGAGTAGCTTGGCTGTTTAGGTATGGAAATAAGTTTTTCTTCAATTATTTGGAGCATAGCCACACACATCTGCTTATGTGCCAGAATTTGGGTTTACACCGATGGAACTAATTTTACTAAAAATATCTTGACTCAACAATTTTATAACTTTAAAACCAAATGTTACTTTTATGGAGTTTTAGCCATTTCCTTTTTTTTTTAATCTTTCTTTTTTCAAAACGTTAGAACTAAGGAAACACAATGGCAGCTAACCATCAATGGAAGCTATTTGTTATAATGACAAGTGACAGTTGTATGTAATTATACCATGAATTTCCATGGAAAAAAATTAGGCTTGGCACACAGAACATCAATACCAAAGTACAAACACTTTTCAGCTTTTCTAAGCACCAGTTTTAATTTTTTAAAGATTGAGCCTTAATGTGTATAAAACTTTATTTTTATTTTTAATTTTTTTGCTTTTGATTTTCCGAGGTCCTGTGAGTGGTCCAGGATGCAATCAGCAGAGTACACATATTTGATAAATACTAGTGAGATCAACCAATTTCATGACCACAAAATGCAGCTATTATCCCAGTTTGCCATTACAAAGATGTTTTCTAAGGCCACAACAAAGGTCAGACCAGGACAGAATGGCAACCAAGGGTCTCCAGGTGGAAGAGGGGAATTGATATGGGGGTGTTATAGAGTCAGAGAGGATGAGATGGCAGAGCTCAGCGGCATTAGATAGAAGTCATTGCATTATGACTTACCTGGGAGACTGAGGTGTTGTGTCTCAATTCCCGAGCCTCCCTCCCCCTCCCCATTCTTTTGTTCATCTTCCGTTGTTTCTCATTCAGTCCTATTCTACACCCTAGTTGGTCAAGAATCTTCTATTTTCAATCACTTCCTATTTTCTTCATAAATTTTTTTTTGTTTCTAGGTTTCAGTCCCAATCAGTCCCTCCTCTCCTTTTGCTTTGTCTCTGGTATTGAGTATATTTGTTGTTTGGTTGTCACTTTCTTTCCTAATTCCTGCAGAATTGGATCTCAGTTTCTTGTTCGTCCTCAAGGACCAGAGAGTCATTCTTCATGTAGAATATTCAAAAACATGATTGATCTTATTTTTACAACAGAGTTTCTGCTTCTTGACCAATTTGTGCCTTGGGTACTACTTCCTTCAAAATCCACAATGCCCTAAACCCACAAAATAACTCAATAGGTGGAGTGCTGTAGGTTCAACAGTGGTAGCAGTAAGGAACTCATGATGTGTGTGTGGAAATTGGAGAGAGAGGATTGCAATAAACCCCAGACAGAGATGTGATACGGGTTATGTGATTATGAAATGGAATTGCATCTGGGGAAGTAACAGAATTGGAGGCCTGCAGGGGCTGAGAGGACTTTGGAGGACTGCAGGTGCTGAGAGTACTTTAGAGGCCCAATTCTTTGGCTGTGAGAGAAGAAAGATTAAAAAGTAGGAAAGGGAGAAATATGATATTGTGTATTGTGAGGCAGATTTATTTCCTTCCAATATGCCTATAGAACTGATAAGAGATTGTGGTGGCAGAATCAAGCAATCTGTCAATCAGGAAACCAGATTAACAGTGCACAAAGATAGCATAGCTTTAGGAAGTGGCTGCTGTAGATTTCAGTGCAACCGCCCAGACAGTTATTAGGAAGTTGAGGACAGTTCAATGTCCACGGTGCCTACTGGACCATATTTATTTCTAATAAATAAAATAGAACATTTCATTTTTGTTTAATGTGACAAACATGTACTGAGGACTCATGATGGGCTAGGTAGGCCTGTGCCATACACTGACGATAGTAGAGAGAAACAAAAGAAGAAAGGAAGAAATGATAAATAATAAAGGGAGCAAGGAAGGTAGAAAAGATGGAAAGAAGGAGGAAGAAAGAAAGAGAATTGGTTCCTGTCCTCAGGGATGTATCTTCTCATAAATTTTGTTGTCGCTCTCTTAGGTTGCATTAATAAAGTATTAATAAATTAGAATGAAGTCGCAGCATAATAAATATGAATGTTATAGGTTGCTTTAAGTGGATGGTCCAACAGCTTTCACTTTCTCCAAATGGTGTATGCCAGCCCTAAAATAGCTGAGTGATTACTTCAGCTTAGCTGCTTCATCTTACATATGGAGAACCAGGCATGGTGCCATTATTTATAAACGTGCCCTCATGGTGACAACTCTGGTTTTTGTTTCGTTTGTTTCAACATTAACAGATATTTGATACATGGTTTTTCTGTACTACAGATTTTGGTCAGATGGTCAAGTGGATATGAAAAAAAAAAATCAGGTCAGTGGCATCTATCATTTTCATGGTTTGAAGTAAGCCTGGGACAGAGACAGAGTCCATTAAGTTAAAGATTAAAAAAACCTGCCTTAAGATGGTAAAGTTAGGAGGTGCCAAGTAAGAGCATCTGTTTTTCAGAAATTGAGAACTAAAGCCTACGGCGAGAACAAAAGAGTTTCCCTACTCCACATTTTAAGTTTAGGGTGCCCATCAGCTGTTGGGCTGTCCACTTCCCTACAGGGATGGCTAAGGAGTGCCTTTTCATCAGAGGTAGACCCTCTCAACCTGGCTCCACCTCTTTGAATTCATGTGAGACAGAGGCTGGAAGCGAGGTGGTTATGCCTTTTGCAGAGAGTGATTTTTCCTGTAGGGAAGGTATCGCCTTCATTCTCCTTTCTGTGGGAGATGAGAAAGGTATCCAACTGCTTGCTATCTCTCAAGGCAAGGGAAAGGAATCCCAGAGTTGGGGCAAGTCTGCTAGAGTGGAAAATGACCTCCAGTGTCCTGCAGGATCTCTGCCAAGCAGCTAAGCTTGCTCATCTGTCCTGATAATGCTGAATCAGAGAGTTGGCATGCTGGCGTGGTTCCTCAAGTTCTCAGTCCCCAGAGTTAGGGAGAATGGACTTATCTACGCCATCAGGCTCCAGAGTTGAGGACTGTGGTGGGTACGTGGGATTGGGCTTGACAGTTTGCTGGAGACTGCTATAGTAAGGAGCGGATCCTCATGTGCCAGAAGAATGCTGCTTGATGCAAGCACTTGGGGGTGCTCAAAACAAGAAAAGAGGAGTAATCTTGCCATTGGCAGCACATAGCAAACTATTTGTTTTCCTTCTCCCTTCCTTCTCCAGTAGTATCAACGATAACCCAAATGAAAGGGTCGGGAACCAAAGACTAGGAATAGTGTTGGTGCAAGAACATTCTCACCTATTGTGTGTTTAAAGAACTTTCTCTAATTGTGAGATTAAATATTTTGATGAGCAGAATAGAGTCTTAAAAATGAAAATGGAACTGCTGTAACTAGTGCATGTTAAAGTTTTTGAAGAAGAGATTAATATGTCGTAATGAAATTCATTGCCCAGAGAAAAGGGGAACTCAAGACAGCATGTTGGTTACAATTATTGGCAAAAATAGAGTTGTTTTATATTTATACCACATGACTTGATATTGCTCACTTTCAATAGTTAGAGTTGTGTTCAGTGAGGCCTGCAGGAGGTGGATAGCCCCAACAGCTGGTGGTACTTGGAATCTTTCATCCTTAGCTGTGAGCTTTAATGATTATCTCTGGGAAAAGAGGATATATTTCACTAAGAATTACACACTATCCTATTACACTAAAAATACACTAGATAAAAACATGAAGGACAGACATCCTACTTAATAGTGACACATTGAGAGTTTTCTCTTCATTGCTAGGTGTAAGAAAAGAGGCCATTGATCAAAAGTTCTCTTCAGCAGTTTATTGAAAGCCTTAGGCAGCAAGAAGAAAAGATACAAAAGATAAAAGGATTGGAAAGGAAGATACAAAGTTGTCATTATTCACAGATGATGTGATTGTGTGTATTAAAAAATCTTCCTAAAATCTATATATTAATTATTACAATAACAGTTTACCAAGTTTCCTGAATACCAATTAGCAGACAAAAATACATGGAATTTTCTACCTATTAGGACTACATAGTTAGAGAATGATGCCATTTAAATAGCTTTAAAAATATCAAATGGAAATTCCAGGTTCCTGTAGGATTATGGTAACTACCTAAATCTGAACTTCCTCCTGTATCTTCTGAAAATATTAAGATTAACAAAAAGAAGAAAAAAACGCACCCCTAATTCACACCTATAGCATAACTAAGAGACGGAGAATACTACAAACTTACTTGAACTTGTAAGTGGGAAAATAAATATCCAAAACCATCAGAGTCATCTCTGGATCCCAATCCAGGAGAGTCAAGTAGAGACTATACAGGAACAGGAGAGGGGAGAGGGTATTAGCAGGAGTGAAGCACAGATGAAATCACCCTCTGAACAAAGGATCCCACTCTCAGTGTAAATACTGAGAATCAATGTGAACCCTGGTGTAGGAGAGTGCCAGCGACTGGGGAATGAAATGGAAGAGGCTTGAAAGTTTATGAGACCAGAAGCGACCAACTTGAGAAGGCACCAGTTCTGGGGTACCAGGATGCACTTTGGAACAAAGGAGGTTTTCTTTGAAGGCTGTTTGATAAAGGGAATTAAGGGAACAAGCAAGATATAAAAATTAAGTGCCTTACATAAAAGAGTATGATTAAGTCCCAAGACATATCAGACATCCCCAAAGGTACATCTATTAAAGAAGCTCAGCTTTTCTATACCAACTAAGAACCATTAATCCGCCTAAAACCTTCACCTCAATCTCTTCCCATGGAGAAACACCTATTATTTATGATTCAGGAAAATTCAAAACATTTAAAATTGAACAGAAAATGTCAGGTAACACCCACACAAAGCTACTTTAAAAGGGAAATTAGAAGTGAAAAATCAAAGTTTTTCACACAGTAAAAACATTTCTCACCTCCCACACCACTAGAGAACAACTATGAAGCAGGGGGCAACTGAAATACATTTCAGCATTCATTAAATATTAAACAAGTATTTTCACACATGAAAGAACACTTTGAATCAGAAATTCAAAAACCTAGAATGGAGAAGAACAACAGCATAAAAAGAACAGAAAAGAAAAAAGTGGAAGATGTGAGACACATGTTGATCAAATAAACTCAGGGGAAACAGGTGAGAAAAAAAATATTTTATAATCATTTCAGAGATGAAGATGAAATTACAGCTTACTCAAGGGAGAATAAGTAGATGGACTGAAAAACGTGAAGGGGAGGCATGGAAATAGCCAAGAGTAGGAAAACCAAATTAAAAAAGTAAATGGATGAGAAAGGATAAGATATAGAAGATAGGCAGAGAGAGTCCAACATACAAGTGATTGTGCTCTCCAAGGAAATACAAAGAAAATGATAGAAGTAATATTTAAAACTGTAATTCAATAAAAACAATTGTGGAAATTTAAAAATATACTTACATTTACATGTTGGAAGGGCCTACTGTGTACCTGGAAAACTGACCGTAAATGTTACCTCTGAGACATATCCTAGTAAAACTTTTAGACTTAAGGAAAATTCTTGAGATAGGCAAAAAGACCAAGTCATTTACAAAACAAAGGAGATCAGGCTAGTTTTGGAATTTTGACAGGAACACAGCATAAAGCAACAGTGAAACAGCACTGTCACAAAACTCAAGGAAAGAAAACATAAACTAAGGGTTTGATGTCCATTGAAATTATTCTTCAAGTATCAAGGCTGTAGAAAAACAATTTTAAGCATGAAGAATTCAAGAAATACTGAACTTAGAAACCTTCCTGTGGAACCTCCTAGAGGATAAGCTTCATTAAATCAAGAGATGATTGGGGATAGCTCAGTCAAAGGCATGGTGTTGAGTATTTAATATGTTTAATTGTAGATCTAAGACCAAAGCAAGCAGGGGGGCAGTATGTGAATGTTATATGTTCTCATAAAATAGAAATAACACAACTAAAAAAAAAAAGGGTGAGGATAAGTGAGACAGGTAGGGGAAAGTAGAATAAGCTCATTAATTACCATATAGGTAATAGGAGGAATTAAAGCTATAGTCGAAGGTTAAGTAAGGGAAATGGGGCTTAGGAACATGACAAAAGATATTAGTATAAGATCACCATTAAAACAACAATATCACATTTTCTAAATACAAAAAATAAATGCTTAAGACAAAGGGAATAGAATACCTAAAAATATATTAGCAGAAGTACATTAAATACAATACAAAATAATATGGGGTAGAGACTAAATATTTTAGTTATATCATTAATTCTAACTGGGATAAACTCACCAATTAAAAGGAAAATATTTTCAGATTGGTTTACAAAGAATATCTAAATTTGTCTAAGACAAATACACCATTTGCAACATGGATTAGTCGGCAGCTTTACAAAAGAATACGGAAGATTCCTATACACTGATCTGGAGTGAATTTCAGGGTATCTTAGGTTTAAAAAAGTGGAAAACATTTAAAAGAATGTATGTAGTATGCTATTTTACAATTTTCTATTTTCCTTTTACCCACCCCCACCCCAACCTAGTCTTTTAAATTGTTTACTAACAAATCACTAACTGCTTGAAGATGGTAATCAAAAATTTAAATAAGGGCCTAAAACTTGGATATCAATTAAAAAGCGTGATCTTAAAAAAGGCTATAAATCGATGAGAATGTAGTATTTAATCCACAAAAATGTACTGACACGGGTGTTTTGAGGAATACATGCATTCCATGGGAGATACCTGTATCTGATTTGGGCAGACATTATTTCTTAGATAAATTTGTTAGTAGAGCAAAGGGTTATTACATCTACTGATCAAGCTGTTAAAATAAAAAGATGACCAGTTAAAAAAACACTATTCTTCTTGAAGAGCAGATGAACAAACCTGTGGAAGATATGATAGCCTGGATCATTCAACATCTATTCCAACTCTTTCTAGTATTCCCTTCCATAGTACACATGTTGGAGAGCTAAAACCATCCTTTCTCAGATGTCACTGTGGTTCAGATTTTGGATGTGATTTAGGTTCTACCAATGAGATGCACACATGGAATTGTGAAATCAGAACTGAATTAAATGGAGGGAGAGGCAATGGTATGCAGGGATCCGTTTTGCTGGCATTGCTCTAGCGTAAGTGGCATGGCATTGAAGTCAGCAGTTCTGGCAGCAGCATCTGGACATCCAGGTTGTGACCTCGGTGGTGTGATGCTGGAAACAGCAGTTGGTGCAATGACGTAAAAACTCTGCACTTCTCTGGCAATCGCAGATAGCTACTTCCCTGTTGGGCCAGTTCTGGGGGTGTTCTGGGTGTCAACTTTGGAGCATAAGCACACTGAGTTCTCTGTACTGAATCTCTTTCCTCTTAGAATAGCTAGAGTTATTTCCCTTTTTCTAAAACCGAATCCTAACTGATAAAATATCCTAGAGGGGGAAAATCATATCCTAAGGAAAATACCTTGAAAATTTGATGTGTGTTTTCTTGGAGTTCCTAAGCCATAGAATTCATTATAGAACACCCTGAACTATTAAACTACCAACAAATAGCAGCCTTCAATATGCTGAGTAACCTGGCCATTCATCCTCCGGTCTCCTTTGACATGGTCATTAGAGAATCAATCCCAAATCCATCATTCCCTTCCTACCTTGCTCCTACCTCTTATCTTTTGTTTACTACTTTTCAATGATTGCAGCAGCTACTGCTATATCAGTTAAAGCAAGCCACTTCTGTTAATTTTGTAACCTGCATTAGACAGGGATGATTTAGGATTTTTTAGGAAATGCTAGGACCAGACTCAGGCCTGTCATCTTGTTCCATAAAGTTCCTTGTCATGGGGCTTTAGGGCCTGGCAGAGGAGCTTTCAAATGGACACCGTTCCTAGCTCTTTGCTGTTACTGGTTCCTGGGGAAGGTGAGTTCTTAGAAAATCCTTGGAGAAAAAGAGGATTGTATTCCATACAGGAGTCAATAGTTTATCTAGGCTAAGACCTAATAGAGACCTGGAGTTTGATCATAGAAGAACAGTTGCCTAGGCCTGTCACATGCTTGTCACAGCAAGACTGGGAGGTTATTTAGGGATGGAAGGGTAAGAATCTTTCAAAGAAGCATGTCTGTTGGCACAGTAAGGCATGCTTATTTTTGTCTCATGCCTTTGCACTTACTGCAAGGAAAAGTCTTCCCAACAGCTTTATGTGGCTGGTTTCTCTCCAATCAGAGGTAGTATTGGATAATAATTAAGAACATGAAATCTGCCATGAACATGCCTCTAAATCTCAATTTTACCCATTAACGTATCTGTGACTTAGGGCACAAGATTCATAACTTTGCTGTGTCTCAGTTCCCACAACTGTAAATAGGGATAATAACAGCACTTCCCTTATAAGGCTGTCGTGGGGTTTACGTGGGTAATTACATGTAAAGCAGTCAGAATGGTGTATCATATACACCACATAGATGTTAAGGTATTATTATCATTCAGATATTGGTTCTCTCCTCAGAAAACATTGATGGCAGTTATATCTAAGAAGTGATCCCCTGCTGTCACTGTCTATCATAGTACCCTAAGTTACTGTCTGCCCAGTGCTATTTAAAAATTTTATTAAAATTTTATTAAAATTTGAAAATTTTATTCCCCCATACACATATACAAATAAATGTTCAAACCAAAGGTATGACTTAATCATATGTTGTGAAATTAATATAATATAGCATGCACAAAAAATGAAAGAGAATAGAAAATATTTGAATGTATTTTTAAGTAAAAATAGTAAACACTGGTTGTGAAACTTTTGCTTCAGTCATTTAAATATGTATGTGTCTGGGTCACAAAGATCCATGAATTTCTTATCTTGGGTCACGGTCAGTAAGTTTGAAAACCACCACACTAGAATGAAGGTCTGTGAGAGCAGGACGCTTCTGTGTTTTGTTCATCAAAGTGTCCCTAGCACCTAAAAGGGTACCTGACACAGAGAAGGTGCTTAATAAAGATTTGCTGAATGAGTGAAAAAAAGGGAGACGACTTGCAATTGATGAATTCTTTCGTTTAATCAGCATTTGTTGAGGAATTACTATGAGTCAGGTACCGTGATGGCACTAGACACCGGGATTTAAGAAAAAAAAAAAGTTTAATGTTTTCTCTCCCTTACTAACTGTGCGTTTTTGGATGGAAGGTTAGTATCCTAACCGTGTAAGGAACATATACCCCATAGGATCTAGTATGATATATAGAACATTTGGGCTTAATAGTTTATTCATGCATGCATGAAGTAAATGGTTAACTCCAGGTGGCAGGATTAACTTAATTTTTCAATAATCACTCAACAATCTGCCTTGCTAAGGTTTGTGGGCCTTAGAATTAAGGTTCCATTTTTTGTGACAGTTGATAATGAATTGACTTACTTATTTTTTCTTTTATTTACATGGGTGTTCTTTCAGGATCAAAATTGCAGTGAACAAACAGAGACTGATATGCAGACATTTCAGTCATATAAACTTTAAGCCTTTTGGGAGGCTTGCAAGGAAATACAGTCCTTCAAAGTATAACATGGGGTTTCTTAACTTTGGCACTATTGACATTTTGGGCTGGATAATTCTTTGTTGAAGAACTGCCCTGTGCATTATAGGATATTTAGCAGCATATGTGGCTTCCACCCCCCAAATGCCCATAGTACACCCCTCCTGCCTCCTGGAGCTAACATTATCAATTGCTCCCAGTTGAGAACCATTGATCTGTCCCTCCAGTCATCTTGAAGTAATTCCCCCCTAGAGGTGAAAAATAATAGTAATCCTGGGTCCCAACTGCAACCATGAATTGGCTACTGATACAAGAGTTCAGCAAAATTCAATGAAAGCATTCTGTGAGAATCATTTGGTTACATGGAATTTATAATACACAAAATTGCATATTTTATTATTATTTGTGAAACATATGTCAGAAAAATTTAAAATAAACATGTGAGTGTAAGTGAAAAGAAAATAGTAATCCTGCCTCTGGTTTTTTCTTTCATAGATCATGTAAATATGTACGGAATTTATATTTGGAAGGAGTATGGGAAAAATCAAGTGGAGTTGTCATTATCACTGTATTTCAAGCCTCATCAGTGATATACTCGTTAGTTCATTCATCTAATATTTTGGGTTTTTCCTACACTGGGAGAAAAAGAGAATATATGAGGAGAGCTTATTTGATTTGACTGTTTCTGTGTATAGAAGATTTCAGTTGATTGTGGATATTCAATTGGCATTGAAAGAGTATGAGATGGCTCTATACCTCTACAGACAGTGAGTGTTTCACAGGTCCAGGGAATGGCAAATAATAATAGAATAATAACTCACATTTTCAGTCAAAGTACTTTCACACATATTACCTCATTTGATTTGAAAGTTTACTGCATGTCCAAGTTCCCTTGGCTAGGAAATAGCATTTTTTGGTTTTGTTAATTTTATTTTTTTGTATTATTATTATTATTAATTTTTTTTTCAAACATAGTTTTTTTTTTAACATCTTTATTGGAGTATAATTGCTTTACAATGGTGTGTTAGTTTCTGCTTTATAACAAAGTGAATCAGCTATACATATACATATATCCCCATGTCTCCTCCCTCTTGCGTCTCCCTCCCACCCTCCCTACCCCACCCCGCTAGGTGGTGACAAAGCACAGAGCTGATCTCCCTGTGCTATGCAGCTGCTTTCCACTAGCTAGCTATTTTACATTTGGTAGTGTATATATGTCCATGCCACTCTCTCACTTCATCCAAGCTTACCCTTCCCACTCCCCGTGTCCTCAGGTCCATTTTCTATGTCTGTGTCTTTATTCCTGTCCTGCCCCTAGGTTCTTCAGAATCATTTTTTTTTTTTATTCCATATATATGTGTTAGCATACGGTATTTGTTTTTGTCTTTCTGACTTATTTCACTCTGTATGACAGACTCTAGGTCGATCCACCTCACTACAAATAACTCAATTTCGTTTCTTTTTATGGCTGAGTAATATTTCATTGTATATATGTGCCACATCTTCTTTATCCATTCATCTGTTGATGGACACTTAGGTTGCTTCCATGTCCTGGCTATTGTAAATAGAGCTGCAGTGAACATTGTGGTACATGACTCTTTTTGAATTATGGTTTTCTCAGGGTATATGCCCAGTAGTGGGATTGCTGGGTCGTATGGTAGTTCTATTTTTAGTTTTTTAAGGACCCTCCATCCTGTTCTCCATAGTGGCTGTATCAATTGACATTCCCACCACCAGTGCAAGAGGGTTCCCTTTTCTCCACACCCTCTCCAGCATTTACTGTTTGTAGATTTTTGATGATGGCCATTCTCACTGGTGTGAGGTGGTACCTCATTGTAGTTTTGATTTGCATTTCTCTAATGATTAATGATATTGAGCATCTTTTCATGTGTTTGTTGGCAATATGTATGCCCTCTTTGGAGAAAAGTCTATTTAGGTCTTCTGCCCATTTTTGGATTGGGTTGTTTGTTTTTTGATATTGAGCTGCATGAACTCCTTGTAAAGTTTGGAGATTAATCCTTTGTCAGTTGCTTCATTTGCAAATATTTTCTCCCATTCTGAGGGTTGTCTTTTCATTTTGTTTATGGTTTCCTTTGCTGTGCAAAAGCTTTTAAGTTTCATTAGGTCCCATTTGTTTATTTTTGTTTTTATTTCCATTTCTCTAGGAGATGGGTCAAATAGGATCTTGCTGTGATTTATGTCATAGAGTGTTCTGCCTATGTTTTCCTCTAAGAGTTTTATAGTGTCTGGCCTTACATTTCGGTCTTTAATCCATTTTGAGTTTATTTTTGTGTATGGTGTTAGGGAGTGTTCTAATTTCATTCTTTTACATGTAGCTGTGCAGTTTTCCCAGCACCACTTATTGAAGAGGCTGTCTTTTCTCCATTGTATACTCTTGCCTCCTTTATCAAAGATAAGGTGACCATATGTGTGTGGGTTTATCTCTGGGCTTTCTATCCTGTTCCATTGATCTGTATTTCTGTTTTTGTGCCAGTACCATAGTGTCTTGATTACTGTAGCTCTGTAGTAGAGTCTGAAGTCAGGGAGCCTGATTCCTCAAGCTCCATTTTTCTTTCTCAAGATTGCTTTCACTATTTGGGGTCTTTTGTGTTTCCATACAAATTGTGAAATTTTTTGTTTTAGTTCTGTGAAAAATGCCAGTGGTAGTTTGATAGGGATTGCACTGAATCTGTAGATTGCTTTGGGTCATATAGTCATTTTCACAGTGTTGATTCTTCCAATCCAAGAACATGGTATATCTCTCCATCTGTTTGTATCCTCTTTTAACTTCTTTCATCAGTGTCTTATAGCTTTCTGTCTTTTGTCTCTTTAGGTAGGTTTATTCCTAGGTATTTTATTCTTTTTGTTGCAATGGTAAATGGGAGTGTTTCCTTAATTTCACTTTTAGATTTTTCATCATTAGTGTATAGGAATGCAAGAGATTTCTGTGCATTAATTTTGTACCCTGCTACTTTACCAAATTCATTGATTAGCTCTAGTAGTTTTCTGGTAGCATCTTTAGGATTCTCTATGTATAGTATCATGTCATCTGCAAATAGTGACAGCTTTACTTCTTCTTTTCCGATTTGGATTCCTTTTATTTCTTTTTCTTCTCTGATTGTTGTAGCTAAAACTTTCAAAACAATGTTGAATAATAGTGGTGAGAGTGGGCAAGCTTTTCTTGTTCGTGAACTTAGTGGAAATGGTTTCAGTTTTTCACCATTGAGAACGATTTTGGCTGTGGGTTTGTCATATATGGCCTTTATTATGTTGAGGAAAGTTCCCTCTATGCCTACTTTCTGGAGGGTTTTTATCATAAATGGGTGTTGAATTTTGTCAAAAGCTTTGTCTGCATCTATCAAGTTGATCATATGGTTTTTATTCTTCAATTTGTTAATGTGGTGTATCACATTGATTGATTTGCGTATATTGAAGAATCCTTGCAATCCTGGGGTAAACCCCACTTGATCATGGTGTATGATCCTTTTAATGTGTTATTGGATTCTGTTTGTTAGTATTTTGTTGAGGATTTTTGCATCTATGTTCATCAGTGATATTGACCTGTAGTTTTCTTACTTTGTGACATATTTGTCTGGTTTTGGTATCAAGGTGATGGTGGCCTCGTAGAATGAGTTTGGGGGTGTTCCTCCCTCTGCAATATTTTGGAAGAGTTTGAGAAGGATAGGTGTTAGCTCTTCTCTAAATGTTTGATAGAATTCACCTGTGTAGCCATCTGGTCCTGGGTTTGTTAGAAGGTTTTTAATCACAGTTTCAATTTCAGTGCTTGTGATTGGTCTGTTTATATTTTCTATTTCTTCCTGGTTCAGTCTCGAAGGTTGTGCTTTTCTAAGAATTTCTCCATTTCTTCCAGGTTGTCCATTTTATTGGCATGGAGTTGCTTGTAGTAATCTCTCATGATCCTTTGTTTTTCTACAGTGTCAGTTGTTACTTCTCCTTTTTCATTTCTAATTCTACTGACTTGAGTCTTCTCCCTTTTTTTCTTGGTGAGTCTGGCTTAATGGTTTATCAATTTTGTTTATCTTCTCAAAGAACAAGCTTTTAGTTTTATTGATCTTTGCTATCATTTCCTTCATTTCTTTTTCATTTACTTCTGATCTGATCTTTATGATTTCTTTTCTTCTGCTAACTTTGGGGTTTTTTTTTTTTTTGGTTCTTCTTTCTCTAATGGCTTTAGGTGTAAGGTTAGGTTGTTTATTTGAGATGTTTCTTGTTTCTTGAGGTAGGATTGTATTGCTGTAAACTTCCCTCTTAGAACTGCTTTTGCTGCATCCCATAGGTTTTGGGTCATCGTGTTTTCATTGTCATTTGTTTCTAGGTATTTTTTGATTTCCTCTTTGATTTCTTCAGGGATCTATTGGTTATTTAGTAGTGTACTGTTTAGCCTCCATGTATTTGTAGTTTTTACAGATTTTTTCCTGTAATTGGTATGTAGTCTCATAGCGTTGTGGTCGGAAAAGATACTTGATACGATTTCAATTTTCTGAAATTTACCAAGGCTTGATTTGTGACCCAAGATATGATCTATCCTGGAAAATGTTCCATGAGAACTTGAGGTGAAAGTGTATTCTGTTGTTTTTGGGTGGAATGTCCTATAAATATCAATTAAGTCCATCTTTTGTAATGTATCATTTAAAACTTGTGTTTCCTCATTTATTTTCATTTTGGATGATCTGTCCATTGGTGAAAGTGGGGTGTTAAAGTCCCCTACTATGATTGTGTTACTGTCGATTTCCCTTTTTATGGCTGTTAGCATTTGCCTTATGTATTGAGGTGCTCCTATGTTGGGTGCATAAATATTTACAATTTTTATATCTTCTTGGATTGATTGCTTGATCATTATGTAGTGTTTTTCTTTGTCTCTTGTAGTAGTCTTTATTTTAAAGTCTCTTTTGTCTGATATGAGAATTGCTACTCCAGCTTTCTTTTGATTTCCATTTGCATGGAATATCTTTTTCCATCCCCTCACTTTCAGTCTGTATGTGTCCCTAGGTCTGAAGTGGGTCTCTTGTAGACAGCATATATACAGGTCTTGTTTTTGTATCCATTCAGCCAGCCTGTGTCTTTTGGTGGGAGCATTTAATCCATTCACGTTTAAGGTAATTATCGATATGTATGTTCCTATTCCCATTTTCTTAATTGTTTTGGGTTTGTTATTGTAGATCTTTTCCTTCTCTTGTGTTTCCTGCCTAGAGAAGTTCCTTTAGCTTTTGTTGTAAAGCTGGTTTGTGGTGCTGAATTCTCTTAGCTTTTGCTTGTCTGTAAAGGTTTTGATTGCTCCATCTAGCCTGAATGAGGTCCTTGCTGAGTAGAGTAATCTTGGTTGTAGGTTTTTCCCTTTCATCACTTTAAATATGTCCTGCCACTCCCTTCTGGCTTGCAGAGTTTCTGCTGAAAGGTCAGCTGTTAAGCTTATGGGTTTTCCCTTGTATGTTATTTGTTGTTTTTCCCTTGCTGCTTTTAATATTTTTTCTTTGTATTTAATTTTTGATAGTTTGATTTATATGTGTCTTGGTATGTTTCTTCTTGGATTTATCCTGTATGGGACCCTCTGCCCTTCCTTGACTTGACTGACTATTTCTTTTCCCATATTAGGGAAGTTTTCATCTATAATCTCTTCAAATATTTTCTTAGTCCCTTTCTTTTTCGCTTCTTCTTCTGGGACCCTGATATTTCGAGTGTTGGTGCATTTAATGTTGTCCCAGAGGTCTCTGAGACTGTCCTCAATTCTTTTCATTCTTTTTTCTTTATTCTGCTCTGTGGTAGTTATTTCCACTATTTTATCTTCCAGGTACTTATCCATTATTCTGCCTCAGTCATTCTACTATTGATTCCTTCTAGAGAATTTTTAATGTCATTTATTGTGTTGTTCATCATTGTTTGTTTGCTCTTTAGTTCTTCTAGGTCCTTGTTAAATGTTTCTTGTATTTTCTCCTTCTATTTCCAAGATTTTGGATGATCTTTACTATCATTACTCTGAATTCTTTTTCAGGTAGACTGCCTATTTCCTCTTCATTAGTTTGCTCTGGTGAATTTTTACCTTATTTCTTCATCTGCTGTGTGTTTCTCTGTCTTCTCATTTTTCTTAACTTACTGCGTTTGGAGTCTCCTTTTCACAGACTACAGGTTCGAAGTTTCCATTGTTTTTGATGTCTGCCACCAGTGGCTAAGGTTGGTTCAGTGGGTTGTGTAGGCTTCCTGGTGGAGGGGACTAGTGCCTGTGTTCTGGTGGATGAGGCTGGATCTTGTCTTTCTGGTGGGCAGGACCGTGTCTGGTGGTGTGTTTTGGGGTGTTTGTTACCTTCGTATGATTTTAAGCAACCTCTCTGCTAATGGGTAGGGTTGTGTTCCTGTCTTGCTAGTTGTTTGGCATAGAGTGTCCAGCACTGTAGCTTGCTGGTCATTGAGTGTAGCTGGGTCTTAGTGTTGAGATGGAGATCTCTGGGAGAGCTTTCACCATTTGATATTACGTGGGGTTAGGAGGTCTCTGGTGGACCAGTATCCTGAGCTTGGCTCTCCCACCTCAGAGATACAGGCCTGACACCCAGACGGATCACCAAGGCCCTGTCAGCCACATGGCTTAGAAGAAAAGGGAGAAAACAAGAAAGATAGAAAGAGGGGAGAGAGAGAGAGAGGGAGAGAAATTAGGAAAAAAAGAAAGAAAGAAGAGAGCAACCAAACCAAAAAGCAAATCCACCAATGATAACAAGCACTGGAAAACTGTACAAAAAAAAACAACAAAAAAATGGACAGACAGAACCCTAAGACAAATGGTAAAATCAAAGCTATACAGACAAAATCACACAAAGTCCACCACCTCAATTTTGGGATGATTTGTTGTCTATTCAGGTATTCCACAGATGCAGGGTACATCAAGTTTATTTTGGAGATTTAATCCGCTGCTCCTGAGGCTGCATGGAGAAATTTCCCTTTCTCTTCTTTGTTTGCACAGCTCCTGGGGTTCAGCTTTGGATTTGGCCCTGCCTCTGCATTGTAGGTCTCCTGAGGGCGTCTGTTCCCTGCCCAGACAAGGCAGGGTTAAAGGAGCGGCTGATTAGGGGGCTCTGGCTCACTCAGGCTGGGGGGATAGAGGGGTATGGAATGCAGGTGAGCCTGCGGCGGCAGAGACCAGCGTGAAATTGCACCAGCCTGAGATGCGCCTTGCGTTCTCCTGGGGAGGTTGTCCGTGGATCGTGAGAACCTGGCAGTGGCAGCTGCAGAGGCTCCTGGGAGGAGAGGTGTGGATAGTGACCTGTGCTTGCACACAGGCATCTTGGTTCCTACAGCAGCAGCCTTAGCATCTCATGCCCGTCTGTGGGGTCCGCGCTGATAGCTGCAGCTTGCGCCTGTCTCTGGAGCACGTTTAGGCATTGCTCTGAATCCCCTCTCCTCGCGCACCCCGAAACAATGGTCTGTTGCCTCTTAGGCACTTCCAGACATTTTCCCGGACTCCCTCCCAGCTAGCTGTGGCGCGCTCGCCCCCTTCAGGCTGTGTTCATGCAGCCAACCCCAGTCCTCTCCCTGGGATCTGACCTCCAAAGTCCGAGCCTCAGCTCCCAGCCCTGACCTGTCCCGGCGGGTGAGCAGACAAGCTTCTCGGGCTGGTGAGTGCTGGTCGCCACCGATCCTCTGTGCAGGAATCTGTACGCTTTGCCCTCTGCACTCCTGTTGCTGTGCTCTTCTCCATGGCTCCAAAGCTCCCCCTGCCCACCCCCCGTCTCCACCAGTGAAGGGACTTCCTAGTGTGTGGAAGCTTTTCCTCCTTCACAGCTCCCTCCCAGAGATGTGGGTCCCGTCCCTATTCTTTTGTCTCTCTTTTTTCCTGTTCTTTTCCCCTACTCATGTATGTGGGAAGTTTCTTGCCTTTTGGGAAGTCTGAGGTCTTCTGCCATCGTTCAGTAGGTGTTCTGTAGGAGTTATTCCACATGTAGATGTATTTCTGATGTATTTGTGGGGAGGAAGGTGATCTCCACATCTTACTCCTCCGCTGTCTTGAAGGTCTGACTTAAACATAGTTTTCTTAACCTAAAACTGTTCTTTTCACTGTACCTGGAATCCCAGTCATTGAATGAAGTATTAGCTACCATAATGAATGCTAGCTCTTCTAATAAATGGTCTTAGAATTTCAGTGACTAAGCACAGTACAATTTTTTATCTCACACTAATTTCACGTGGTTGGGTGACTTTTAGGCAGCTCTCATTCAGAAGATGAATTGTGAGCCTCTCAACATCTGAGTCCTATACTTTCAACAGTGTGGACAAGGGCAGAGGTAGAAAGAAAGTAGAAGATCATGTGAAGCATTTTTGAGGCAAGATCTGTAAATGAAAACATTACTTCTGCCCCAAATCCTTTTCCCCACCTATATGCAATGGGTTGGAAAATGTGGGCTTTTTGAGTGTCAGAAGGAAAGTTAGCTGGTGTGAAACAGAGAGCATTGTCTCCCCAACAATATGAACCAGGGTTCAGTGTAAAAAGAGATAGAGGATTGTTCGGTGGAAACCACAGATTCCCTCAATGGTGGAAGATGTTTACTGGGCTCTGCTATGTTACAAGCACTATATTTAGGTGCTAGGAATAGTGGCACTTTCAAAAAGAGCCTGGGCTAGAAGGAAAACAAAACAAAGCAAAACAAAACTGTGGACTGGAAAAGATCTGCTTCCTCTGTGGACTGGGAGCCCCAGGAGAAACTCATCCCAGATAAGGGATAGATTTAAAGTGGAAGTAGAGAATATAAACATTGAGTAAAGAGGGAGAAATGAAGAGTGATTGGGAATAATATGAATTTAGGCATGAGACAAACAGGACTGAATATCCCTAGCAAGGCTGAACTTTGTATCCCTTCTAAGCATCTTAAATTTCTCTGTTGCTTAGGTATGTTTTCATGAGTAAGACAAGGTTCAGAAGATGTGAATTTGAAGTTAGGAGGAAATAACTATACAGAGGAGTCTTGAAATCTGCTGTTGCAGCAAAGATGTGTGTTCTAAAAGTCCAAGACAAAACAATAAGGTGTGAGCATTCTCTACCCCAGGATGAGTAGCGAGACCATTTTAGGCACTTAGAAGTGAGAAAACCATAGATACATCCTTCAATCCTTAGCCCACTCTGGGACATACAAAGGATGAGCTAAAGAGATCCTTGGGATACGTTGTGGAGTGTTATGACATTGGGAAGCTGCTGCTCCTCACCTACAGCTCAGCACCTGCAGTGCAGAGCTTGACGTTGTCCCTGGGAGTTAGGCAGAACAGAAGGGACTGAAATTTTCACGTGAAGCTGTGTCAGGTTAGCTGCCTGATGGTACTAGGGACAAAAATAGATGACGCATTAGGCAACAGTGGAAGACAGAGCAGAGGTGTATGGCTCAAGAGGGCCAGGTGAGGATTGCACTGGAGAAGAAGCCAGCCTCAGTGTTTTAAAAGGGGGCATCCCTAAAGACCTAAATGTAAGGCCAGACACTGTAACACTCTTAGAGGAAAACATAGGCAGAACAGTCTATGACATAAATCACAGAAAGATCCTTTTTGACCCATCTCCTAGAGAAATGGAAATTAAAAACAAAAATAAACAAATGGGACCTAATGAAACTTAAAAGCTTTTGCACAGCAAAGGAAACCATAAACAAGACGAAAAGACAACCCTCAGAATGGGAGAAAATATTTGCAAATGAAGCAACTGACAAAGGATTAATCTCCAAAATTTACAAGCAGCTCATGCAGCTCAATATCAAAAAAACAAACAACCCAATCCAAAAATGGGCAGAAGACCTAAGTAGATATTTCTCCAAAGAAGATATACAGATTGCCAACAAACCCATGAAAGGATGCTCAACATCACTAATTATTAGAGAAATGCAAATCAAAACTACAATGAGGTATCACCTCACACCAGTCAGAATGGCCATCATCAAAAAATCTACAAACAATAAATGCTGGAGAGGGTGTGGAGGAAAGGGAATCCTCTTGCACTGTTGGTGGGAATGTAAATTGATACAGCCACTATGGAGAACAGTATGGAGGTTCCTTAAAAAACTAAAAACAGGACTACCATACGACCCAGCAATCCCACTACTGGGCATATACCCTGAGAAAACCATAATTCAAAAAGAGTCATGTACCACAATGTTCACTGCAGCTCTATTTACAATAGCCAGGACATGGAAGCAACCTAAGTGTCCATTGACAGATGAATGGATAAAGAAGATGTGGCACATATATACAATGGAATATTACTCAGCCATAAAAAGAAACGAAGCTGAGTTATTGTAGTGAGGTGGATGGACCTAGAGTCTGTCATACAGAGTGAAGTAAGTCAGAAAGAGAAAAACAAATACCATATGCTAACACATATATATGGAATCTAAAAAAAAAAAAAAGGTTATGAAGAACCTAGGGACAGGACAGGAATAAAGATGCAGATGTAGAGAATGGACTTGAGGACATGGGGTGGGGAGAAGGTAAGCTGGGACAAAGTGAGAGAGTGGCCTTGACATATATACACTACCAAATGTAAAATAGCTAGCTAGTGGGAAGCAGCTGCATAGCACAGGGAGATCAGCTTGGTGCTTTGTGACCACCTAAAGGCATGGGATAGGGAGGATTGGAGGGAGACACAAGAGGGAGGAGATATGGGGATATATGTATATGTATAGCTGATTCACTTTGTTATAAAGCAGAAACTAACACACCATTGTAAAGCAATTATACTCCAATAAAAGTGTTAAAAAAAAAAAAAGAACTTGGAGGGGAAAAAAAATAAACGGGTCATCCCCCATTACAAAATAAATGAGTCACAGGTATGAAATGTACAGTGTAGGGAACATAGTAAGAATGTAATAACTTTTATGGTAACAGATGGTAAGTAGACTTACCACGGTTATCATTTGAAATGTATAGAAATATAGAATCGCTATGTTGAGAACCAGGAACTAACATGGTGTTGTAGGTCCATTATACTTCAAAATCAAACAAATGAACTCATAGGAAAAGAGATCAGATTTGTGGTTACCAGAGGTGGCAGTGGTTAGAATTGTAGGATGGTGGTCAGAAGGTACAAACATCCAGTTATAAGATAAATAAGTACCAGGGATGTAATGTACAACATGATAAATATAATGAACACTGCTCTGTGTTATACATGAACATTGTAGAGAGAGAAAATCCTAAGAGTTCTCATCACAGGAAAATAATGTTTTTTTCCTTTTATTTTGTATCTATCTGAAACGATGGATATTCACTAAACTTACTGTGGTAATCATTTCATAATGTATATAAGCCAAATCATTCTGCTGTATACCTTAGACTTATACAGTGCTGTATATCAATTATATCTCAATAAAACAGGGAGGGGAAAAAAGGGGTCATCACCCATGAGATCTTTAGGCAGAGTTTGGAGGTGAACTCTTAGATACACAAGCTTGCAGTAGAGTCCTACGTGAAGAGAGATATTGCCTGCATCAAAGAACCTGCCCCGATATTTCTAATGGGGATTGTCTAAAATAATACACAAGTACCCCACGAGAGACACTCGGTTTGAGTAGAAACAATGCCTGACACATACTGAGCATCTACCTCTGTCTCAGGAACTACAGAATGCTTTATTTGTATTAACTTAGTTCTCACTGAATGGGGAAATTAAAGCACAGCAAAGTTAAATAAATTGCCCAATTCATGTAGCTAGTTAGTAGCTGACCATGTCCAAATCATAACAGTAGAATAAGCCATTTCCTGCCCATTACTTCTGTTCCCTTCTTCATCCCAGAGGAGTCAGAATGCAGCCTAGGTAGGGGGTGGGGTAGGACAGGAGTCAAAGAGTAGATGGAGAAACAGAACTCTTTTCTCACTGCAGGTAACACTGTGGAGCAGAAACAAGCTGTAGAAGGAATACAGTTTTACTTTAAGTGACATTTAGAGTTTTGTTACTGAAAGGTCATTGTACTCATGTGAGATTCACTCTGATTGAAAAGGTTCTCACAAAATTTCATTTCCTGAGACTGGCCAGAAAAGTCATGAGATCTGCCCTCAATTTAATCTTAGGAGTAAGGAAGAATTAGCTTCACAGAGCTGGGAAGCAGGGAGAAAGAGTGACATTGTTTTCTGTTACCCCTCTATGGAGTGCCACTCTTTGAACGTGGCACACGTGACTTGTTGAGTAGTCTCTGTGTGTAGAATGCTGGATTCAGAGATGCAGAGAATCTTAGAGGGGGCTTTTCCCTTAGATTATAAAGATGGATGGATAGATAGGTAACTATTTAGATAAACAGAAAAGCCAAGAGATGAAAAGTCAAAACATATTTTCATTTATAGCTATGTAATATATAATATAGCTATATCATGGTTCAATATAGATATAAACATATTTCATTTACTTGTAAAAATAGCTATGGTGGTTAGAATGCCTGAGGATAGTTTTATGGATGACGGTGGAATTTGGGGGAGAGCAGAGGAGGCAGCCTCTACAGCAGGAAGCAATGGGACATCTCAATCCTGCGAAAAAAATATGTGGGAGGATGGGAATAGATAACTCCTGAAGTTAAGGGAAGGATGCAGAATGCACGTATCAGGTAGAACAGAGTAGTTCTTCATTGGTAGCAAAGAGGAGGACAGTCAGGCCAATAGGACCACTGTGGACAGCTCTAATGCCATCATCTTATATTTAATCTAACTTCCTGTGGTCCCATACAGCCTAGTAAGTCACATTGAAAACTTATTTCACTGGCTCAGGACAAATAGCCTAGGGGAGGCTTTGTTTCTGTAATCGAAAAGCCATGTAAGAATCAAAGGTTTTCGAGATGAGCCATCATCTGCATCCACAGAATTCAATACCCCACTAGAAGTGAAAGACGCCCTTGATTATTAAATGTCTACTTTAGTTAGAGAAACATGTTGGCGACAAGGTTAAACAGCAAGCTTGCAAATTTTTATTTGCTGAATTTGTGAACAGGCTGGTGATAACTCTATTCTTTATGGTAACTGATTCACAATGGTGGTTGCAGAATTTCTTTTCCTGGGTATGCGATGAGGAAGGAGGAGGAAGAACAAACGTTTTTCTCTACAATGCTTAAATCAACTTTTCTAGTGTTTTAAATGCTTGGAGTCCTAAGAAGCCCGTGCATTATGTAACCGAGTGAAGTGGGGTTTCAAATGGCTGCATTCATTTCTACCCTCAGGTCAGCTAGCTTATCTCACTGAGGTAAGGAAAAACTATACTTGAATACTCAAAAACAGTGTCCTTTTCAGCTGAGTCCCGTAAAAAATAAAACCAAATTGCACAGGCAGGGACTGTGGCTCGTGCTACTTATTTTTTCAGGTATATTTCATATCTGTATCAGACTGATTCTCTGCCTTCTTTTTTTTTTTTTTAATTTATTTATTTTGGTTGTGCCAGGTCTTAGTTGCAGCATGCGGACTTCTTAGTTGTGGCGTGTGAACTCTTAGTTGCGGCATGCATGCGGGATCTAGTTCCCTGACCAGGGATCGAACCCCGGCCCCCTGCATTGGGAGTGCAGAGTCTTACCCACTGGACCACCAGGAAAATCCCCTGACTCCTTTGTTTCCAGTGGTAATTGTGATAATTTTAATGTGGCTGATTTTAAAAAGTGGCTCCGAACCTAAAGATGGCCAGGACAAAGGAGAGGACATTGCATTTTGAGAGATCTAATGCCTTTGCCATTAGAACCCCTGTAATTATTTGTATAATATAAACATCTACAAATAAATTAATTGGTTTAATGCAGTCTGGGCTTTAAACTGAAAATTTTCACTTCTATTCAATAGAAAAATAACAGAAAGGAAACAGAGCAGCTATTAACTTGGCCTTGCAAGAACTATATCTTGTGGCTCTCAGAGGGCAAAGGATCTACTGACCTGGTGAATTTTCACCTCCATTCATCCTTTGGACAGTTACAATTTTTGCACCAACTATGTGCTAAGCCATCATTCCCATGACTCTGAGTCTCCATAAAACTTCTGAAGACACATAACATCAGCGCTTTATAGCTTACAGTCTTAAAATGTAAATCCTTGTATCTTCTACATGCTTAGGATTAGCTCCTTTTCTTTCAAATGCTTGGAGAATTTATTTTCAACCTTTCTCTCCTGGATTCCACTGCCCCTGCCCTTTCCCACTCCACCACTCCTCTTGAACCTTTCAACACCTCCAACTATTCTGTAATACGTGTGACATATCAAATCTGTTTTCTCTGCAAAGGGGATCATTCTCTGTTGCAGAATTTGGGACTTTTTTTTGTTAAATCAAGGAGAGTACCAGAATGTTCCCTGAAGGAAAAAAAAAAATTTAAAAACTGCTTAATTCTAAAATCACTTAATTATCTCTTAGCCTGCAGCTCACTTCATGTTAAAGAAAACCCTCCAAAATCCAACTCTCCATAAATAATGCTTTTAATTCACCCTTGCCAGAAAACACTGACTTCTTTACTGAAGGAAGTCCTGAGTTTTTACTCTTTAATTCCCAAACCACATCATTGATTTACCTTTTCTTCTACCTGCAGATATTTATTACTTTCCGTCATTAAGAACACAGATCTTAAACTAAAAAAAAGGCTAAAGATTAACAGGCTTAACATACATACACCACAGAAGGTGGCTGCTCTGTGTTGTCACTTAAATCAAGCTGTGTAAGAGTTTCTTTCTTGGTTGGCTGACAACAGAGCAGTGAGCTACGTGAGGAGAATGCTGTAGTATTTCTCTTGGGCACTTTGACAATCAAGTGTGATAAGTCACATACCATTTTACGTGCCAAGGCAAGTACAATTGAAAAAAGAAAGCTCCTCTTAGTTGGTAGGATTAGTAGGAGAGTGTTCTGAAAAAGATGAATTGTATTAACATGCCTTAAAAAAAGTCTTCTTTCACCTTTCTGCAAACTAAAAGTATAGACCTATATTCTGATCTGATATCTAACATGTTTAGTCTCCTTTGGAGCCAGATATCCATTAAATACTGTGTTTGGGAGAGAAAAATCACTCTTTTGTTTTTTAGATGATGGATGCCAATATTTTGGCTTTTTGTACAAAAATAACAGGCTGGTCCTTGCTGGGTCTAAGTGAAAATTTATCTTCTAGGGCCAAAGAACCACACCAGCCCCATCTATGTACACACATGCACACACACACACCTGCTAGTATATATTTGCATAAATAATTTGGGGAAGAGAGTCTATGAGGATAGAAATTTTGTGTACAGGTATCCAAGGTAAGAAAGAGAACACTAGAGAGAGCTGCCTCTAGTTCCACAAGGGTTGCGTTGGACTAAGTCTGCATCTCTTTCTCTCTGGTTCTGCTTCAAATATAGTACCTCCTAGTTTTGGCACAATCAGGACTGAAAGATGATCATCCTGTCTTGAGTATCCTGTGCGTTTTCTGATTCATGTGTCCCAGGCACCCTGGGCAAAGTGATAATCCCCTGATGAACAACGCAGAACATAGAGGAGAGCTTGATGCCTGGTGGGGCATGGCAGATGACCCCATATACACTGGACACCATGCTGAGGCCTGGTGGGTGAATGGCAGTGCCTGGTGAGCACAGACTACGTACGTGCTGTGTGAGACATCTCCCAGGCACTTGGCAGGAATGTTCTCGAAGAGGCTACCCAAACAGGGCAATGTATTCCCTGCCCTGGTTGGGTGACCTCATGAACTAGAGCAGTGGTTTCAGTTAGAGGGGACTGAGGACTGCAGGGAGCTGACATGACTTGTGCAAATTTGATGAAAACCAGTTAATCTGAGTTATTTAAGACATAAGTATCTTTTTATGTAAAACGCCTTTTCTGAAAATACTGTGGGTTTGAATTTACAGATTTAATTAAAGTGTTTATATTCCTAATCTTTAAAAGCTTTGTGAAAAATACTCCTCTTAGAATTGGGTTCCAGGCAAAAGCAGTTTACATTCAGCAAACTTGGGACTTTGTTTTGTCATAAAATATCCCCAAAGCCCCACCAGAGTATAGGGAGAAATGAAAACACAGTAGTATGAAAACTCAAATTCCACTACCTAAATGCCTGTACATCCTCACAGGAACCTCATTCCATGGCTGGTGGGATTTGCAGTAGTTCTGCTGTGAGAAGACTGAGGTATTGATGTGCTAGCAATGAGTCTGCTTTCCCATATAATCTCCGAGTCATGCCACTTCCTTACTTCTACCGTGTTGACTGAAACCCTAGAACCAGGCTTCTGCCTTGGATGACCTTCTGTTCCTTAAAGGCACTCCTGTTCCTTAAAGGGACTAGAGCCTTTTCTTTAACCCCATTCTCCATGCTTGATGTTCTGGTAACTGTAGTAGTAGCTGTGACCAACTCCTGTAGAGGGCTGGACCCAGAGGAGGGAGTACTTCCTCCATCCTCCACCACTGCTGTAAATTCATCCTTGCGGCCATGATGTCATTGCCAATCCGATCTGATATTGACTGTCTGTCCATGGTGGTATCTTACCTTCTGGGTGACTCTCTAAGCCACCCAGGATATCATTAGTGATTCTGATCCCCATTTGAGTCTTCCTTGCTCTCCCAGGGCTGCCCTCTGCACTGATGCTTCTCAAACTGAAATATGCACATGAAACCCATGGAGATCTCGTTGCAATGAAGATTCTGATCACTAGGTCTAGGGTGGGGCCTATAGTTCGGCTGCTGCTGCTTGTTCAGGGACTGCACTTTGAGTAAAAAGGCTTTTTTACCCAGAGTGCTTCCTCCTCCTACTTCTTCCTGCGGGGTCTCAGATTCCTCCCCCTTCCTTCTGATTCCTTTTCCCAAAGTCCTTACATACTTTTGCTTGGGTTATCATGAATGCTTTCTAAATAAAAAGTACCAGGCTATTTGTTGACCCAAAATGAGGGTGACCTTCTTCAAGTCAGCAGAGCAGATTCTCACTGCAAACCAGAAGTTCTCCAATCTCTTTCTCTCTTCCTGCAGGATACCACCTTCTGTAACCTGTGAAGATAATTCAAGTTCAGTAGCATTTGCCCTGTCTATAACATTCTGGTCTATAACATAGAGTCCCTAAGCCATTATGACAGTGTGCCTCCTAGGTCTGCTGACAATCACCTAGAAATATGAATCTAAGTTCATTCAAAAATGCTGACACTTTGTCTCCACTGAATCTGGGAAAATAGAAGGTAGCATATTGTTCTCTTTCCTCTTTGCCATGTTATACCATCAATTTCCTCTAAACTAGCATGCAAAACTGATGCGGGATCTTCATTAGAGGGTTAGGGTACTTTCAGAAAGGAATGCCAACTGGGAGGGATAAGGTTAAAAGTTCTAGCAAAATTGAAGTATTTCCTTGAATAGCCGTAGAAAGGTACTTAATGACTGCACCTTCACAACGAAAGTGGACCCTTCTGTCCAGTGTTAACCTCCCTCTCTTGATCTGAATTTTACATCACGCTTCCCAAGCATCTCTCTGACATCTCTCATCCTAAACAAAAAGATACCTCACTCCTTTGTATCCATTTGTATCCTTGTCCTTTCTCTGTCCCTTACAATGTCCTGAAGGCTGGGGAAATGGTATGGACTTCAGCTGAGTAGGCAGCAATTCTTTTCATTGTCTGGTCTCATAAGCCCTTCAACTTGACTTTGCTCTTCAATATTTCCACCAGTGGGAGCTGTGGGCTTGAATGTTCTTTAATGGATTGACCTGTTGGAAAACTTAGAGCATAGGATACATTTAATTTTAAAAAATACTGTTCTTCTATCATACAGAGTGAAGTAAGTCAGAAAGAGAAAAACAAATACCGTATGCTAACACATATATATGGAATCTAAGAAAAAAAAATTTAAAAAAAGGTCATGAAGAACCTAGGGGTAAGATGGGAATAAAGACACAGACCTACTAGAGCATGGACTTGAGGATATGGGAGGGGGAAGGGTAAGCTGTGACAAAGTGAGAGAGTGGCACGGACATATATACACTACCAAACGTAAAATAGATAGCTACTGGGAAGCAGCCGCATAGCACAGGGAGATCAGCTAGGTGGTTTGTGACCACCTAGAGGGGTGGGTTAGGGAGGGTGGGAGAGAGGGATAAGCAAGAGAGAAGAGATATGGGAACATATGTATATGTATAACTGATTCACTTTGTTGTAAAGCAGAAACTAACACACATTGTAAAGCAATTATACTCCAATAAAGATGTTAAAAAAAATACTGTTTAAATCCATGTTGGAAAAGATGTATTTCCTCAATTAACAAGGCATGTCATAGCCTACACTTGGGGCTGTTGCAGTAATCATTTGTTTTCTTTTTGTCTCTCCTTGGGGTCTGTTGAAATGACTAAAGAGCTAAGTCAATCTCCAATGGACCCAAAAAAGTGTCAGATTTTGACCCATTCTGTAATTTTTTCCCTGAGCCATGGTTTCCTTATTGGTACATATAAACTCTCAGGATATCACAGAATTTCACAAAGGGATCTAAGCCTACCCTTTATGTGGTGCCATGGGAGAGCTAGGTAAATCTTCATTCTGGTCCTTTGCTAAGCTGGGGCTCATCAGATTGCTGAATCACTCACACACTAATATGAAGTTCTAGAACTGATATTTTCACTCTGATTTATATCCACGTGGGACAGTTCATGTGCTAAAGGAGATAAATCTGATATTATCAACTGTAAAGTGTTCCATTATTAGTGGCCTGTTTTTCATCCAGAATTTTTTTAAAAATTGGGAAGGGCTTTACCCTTCATTCATCAACAACATAATCATCATTAGGGATGCAACAAGACTTATCTCTCTCATCTGCGAGTAACATGACATTTAGAGAGATTCTATAAATTTCCCAAGGTCCCGCATGATGTGAGTAGGAATCAAGTGCTTGAGTGTTCACTTCTTATTTAGAGCACTCTTTAATAAACCAGTCTACACACATTTCTAAAGCCTAATGCAATTTTCAGAGTGCTTCATTTTCTCTGTTATTAAAAACCTTTATTTCAACAGGCTCTCTGGCTATAGTCTACTTCTCTCTATAGACACCAGCCCCAGAAAATGTGATTAAAAACTGACATGTACTTCTAGGAAATGAGAATATGCTCTGAAACTCTGTGTTTGGTGCTTTTCCACTTGCACAACAGTTAAAAGTGTTTCTTACTGTTCATGTTTTCTCACATCTCTAATACAAAGCTCAGTGTTATTATCATTCTGGTTTGGCAGTAACCATCTCAATGACTATCTCAGTCATCAATAAGCTGGTAGCACAGTGGAGATGGGTTGTCAGAGCTATTAAGTGTGTCTCACTGATGGACCACATAGTGTGGTTTTTGCAACCTCTGTATACCTTACTTTCTCATCTCTAAGTTTCCTTACAGTACCAGATTTTTTTTAACCTAATCTACATTGTTTTTAATTTTTACTTTAATGAACCTTATATAGTATTTACTATATTGCAGGCACTATCCTAAGAACTTTGCACATATTAACTTATCTACCTTTATAACAATCCCTATATTGTAGGTAGATACTACTGTCATCTCTGTTTACGGATAAGAAAAGTGAGGTCTACAGAGGCTAATTGTTTAAACTTACACAGCTAGTAAGTGTTTGAATTGCCCTTGGCACCCAGTCTGGCTCCAGAATCCATGCTCTTGATCACAGTATTCTTCATTATGAATTACTACCCTTGCCTAAGTCCTTATAACTCTCAAGTTCTAAATTTGTGGTTTGAGATATCTTTCTTTTCCTTACATACCAGTGCTTTGAGGTTTGTTCTGCCAGATTAATCTTAAAATACATCTGGATGAATGATGAAAGATCTCACCAAATCCCTTGGTTAACCTTGTAAGTTCCCAGTCAAAAACACTCAAACCTTTCAGAAGATTCTCTTTGGGCGGTTCTTATCTGTTAAATGAAAAGTTCTAGAAATCCCATGCTTGAAGAACTCCAATCACCTCTTCTTTACCCTTCCACCCCCTTTCATGGCTAACATTCACACTGGCAGCCAATCAACACGATCATAGACTGGGCCTTAGCAAAAGTGAGTTCTGAAACATATTTGATTCAAAAGGGAAGTGACTTGAATATTAATCTTTCTTTTTTTTAAAACCTTATTTATTTTATTTATTTATTTTTGGCTGCGTTGGGTCTTCATTGCTGCGTGCGGGCTTTCTCTAGTTGCGGCGAGTGGGGACTACTCTTCGTTCAGTGCGTGGGCTTCTCACTGCGGTGGCTTCTCTTGTTGCGGAGCACGGGCTCTAGGCACATGGGCTTCAGTAGTTGTGGCTCGTGGGCTTCAGTAGTTGTGGCTCGCGGGCTTAGTTGCTCCGCGGCATGTGGGATCTTCCCGGACCAGGGCTCAAACCCGTGTTCCCTGCATTGGCAGGCGGATTCTTAACCACTGTGCCACCAGGAAAGCCCTGAATATTAATCTTGAACTGCCATAACTTTCTTCTCTTGAAAGGAAATTCATTGTGAAGAAACTCATTTTTCCCCTGAGTTTCTCAGAAACCAAATTGTATGGAAGCCTTTTCTTTTTAACACCTGAAATATTATCCGCCTAGTTGAAGCTAAGTAATGGAGGGAATTTTTAAAGAAAATCCTCATGTGAGATTTTTGAACTATTTGAGAGGAAGTGTGGTCTTTAGGAGTGTAATAAATGAGCCCCAAGCATCAGGGATATGGGATATGTATCACTAAGAGTAGTTTTTATGGGAAGTCCTCTGCTTGATCTAAGGCTTTATTGTGGGAAACAGGGGAATCCAGCTATTGTTGGAATCTAAGAGGTAACACCTGTGTTTGTTTCTCAGCATTTAGTGGGTGAGAGAAAGGGCCTATGGTCTCTCATGCTTCCTATGAGGCCAGTGGTATTGCTGTCATGAGGCTAACCCAGGAAAGACATGAGCGGTTTCCAGGGAAAGTACCAGATGTTGCTGACAACAGTACAGTTGTGTCCCACTTGCAGATAACATCATATACAAAACCCAGGCTTTAAATAAGAATTAGTTAGTGATTGTCTATTTGCATTTTAGAAGTATTCTTCATAAAGTATTCAACAGGGAGTTACTTTAAATAGCTAGTTCCCTTAATGTGCTTAAAATAAAATCTGATTTAGAAACCACTTCACAGAAACACAACTATAATAAGGGAGGTATAATATTATAACTTTAGAAAGAGACTAATATGATTCTTTATATAGAACATGTCTATAGGGATTTATGTGTTTTTGTTTCCTTTAAAGACTTGTTTGATATTCAAATTAACCTGATATGTAAAGTTGTCTTACATTATTACCATGGTTTACTGTTTACATTGATTTCACATGTGTTCCCACTGTGAAAAGACCCTCACAGTATCCCTGTGAGGTCAGCGATGGAGGAACCGATAGCCCATTTTACAGATAGTTGAGCTTGTTATGGTTCTGAAAGGTTGGGGCATGCCTTTTAAGAAATAGCGAGAACTGCATTTATCAACCTTGTGAATCTGTGTAAATGGTATCTGCCCATGCTTCATTCCTGGAAGCTTTGATTCAATAGGGTGAGTATTGGGAATCTATGTTTCCAAGGCTCCCCAGGTGAACCTGAAGAACATCTAGGGCTGAAAGTTACTAGGAAGATTTGAAGGACTTTGATTCAAACTCAGGTCTTCGACACCAAGTCTTCTGTGCTCTTTCTTATATACTCCACTGCTACCCTGAACCTGAATTCTCTCTGTCATAGTTACTAGTTAAATTCTTAGGCACTCTTGAAAGTTTGAGTAGAGAACCACAGGAAAGCCATTTATGAAAGGGTGACAGTGCCACAGCCCATAAGTTCAAATCCTGCCAATGTCTTGTACAACCTTTTACTTTAGTTAAATAAATACTTAATATGCATGTGCTATGTGCTGGGCTCTGAGCTGGGTAATGAGGGTTGCTTTAGATGTGTTTACAGGCTTGTAGGGGAGAGTATGCTCCTTAGCTGTTTTGAAAGTTAAAAAGTGAGCCCAGGGAGTGATGTAAGTAAGATGGTGGAAATACAAAGGCCCAGACACTCCTTCCCCCACCCACGGAGACACTGACTCAAAAAAATACACAGTCTAGTTTCCTTTGTGAGAAATCCTGAGAACATTTGAGAGTCCTGCACCCGAGTGCACAACCAACTGCACTCACTCCCCATAGTTCCTCCCATTGGCTCAGTGCAGCCCAATCAGGAGAAGACTCCCAGGCCCTCGGTTCTCCCTGGGGAGGGAAAGACAAGACTGGGCCATACTTTCAACATTTAGACTTCTTTGGAAGCTGCCTGAGGGACTGCTTTCTGTCTTGCCTGAATCAACGTGCTGACAGAGAGGAAAAGATGTCAGGTTGGGAGCCCCTGAAAATAAAGAAGATGGTTTGGAGCACTAGTTATACTCACTCCCCCCAGCTAAGCACAGAATGAATGGGAAAAAAACACCCAACTCCTGGCTTCTCCCTGGGGAGGGAAAGAGTTGGAACCTTTGTCCAGTGACTTTTTTGGGGAGCTGTTTGAGGTACTGGTTTCTGTCTCTTTTGACTCAGAGTGTTGATGAGATCAGTCATCCTCTAGAAGTCTGGGCTGCTGAAAACAGAAGAGAGCTGGGCGACTGGTGACAGCTCCAGAAACTTGCAGTACTGCAGTCATACCAGAGGGAGCAAGAGATGACAAGCTACTGCAAATAAAACCAGCAAATCCCTCTAATTTGGAATTTATAAGCACAAGCCCAGAGAAGATGCAGCCTGGGAAAAGATTTGAAAGGCCCCCAGAATCTCTAGCTGGGTTAATTGGTGAAGGTTTTCCCTGTATGAAGTCAGTCTTTAAAGACTAGGAGAGGTGGCTATTTTTTCAAATGCAGGTATCTCAACAAAAAGCTACAAGGCATACAAAGAAACAAGGAACCATGGCTCAATCAAAGGAACCAAATAAATCTCCAGAAACTGACCCTTAAAGAAAGGAATTATATGGATTAATTGACAAAGAATTCAAATTAGCGATCATAAAGATGATCAATAAGTTTAGGAATACAATATATGAAGAAAATGAGAATATCACAGAGATAAACAATAGAAAATCAAACAAATTTTGGAACTGAAAAATAGAATAAATAAATTGAAACATTCATTAGAAGAGTTCAACAGCAAACTTGATCCAGCAGAAGCAGAAAGTAGAAAGGTGGTTGCCAGGAGCTCAGGGGGAGGGAAGGAGCAGACATGGAGAGCTGCTATTCAAGTATAGAGTTTGTCATGCAAGATGAAAAACTTCGAGAGATCTTTTGTGAAATAGTGTGCATATAGTTAATAATACTGTATTATACTCTAAAAATTTAAGAGGATAGATATCATGTCCTGTTTTGTTTTTTGGTTTTTTTTAAAACACATATATGTGTTTAAAAGTGAGTGATCCCATTTTATTCTTCCAGTAGCTTAAATCATTTGTCAGTTATTGTTAACCACTGTGAGTTGATGGATGCTGGATATAGATCCTGAGTGACAAAATATCCCCCATTTGGTAGGATAATTATGTTTGTTTTGCCAATCCAATCAGTGAAGAAGTATCACTTTTATGTTAAACACCTTTAGCCATTTGTCTTGAAAGAAAGATTTTTCCTTTCAGTAAATTCCTTTGACGATAAGCAGAAACTTCCCATGACAGATAAATTGACCTAATGGTACTTCTAGATTATGAGATGGAAATAATTACTGAAGTTAGATCTATTAGATTCTAGATTTATTTCTGAAAGTAAACATTGGGACTCAGAAGGGAACCAGATATGCTGGATGTTCAGTGTTATCTTCAAGCCAACATTGAGAGGACTGATGAGCCCAGCCTGAATCCTAATATTCTTCTATCTCCTTTACTCCACGAGGAAGGCTGGCTGGCTGCCATCTATAGGCTCAACTCAGTTCCCAGCACTACTTCTCACCTGAGGCAGGAGATGATTCATCAGCTCCCATTCAGGCTTGCTGTAGAAACTTGTCTTGCCATTACAGGCTTTCACTTTTTGATGGTTAATTTATGTGTCAATTTGACTGGGCTAAGGGATGCCCAGATTGTTTGAAAAACATTTCTCGGTGTGTCTGTGAGGATGTCTCCAGAGGAGATTATCACTTAAATGGGTAGACTGAGTAAAGAAGATTATGTCACTAATTCGAGTGGGCATTATTCAATCTGTTAAGGACCTGAATGGAACAAAAAGATGGAGGAAGAGTGAATTTGCTCTCTGCTTGAGCTGGGACATACATCTGCCCATAGACATTGGCACTCCTCGTTCTTTCGACTCAGGCCAGGACCTACATTATCAGCTGATTCTCAGTCCTTTGGACTGAGTCTGAATTATACCACCAGCTTTGCTTATTCTCCAGATTGCAGGTGGCAGATTCAGAACTTCTTGGCCTTTATAATTGCATGAGTCAGTTCCTATAATAAATCTCAGATATCTATCTACCTATCTATCTATATCTCATATTGGTTCTATATCTTGGAGAACCCTAATACACATTTCTAACCACAGAGCTGCCATTCTCCTCTGGGTGCCACATTGCCCATTTGGCCCAGTTCTGATCTCTTGATAGAAACTTTGGATCCTAATAGGGTTAGGGGTTGGCTTTTTCAGCCCTTCCTCAGGAGAGAACCCACTCAGCAGGTGGGACCATAACCGTGTTATTCACTAGCAGTTCTCCCTGGTGCCCACAGTGTGCCTGCTTTTCTTGGATCATTGGTTCCCCTATATTTCTCTCTATATCCTTCCCACCTATGAGGACATAACTCCACTTGATTTTTGGATCTTCTTTTCCCCTATGCCTTTTGCTCTCAGCACTTACTGTTTGTACTGAGATCATATTGCCTAATCTTTTTAGTGGAGTGCTAGGTCGGTAGACTGAATTCTGATGCCAGAACTTGTGGTTGGCTCAGATCCCAACCCCTGTACCCCCTACATATATACTAACCTTTTCTGCTTGATCAGAACTTCAGAAGTGATGACAAAGAGAGTGCATTATTATTTGCAACCATGTATTTAAAACCTCTATGTTTGTCCTTCAGTTTTTGCCATGGGTTGGTGGTCTGTCTGTATGGCACTACCATGCTCCACCAAACTGAAAATAAAATCCAAAATCTTTGCCACAGTCTACAAAACCTTGTATGATTTGGCTCATGGTTGTCTTTCTGATCTCAGCCCATCACTCTTCTTGTTTACTATCCTACTTCCTCATTGGCCTTTTTTCTATTCCTTGAACAAGTCAAGCATGTCCTTATCTCAAGGTCTTTTCTAGTGCTGTTTCCTCAGCTTGAAAGATTTTCCCCAGTTACTCGCATGCTTACTACCTCATGTAATTCAGGTCTCTAAAGGCAACACTTTTCAAATAAGCCTTTCCTAATTCTCTTATCCAAAATAACACCTCTTTCACCCTCTATCACCATATCTGGCTTTATTTTTTTCCCTAGGATTAATTTCAATGTGCTATTATGTTTTATGTTTATATGATTTAAAAATTTTTTATTTTCCATTTCCTCTACTGGACTATAAGCTGTCTGAGAACAGACATTCTGACTATTGTGTTTAACTTTGTGACTTAGCACATAGTGCCTGACACCTTGTTGAATGAATGAATCTATAAATGCTGAATGAACAAATGATTTTTTAAAATGAGTCAGTGAGAGTCTGACTGTTGATATTCCTGGCTTGTTTAGCAGCATGACCTGGAGCTGATTTGTTTCCTGGACAGGATTCCTGGTTTCTGTCTCCTTCACCCCAAACCTGACTTTTTATTCTCCCTTGAATCCATTCATCTGATCCAAGACTCCTTATTCTCCTTGGTGTTCTATCTTCGACTTTTGTCTGAATCAGACTGAATCTGGTTGTAGCAGTAGCTTCACAGGAAGCATATGACCATTAATTTCTAATGTTAAAGCTTGACCAGTGGTGAATAGATTCCCAATCTGGAGATTGGCCTTTGAGGAACAGTTGAGTGCACTTTCTTTAGTGCGTTGCCTTTAATCATATTGATAACCTACGTGCTTCTTCTCAGAATAACTGACAGGATTATATTGGCATGGAAGACAATTATAGTGATTTAGAAGATGAGAACTCATTGTGAAGATGTAGAGTAATATTTTTATGGTGCAAACGAGTAGGTTAAAATCTAACATTTGCAGCACCTTCTCTTCGAAATTTTTGAGTAAAGATTTTCTTGAAATGGCAGAGGTAGATAACACATGAAAACAGTTTTTCATTTCAGGAACATTTGTTAGTACTGCTAGTTTCAGCTCTTAGAAAATATAAACAAGAAAATAATAGTATGTAATGGTAAGAATACCTGTAATAGTAATGTGCATAATAGTAAGAATGATGATTTCAAATACCCTTTTCAGGCAAAAATAATGCCAAGAGACTTTGAGCAGTGCATGGAGCTTTGAAATATGTGGCACCTGCCTTCTATGTAAAGGGAGTTTGAACTTCCTTCTGGTGCTGGTGCCATGCAATAATACGCAATGCAATAATATAGTTCAAGTACAGTTCCCTAAGAAAGCCATAACAGTGTGAGCTACTTTTAAGGGGTAAATTGGGTCATTAAAGGGATTGGGTGTGTATGTGTGTTGGATGTTGACATTTCACTGGGAAAATCAGGGGTCCAGCCTGGGAAGACAGACTATTTCAGTGAGACACTGAAACAACTGTAGAGACAAAGGTGTTTTAGAATTGGGATGGGGTCCTCTGGGCAATGCTCAACCAGAAAGTGTAGGATTATGAAACTCATTCCACCAGAGCAGCAAAGGCAATCAAAGCCATCTAGGGCATTTACAGAAAGTTCCACAGGATAGTCAAACCTCCTACAGATTTTTATGACTGCAATTAGAAATAGAAAGCCAGTAAGAAAAACCGTGTAGCTGGAATCTCTGTTATTGTTAGAGGAAAGATATTTATATTGCTTTTGTCTTCTTTCTATTATGAAAATTGGTTTTCTTCCCCCTGTCTTCTGGATCATTCTCATTAAAACACGCTGCTTTTTCTCCTATTTTAACAACAGTAGCAGCAGCAATCACCACTACCACCACCGCCACCGTAGCTTTCTTTGACCCTCACTCCTCTAGGCACAATCCTCATTTTTGCTTCCACTTCCTCACATACGCTTTTCTCTTGACCTCACTTATATCAGGATTTTATCCTCAAAACTTGCCTGAAACAGATTTTTATCAACATCTACAATGACTTTCACACACCTCAATTCAATTGCTGGTTCTCTCTCAGCCCTCATCTTACTTGACTTACTAGACACCTTTGATATGGTAGTTTACTTCCTTTTGCTTGAGCACTTATTTTCTCTTGACTTCCAGGCCATTACTCTCTCCTGTTTTCCTCCTAACTTTACCCTAACTGCCTCTTCTCAGTCTCTTTCCCTGATTCCTTCTCACTAACCCAGAACTTCCTTTCTGCTCAGTTACACTTCATTCATTGGTAATCGTCAAGGGCTTAGCCTAGCGACTCCGTGGTGTTGCTGTCTTGGCACCCATTTTCTTTGGCCAGGTGGCCTGCAGGAACCTAAACCTGATGCTTGCCCTTCATACAATTGCCTACCCTAGATAACAGCCCACAGAGTCAGAAGTAAATGTAAGTTCCTGATGTGAGTTTCACAATAGCCCTGGTGGCAAACAGCAATTTCTCTTGAATCCCAAGGCTTTCCCCTTGTGTGCCCCTTAGATAAAACCCCTGTGCAGCTTACCAGAATCCCGCTTTTTTGGTTTGAATTGACCTATAGTCTAGGAACCCCAAAACGCTCCACCCACAGACTGTAATAAAGGCATGTGCCCTAAGTCCTATCATCCTCTCTGTCTGCACTCTGTAGTGTCGTCCGTTGAGGTGTGCTGTGTACTTCCTCCAGGACCTGTGAATAATAAACTTCTCTATTTCAATTTCTCCTGTGGTCTGTTGTTGAACTGCAGCTCACCATACAGCACCCTTTGCTCCCCTTAAATGTTAATTAATGAAGTCATTACAATAGTGGTGTCACATCTCTGGGCTTTAAATAGCCTTTAGAGTTGACCCCCAAATTCTTTCATTCAGTGAACAAATTCATCTACATGTTGGAAAGTCTCTTGAACTCAAGACTTATTATTCTGACTGACTTCTTGGCGGCTGCACTTGGATGTACAGTATGTGTCCCAAATTTAGTAGGTTCAACACATGTTTCCTACCCACATACCCACCCTGAAAACTAGCTCCTTCTATGATCTTCTCAGCTTCAGTAAATGAAATGTAATTTTTTCCTGTTGCTTAGACCAAAAACTTTACAGTTACTCTTGATTTTACTCTCCCTCTTTCTCTCATATCCACTCCATCAACAAATTCTGTTTGTTCTACTAAAAGAAATGATAATCCGATCGTTTCTCACTATCTCTTGCACTGTCAGTTTAGTCCAACCCACTGTCATCTTTGGCCTGAATTATTTCAATAGGCATTACTAATACATCTGTGCTTGAAGATGAAATTAATATGAAATTTTCTTCCATTGTATTATTATGCAATTATCAGACTTCAGTATTAAGCTAATACCAATTTTGTAAGTAATTTGGGGAGCTTTAATCTTTTCCTATGATCTGGCACAGGTTATAAACGACAGAAATTACCTATTTCTTGAAGTTTGATAAAAGTTTACTGATGAAATTGTCCTGGCACCATTTTTGCATGTAATTCTTCAATTTCTTCTGTAGTTACTAGCCTATTCTAGTTGTTTCTTGAGCTAATTTTATTTGTATTTTCTAAATTTATCATCCATCGCATCTAAATTTTTTTTCAATTTAATTCCATGAAATTGTAAATAATATTTTAAAATATTTATTGATTTTAGCATAGAGAGACTAAGGAGAAAGCAAAATGAAATGGAAAATGGCCCTGATATCTCAAGCCAGATAACCTCTTATATTAAAAAAAAGAAAAAAAGTAATACATATATAAGGCTAGAAAATGACTACACAGAAAATTGCAAAATGAAAAATTGAGGTTGCCTTATCCCCTCAACACACAAGTCCCTCTCCCAAATGTAATCAATTTTAACTATTTCCAATGAGCAGGTACCCTTTTTAGATTTAGAAAGGAATGCCAACACAAATATGAATTATTTTTAATTAATCATTTATTTATTTATTTATGGCTGTGTTGGGTCTTCGTTTCTGTGCGAGGGCTTTCTCTAGTTGTGGCAAGTGGGGGCCACTCTTCATCGCAGTGCGCGGGCCTCTCACTATCGCGGCCTCTCCCGTTGCAGAGCATAGGCTTCAGACGCGCAGGCTCAGTAATTGTGGCGCACGGGCTTAGTTGCTCCGCGGCATGTGGGATCTTCCCAGACCAGGGCTCGAACCCGTGTCCCCTGCATTGGCAGGCAGATTCTCAACCACTGCGCCACCAGGGAAGCCCCTGAATTATTTTTAATTTCACTCTACTCACCTTGGCCAATATATTTAGGATATTTGCATCTATTTGTATTCATATTTCTTTACAAGATTGGACTATAGCTTACCTTTCCCATGCATCTCTTTTCAGTTTTCATTAGTTTTACTAGACTTATCATAGGTTTTTAAAAAAATCTTTCTTTCCTATGATCTAGAAAACATGGTAGAACTAATCTTTATAATTATCCGTATCTGAGATGTTCCTTGTGAAAATATTTCAAATTACAAATTAAATTTATTTTTTATGATTATAGGACCATTGAGGCTTCTTATATACATTAGGTTGATTTTGATACATTTTATTTTTAGAGATTCTTAAATTTCATCCAAAGTTTCTTCAGATTTATTGGCATTAAGTTAATCATAATTTTTTTTAATACTTTATCATGAAACATTTTTTAACATTTTTTTTATGGTTGATTTTTAATATACTAGTTTCAAGTGTACAACATAGTTACTCTATATTTTTACAGATTATACTCCATTTAAAGTTATTACAAAATATTGGCTATATTTCATGTGCTATACAATATATCCTTGTAGCTTATTTACTTTATACATAGTAGTTTCTACCTCTAAAACCCTACCAATGTCTTGCCCCTCTTTCCTCTCCCTGCTGGTAACCACGAGTTTGCTCTCTATCTGTAAGCCTCTTTCTGTTTTGTTATACTGTATTCCTGTGTTTTATTTTTAGATTCTGCATATAACTGATAGCATAGAGTATTTATCTTTCTCTGTCTGACGTATTTCACTAAGTATAGTACCTTCCAGGTCCATCCATGTTTTTGCAAATAGGAAAATTTCATTCTGTTTAATGGCTGAGTAATATTCCATTGTATATATTGATATATCCCACATCTTCTGTATCCATTCCTCTCTTGATGGACACTTGGGTTGCTTCCGTATCTTGGCTATTGTAAACAGTGCTGCTATATACATTGGGGTGCATGCATCTTTTCGAATTAGTGTTTTCATTTTCTTCTGATATATTCCCAGGAGTGGAATTGCTGGATCATATGGTAGTTCTCTTTTTTAGTTGTTTGAAAAGCCTCCATATTGTTTTCCATAGTGGCTGCACCAATTTACATTCATACCAACAATGTACTAGGGTTCCCTTTTCTCCACATCCTCACCAGCATTTGTTATTTTGCAGTCTTTTTGATGCTGGCCATTCTGCAAAGTGTGAGATAATATCTTATTTTGGTTTTGATTAGTATTTCTCTGATTATTAGTGATGTTGAGCATCTTTTCATGTGCCTGTTGTCAATCTATATGTCTTTTTTGAAAAAAATGTCTATTCAGGTCTTCTGCCCATCTTTTAATCAGGTTGTTAGTTTTATTGATATTGAGTTGTATGAGCTGTTTATATATTTTGAATATTAACATCTTATCAGACATATCATTTGCAAATATTCTCTCCCATTCAGTAGGTTGTCTTTTTATTTTGTCAGTGGTTTCCTTTGCTGTGCAAAGCTTTGTAGTTTAATTAGGTTCTGTTTGTTTAATTTTGGTTGTTTTTCCTTTGCCTTAGGAACAGATCCAAAAAATATTGCTACTATTTTTGTCAAAGAGTATTCTGCCTATGGTTTCTTCTAGGAGTTTTATGGTTTAAGGTCTTACACTTATGTCTTCAATCCATTTTGAGTTTATTTTCGTATATGGTGTGAGAAAATGTTCTAATTTTATTCTTTTACATGTAGCTGTTTAGTTTTCCCAGCACTACTATTAAAGAGACTATCTTTTTCCCACGGTATATTCTGTCTCTGTTGCATATTAATTGACTATATGAGAGTGAGTTTATTTCTGGGCTCTCTATTCTGTTCCATTGGTCTATGTGTCTGTTTTTTGTGCCAGTACCATACCGTTTTGATTACTGTAGCTTTGTAGTATAGACAGGAGTCTGGGAGCATGACACCTTCAGCTTTGTTCTTTTGTCTCCAGATTTCTTTGGCTATTTGGGGACTTTGTGATTCCATATAAATTTTAGATTTATTTGTTCTAGTTCTGTGAAAAAATGCCATGGGTATTTTGATAGATATTGCATTAAATCTTAGATTTCTTTGGATAGTATGGACATTTTGACAATATTCTTTCAATCCATGAACATGGGATATCTTTCCATTTATTCGTATCATCTTCAATATTTTTCATCAGTTTTTTGTAATTTTCAGAGTATAGGTCTTTTACCTCCTTGGTTAAGCTTATTCCTGGGTATTTTATTCTTTTCTATGTGATTTTAAATGTTATTGTTTTCTTGCTTTTTCTTTCTGATAGTTCATTACTAGTGTATTGAAAAGCAATGGACTTCTCTATGTTAATCTTGTATCCTGCAGATTTTACTGAATTTACTGAATTCATTTATTCTAATAGTTTTTTGGTGGAGGCATTAAGGTTTTCCGTATCTAGTATTATGTCATCTGCAAATAGAACAGTTTTACTTCTTCCCTTTGAATTTGGATGCCTTTTCTTTCTTTTTTTTTTTTTTTTTTTTTTTTTGGTCTGATTGCTGTGGCTAGGACTTCCAATACTATATTAAATAGTACTGGCAAGAGTGGGCATCCTTGTCTTGTTTCTGATTTTAGAGGAAAAGCTTCTAGCTTTTCACCATTGAGTATAATGTTAGCTGTGGGTTTGTCATAAATGGCCTTTATTATGTTGAGATATGTTTCCTCTGTATTAACTTTGAGAGTTTTTATCATGAATGGATGTTGAATTTTTAAATATTGAAGTATAGTTGATTTACATCACTAGTTTCAGTTGTATAACACAGTGATTCAACATTTTTATATACTCTATTTAAAGTTATTGCAAAATAATAACTATATTTCCCTGTGCTGTAGAATGTATCCTTGTTGCTTATGTATTTTATACATAGTTGTTTGTACCTCTTAACCCCACACTCAATCTTTCCCCTCCCTCCTTCCCTTTCCCCGCTGGTGTCCACTAGTTTGTTTTCTATATCTGTGAATCTTTTTCTGTTTTGTTATATACACTTGTTTGTTTTATTTTTTAGATTACACATATAAGTGATAACATACAGTATGTATGTTATATGTATGTTTGTCTGACCTATTTTACTAAACATAATACTCTAACTTTATACACATTGTTGCAAATTGCAGAATCTTTTTTTTTTATGGCTGAGCAATATTCCAATGTATAGATATATATCACATCTTCTTTTAGAATGGATATTGAATTTTGTCAAATGCTTTTTCTCTCTCTATTGAGATGATCCTGTGATTTTAATGCTTCAATTTGTTAATGCAATGTATAACATACATTGATTTGTGAATATTGAACTATCTTTGCATCCCTGGAATAAATCCTGCTTGATCATGGTGTATGATCCTTTTTATATATTGTTGAATTGGTTTGCTAATGTTTTCTTGAGGATTTTTGCATCTATGGTCATCATAGCTACTGGCCTGTAATTTTCTTTTCTTGTTGTGCCTTTGTCTGGTTTTGGCCATAATAATGGCCTCATAGAATGAATGTGGGAGTTCCCTCCTCTTCAATTTTCTTGAATAGTTTGAGAAGGGTAGGTATTAAGCTTTTCTTTATATGTTTGGTATAATTCCCCTGTGAAGCTGTCCAGTCCTGGACAGCTGGGAGTGTTGTTTGATTACTAACTCAATTTTACAACTAGTGATCAATTTGGCCAGATTGTCTATTTTTTCCTGATTCAACATTGGAAGGTTGTACGTTTACAGAAATTTATCCATTTCTTCTAAGTTGTCCAATTTGTTGGCATATAACTATTCATAGTATTCTCGCATGATTTTTTTATACCTCTGTAATATCAGTTGTAATTTATTCTCTTTCATTTCTTATTTTGTTTATTTGGGTCCTCTCTCTTTTTTTCTTAATGAGCCTGACTAGAGCTTATCAATTTTGTTTATCTTTTCAAAAAACCAGCTCTTAGTTTCATTGATATTTTCTATTTTTTTCCCTCTCTTTATTTCCTCTGTGACCTTTATTATTTACTTCCTTCTGACTTTGGGCTGTTTATTTTTCTTTACATTTAGGTTGCTTATTTGAGCTTTTTCTTGTTTCTTGAGGTAGGCCTGCATCGCTATAAACTTCCTTCTGAGAACTTCTTTTGCTTCATTCCATAGATTTTGAGAAGTTGTGTCTTTATTTTCATTTGTCTCAAGGTATTTTCTGATATCCTCTTTGATTTCTTCATTCACCCTTTTTTTTGGTTTGTTTGTTTGTTTGTTTGTAGCATATTGTTTAGTTTCCACATGTTTGTGTTTTTCCCATTTTTCTTCCTGTAGTTGATTTTTAGTTGTGGTTGGAAAAAAGTCTTGATATAATTTCTATCCTCTTAAATGTATTGAGACTTTTTTTGTGTGGCTTAGCACATGATCTACCCTGGAAAATGTTCCATGTGCACTTGAAAAGAATATGTATTCTGTTGTTTTTGGATGGAGTGCCTTGTAGATATGTATTCATCTTCTCATATGGATACAAAATTAAAGAAATAGAAAAAAATTTCTTTTAAATTGTTTATTTGGTTTATTTTGTTATTTTTCTAATTTTTTAATTTGGATGCTTTGCTTACTAATTTTTAATCTCTTATTTTCTAATATAATTATTTGAGGATAATATTTTCTGTCTAAATACTTTTTCATGGCATCTTTCCAAAGTTTTGTGCTTTCATTATCAGTCAGTTCCAAATATATAAAATTTCTTTTGAGGTTTACTTTTCCCCATATATTTTTTTTTTTTTTTTTGATTCTAAGACTTTTTATCGTTTACAAGTGTCTGACTTTTGAGCTTACAGAGCCTGCCTGATTTTTTTTTTTTTTTTCACACACACACACTGTATTTTATTTTTACAAGAGATAAATAGACTGACACCAAACATTGTACATGGATGACCACAACAAAAGCAACAATGATTGCAATTACCAAACATGAAACACACTCATACTATGTGATAATATTGACATTCAGTCCAGTAATCCTCCACTGTAACAGCTCCTTTACTTTGCAGTGAAAATTGATTTGTATATTCTTTGCCTCTGACTCCTTGTGGGATTTTTTTTTTTTTTAATTCAGACAGAAAGTCACAAAAATTATACTCATCCTCATCAGTTCACTCAGTCCCATGTAATTCTTTTTTTTTTTCATCTTGATCTTTTGTTAGCACTTTTATGAGTTCATCAGTTTTTCATTAGAGTTCTGAAAATGCTTATTCATTCAGTTCAGCAGTACAGTCAGTTACCAGAAACCTGTACTTGTCAGAGTCTTTTCCATGAATTTATTGAAGATGAAACCCTTTTATAGGAACATATTTGCAAAATCATCAGAGTACACCCAGAACTGTCTGTAAATGACAAAAGACTTAAAAATGACCACGGTTAAAGATTTGATGAAAGTTCATAATAATGCAGTTGACAAGAAAATTAGTTATTTCTGAGATATACATTTTAAAGTAATAACTAGGATTATTACTTATAACATTATACCAGAACATATAAGATTTTTAGAAATTTCATGTAATGTCTGAAACATTTATATTAACATATTTCCATACATATTTCCATACAAATACAAATATAAGATTTTTAGAAATTTCATGTAATGTCTGAAACATTTATATTAACATATTTCCATACAAATAACCCAATGAAAGTTTAGTATTAGTTGTTTTGTTTGTTTTTTTATACTGCAGGTTCTTATTAGGCATCAATTTTATACACATCAGTGTATACAGGTCAATCTCAATCGCCCAATTCAGCACACCACCATCCCCACCCCACCGCAGTTTTCCCCCCTTGGTGTCCATATGTCCATTCTCTACATCTGTGTCTCAACTTCTGCCCTGCAAACTGGCTCATCTGTACCATTTTTTAAGGTTCCACATACATGCATTAATATACGATATTTGTTTCTCTCTTTCTGACTTACTTCACTCTGTATGACAGTCTCTAGATCCATCCACGTCTCAACAAATGACTCAATTTCGTTCCTTTTTATGGCTGAGTAATATTCCATTGTATATATGTACCACATCTTCTTTATCCATTCGTCTGTTGATGGGCATTTAGGTTGCTTCCATGACCTGGCTATTGTAAATAGTGCTGCAATGAACATTCGGGTGCATGTGTCTTTTTGAATTACGGTTTTCTCTGGGTATATGCCCAGTAGTGGGATTGCTGGGTCATATGGTAATTCTATTTTTAGTTTTTTAAGGAACCTCCATATTGTTCTCCATAGTGGCTGTATCAATTTACATTCCCACCAACAGTGCAAGAGGGTTCCCTTTTCTCCACACCCTCTCCAGCATTTGTTGTTTGTAGATTTTCTGATGATGCCCATTCTAACAGGAGTGAGGTGATACCTCATTGTAGTTTTGATTTGCATTTCTCTAATAATTAGTGATGTTGAGCATCTTTTCATGTGCTTCGTGGCCGTCTGTATGTCTTCTTTGGAGAAATGTCTATTTAGGTCTTCTGCCCATTTTTGGATTGGGGTGTTTGTTTCTTTGATATTGAGCTGAATGAGCTGTTTATATATTTTGGAGATTAATCCTTTGTCCGTTGATTCATTTGCAAATATTTTCTCCCATTCTGAGGGTTGTCTTTTCGTCTTGTTTATGGTTTCCTTTGCTTTGCAAAAGCTTTGAAGTTTCATTAGGTCCCACTTGTTTATTTTTGTTTTTATTTCCATTATTCTAGGAGGTGGATCAAAAAAGATCTTGCTGTGATTTATGTCAGTGTTCTTCCTATGTTTTCCTCTAAGAGTTTTATAGTGTCCAGTCTTATATTTAGGTCTCTAATCCATTTTGAGTTTATTTTTGTGTATGGTGTTAGGGAGTATTCTAATTTCATTCTTTTACATGTAGCTGTCCAGTTTTCCCAGCACCACTTATTGAAGAGACTGTCTTTTCTCCATTGTATATCTTTGCCTCCTTTGTCATAGATTAGTTGACCATAGGTGCGTGGGTTAATCTCTGGGCTTTCTATCTTGTTCCATTGATCTATGTTTCTGTTTTTGTGCCAGTACCATATTGTCTTGATTACTGTAGCTTTGTAGTATAGTCTGAAGTCAGGGAGTCTGATTCCTCCAACTCCATTTTTTTGCCTCAAGACTGCTTTGGCTATTCGGGGTCTTTTGTGTCTCCATACAAATTTTAAGATGATTTGTTCTAGCTCCGTAAAAAATGCCATTGGTAATTTGATAGGGATTGCATTGAATCTGTAGATTGCTTTGGGTAGTATAGTCATTTTCACAATGTTGATTCTTCCAATCCAAGAACATGGTATATCTCTCCATCTGTTGGTATCATCTTTAATTTCTTTCATCAGTGTCTTATAGTTTTCTGCATACAGGTCTTTTGTCTCCCTAGGTAGGTTTATTCCTAGGTATTTTATTCTTTTTGTTGCAATGGTAAATGGGAGTGTTTCCAAAATTTCTCTTTCAGATTTTTCATCATTAGTATATAGGAATGCAAGAGATTTCTGTGCATTAATTTTGTATCCTGCAACTTTACCATATTCATTAATTAGCTCTAGCAGTTTTCTGGTGGCAGTTTTAGGATTCTCTATGTATAGTATCATGTCATCCGCAAACAGTGACAGTTTTACTTCTTCTTTTCCAATTTGTATTCCTTTTATTTCTTTTTCTTCTCTGATTGCCGTGGCTAGGACTTCCAGAACTATGTTGAATAATAGTGGTGAGAGTGGACATCCTTGTCTCGTTCCTGATCTTAGAGGAAATGCTTTCAGTTTTTCACCATTGAGAATGATGTTTGCTGTGGGTTTGTCATATATGGCCTTTATTATGTTGAGGTAGTTTCCCTCTATGCCCACTTTCTGGAGAGTTTTTATCAGAAATGGGTGTTGAATTTTGTCAAAAGCTTTTTCTGCCTCTATTGAGATGATCATATGGTTTTTCTTCTTCAATTTGTTAATATGGTGTATCACATTGATTGATTTGCGTATATTGAAGAATCCTTGCATCCCTGGGATAAATCCCACTTGATCGTGGTGTATGATCCTTTTAATGTGTTGTTGGATTCTGTTTGCTAGTATTTTGTTGAGGATTTTTGCATCTATATTCATCAGTGATATTGGTCTGTAATTTTCTGTTTTTGTAGTGTCTTTGTCTGGTTTTGGTATCAGGGTGATGGTGGCCTCATAGAATGAGTTTGAGAGTGTTCCTTCCTCTGCAATTTTTTGGAAGAGTTTGAGAAGGATGGGTGTTAGCTCTTCTCTAAATGTTTGATAGAATTCACCTGTGAAGCCATCTGGTCCTGGACTTTTGTTTGTTGGAAGATTTTTAATCACAGTTTCAATTTCATTACTTGTGATTGGTCTGTTCATATTTTCTGTTTCTTCCTGATTCAGTCTTGGAAGGTTATACCTTTCTAAGAATTTGTCCATTTCTTCCAGGTTGTCCATTTTATTGGCATAAAGTTGCTTGTAGTAGTCTCTTAGGATGCTTTGTATTTCTGCAGTGTCTGTTGTAACTTCTCCTTTTTCATTTCTGATTTTATTGATTTGAGTCCTCTCCCTCTTTTTCTTGATGAGTCTGGCTAATGGCTTATCAATTTTGTTTATCTTCTCAAAGAACCAACTTTTAGTTTTATTGATCTTTGCTATTGTTTTCTTTGTTTCTATTTCATTTATTTCTGCTCTGATCTTTATGATTTCTTTCCTTCTGCTAACTTTGGGTTTTGTTTGTTCTTCTTTCTCTAGTTTCTTTAGGTGTAAGGTTAGATTGTTTACTTGAGCTTTTTCTTGTTTCTTTAGGTAGGCTTGTATAGCTATAAACTTCCCTCTTAGAACCGCTTTTGCTGCATCCCATAGGTTTTGGGTCGTCATGTTTTCATTGTCATTTGTCTCTAGGTATTTTTTTATTTCCTCTTTGATTTCTTCAGTGATCTCTTGGTTATTTAGTAACGTATTGTTTAGCCTCCATGTGTTTGTCTTCTTTACGTTTTTTTCCCTGTAATTCATTTCTAATCTTACAGCGTTGTGGTCAGAAAAGATGCTTGATATGATTTCAATTTTCTTAAATTTACTGAGGCTTGATTTGTGACCCAAGATGTGATCTATCCTGGAGAATGTTCCGTGCGCACTTGAGAAGAACGTGTAATCTGCTGTTTTTGGATGGAATGTCCTATATATATCAATTAAATCTATCTGGTCTATTGTGTCATTTAAAGCTTCTGTTTCCTTATTTATTTTCATTTTGGATGATCTGTCCATTGGTGTAAGTGAAGTGTTAAAGTCCCCCACTATTATTGTGTTACTGTCGATTTCCTCATTTATAGCTGTTAGCAGTTGCCTTATGTATTGAGGTGCTCCTATGTTGGGTGCATATATATTTATAATTGTTATATCTTCTTCTTAGATTGATCCCTGGATCATTATGTAGTGTCCTTCCTTGTCTCTTGTAACATTCTTTATTTTAAAGTCTATTTTATCTGATATGAGTATAGCTACTCCAGCTTTCTTTTGATTTCCATTTGCATGGAATATCTTTTTCCATCCCCTCACTTTCAGTCTGTATGTGTCCCTAGGTCTAAAGTGGGTCTCTTGTAGACAGCATATATATGGGTCTTGTTGTTGTATCCATTCAGCCAGTCTATGTCTTTTGGTTGGGGCATTTAATCCATTCACGTTTAAGGTAATTATCGATATGTATGTTCCTATGACCATTTTCTTAATTGTTTTGGGTTTGTTTTTGTAGGCCCTTTTCTTCTCTTGTGTTTCCCACTTAGAGAAGTTCCTTTAGCATTTGTTGTAGAGCTGGTTTGGTGGTGCTGAATTCTCTTAGCTTTTGCTTGTCTGTAAAGCTTTTGATTTCTCCATCAAATCTAAATGAGATCCTTGCTGGGTAGAGTAATCTTTGTTGTAGGTTCTTCCCTTTCATCACTTTAAGTATATCATGCCACTCCCTTCTGGCTTGCAGAGTTTCTGCTGAGAAATCAGCTGTAAACCTTATGGGAGTTCCCTTGTATGTTATTTGTCGTTTTTCCCTTGCTGCTTTCAATAATTTTTCTTTGTCTTTAATTTTTGCCACTTTGATTACTATGTGTCTCGGCGTGTTTCTCCTTGGGTTTATTCTGTATGGGACTCTCTGCGCTTCCTGGACTTGGGTGGCTATTTCCTTTCCCATGTTAGGGAAGTTTTTGACTATAATCTCTTCAAATATTTTCTCTGGTCCTTTCTCTCTCTCTTCTCCTTCTGGGACCCCTATAATGCGAATGTTGTTGCGTTTAATGTTGTCCCAGAGGTCTCTTAGGCTGTCTTCATTTCTTTTCATTCTTTTTTCTTTAGTCTGTTCCGCAGCAGTGAATTCCACCATTCTGTCTTCCAGGTCACTTATCCGTTCTTCTGCCTCAGTTATTCTGCTATTGATTCCTTCTAGTGTGGTTTTCATTTCAGTTATTGTATTGGTCATCTCTGTTTGTTTGTTCTTTAATTCTTCTAGGTCTTTGTTAATCATTTCTTGCATCTTCTCAATCTTTGCCTCCATTCTTATTCCGAGGTCCTGGATCATCTTCACTATCATTATTCTGAATTCTTTTTCTGGAAGGTTGCCTATCTCCACTTCATTTAGTTGTTTTTCTGGGGTTTTTTCTTGTTCCTTCATCTGGTACATAGCCCTCTGCCTTTTCATCTTCTCTATCTTTCTGTAACTGTGGTTTTTGGTCCACAGGCTGCAGGATTGTAGTTTTTCTTGCTTCTGTTGTCTGCCCTCTGGTGGTTGAGGCTATCTAAGAGGCTTGATGGGAGGTTCTGGTGGTGGGTAGAGCTGACTGTTGCTGTGGTGGTCAGAGCTCAGTAAAACCTTAATCCACTTGACTGTTGATGGGTGGGGCTGGGTTCCCTCCCTGTTGGTTGTTTTGCCTGAGGCAACCCAACACTGGAGACTACCCGTACTCTTTGGTGGGGTTAATGGCAGACTCTGGGAGGGCTCACGCCAAGGAGAACTTCCCAGAACCTCTGCTGCCAGTGTCCTTATCCCCACGGTGAAACAGAGCCACCACTCGCCTCTGCAGGGGACCCCCCAACACCAGCAGGTAGGTTTGGTTCAGTCTCCCCCAGGGTCACTGCTCCTTCCCCTGGGTCCCGATGCACACATTACTTTGTGTGTGCCCTCCAAGGGTGGGGTCTCTGTTTCCCCCAGTCCTGTCAAAGTCCTGCAATCAATTCCCACTAGGCTTCAAAGTCTGATTCTCTAGGAATTCCTCCTCCCGTAGCCAGACCCCCAGGTTGGGAAGCCTGACATGGGGCTCAGAACCTTCACTCCAGTGGGTGGACTTCTGTGGTATAGGTGTTCGCCAGTCTGTGAGCCACCCACCTAGCAGTTATGGGATTTGATTTTACTCTGATTGCACCCCTCCTACCGTCTCACTGTGGCTTCTCCTCTGTCCTTGGACGTGGGGTATCCTCCTTGGTGAAGTCCAGGGTCTTCCTGTCAATGATTGTCCAGCAGCCATTTGTGATTCTGGTGCTCTCGCAAGAGGGAGTGAGAGCACGTCCTTCTTCTCCGCCATCTTGATTAATCCCCGAGATCCCCATATATTATTTAGATTGTGTGAGTTTATATGTCCTGATGTGTGAAAACTTTTAATAATCTTCTTAATATTGACTCCTAATGAAATGACATTGTGTTAAAGAACATGGTCATATGATATTGAGTCTTCATATTTTGTTGAGACTTGCTTTATTGGCTTAATGTATGGTCAATTAAAAATATCTATTTCACATACTCTTGAGAAGATTGTATATTCTCTGTCTGTTGAGAGCAGAGTCATATATTAGCCTTATAAGTAAAATTTGAAAATTTGGTTATCCAATTATTTTATGGCCTTAATTTTTTGTCTACTTTATGTATCAGGAGGACAAAATTTCCTACTATAATAGCAAATTTATTTGCAGTGTCCTTCTAAATTCTATTAATTTTTTCTTTATGTTTCAAGGCTGTTATTTAATGCATACAAGTTTAGAATTATATTTCTCTGATCAAATAAAACTTTTCATTGTATAATAACACCCTGGTCCTAAGTTCTAATGTTATATTAATATAGCTGTCTTAGCTTTGTTTTAGTTAGAATTTATTAATATATACTTCCATCTTTTACTTCTAAACTTTTTGTGTCTTTAATTTATGCATTTATTTTGTAAATAACATCAGCCCATTGAAGATATCATCACTGATTTCATTCTTCATTTTTACTTTTGAAAAGTCTGCTGTTATTCTTTTCTTTTTTTTTTTTTTAACTGTTTTGGAGATCTGTCTTTACACGTGGCCCTTTGTATCCATGGGTTCTGCATCTGCAGATTCAACCAAATCAAAAGTATTAAAAAATTTCAGAAAGTTCCCAAAAGCAAAACTTGAATTTGCCATGTGATAGCACCTGTTTACATAGTATTTACATTGTATTTACAACTATTTATGGATTATTTACCTTATATTTAGTATTATAAGTAATTTAGAGATGATTTAAAATATAAGGGAGGATTTGTGTAGGTTATATGTAAATACAACATCATTTTATATAAGGGACTTGAGCATCCAGATTTTGGTATCCTTGGGGTGGGAGGGGTCCTGAAACCAATCCTCCATGGATACTTGGGGACAACTGTACTTTCTATTTTCTTTTAATATTTTGTTGTTTTCTTTGGTAATTTATAATTTTACCACCATATATCTAGATGGAGAGTTTTTATTTTTGCTTTTTGCCTGTCTTCTTATACATTGTACTTCCTTTATTTGTGAATCCAGCTTTTATCAGTTCTAGACAATTGCCAGCTATTATGTCTTTGAATATCTTGTCCTATTCTATTTTTTTCTGCTGGGACTAGGATTAAACATATGTTATATCTTCTTATTTTATCCTCCATGTCTCTTATTTTCTCTTTGATCTCTTCCATTTTCTTTTCTCCCTATGCTGTATTCTAGATGATAATACAGGTTTAGCACAATGTTCAGTAAATCTCTCTTTAACTGTCTAATCTATTGCATAACCTGTTCATTCAGGTTTTTTTTTTTAATTTCAAGAATTATACTTTTCAGTTCTAAAATTCTCTTTTTCATATATTTTTGGTATTTTAAATTTTTTAGTGGCTTGTTTATTTTATTATTCCATATTTTATTTCTTTATATATTTTATCTATTTTTTTCTTATATTCTATATGTGATCATTGAAACATCTGAACTCTTTGGCCATCTAAATCTCTTGTTGGTAGTTTCTTCTGACTCTTACTCCTGGTTATCTGTTTTCATATATATTTAATTTTTAATCCATCATATTGCTGGAGTAAGACTAAATTAAACCTTTCCTCCACAGATGGAGTTGTTTTGATAGTATTATTTGGTTTGAAATATAAATGATACTGAGCATGATAGGTGTAACTATACTTATTAAAATCCTCTTGCCATAGTGACAGGGGTGAAACTTTCTGGCTGTGTGTAATTAATGCCTCCTAGAAGATTTGCCACAATGTTGGAAAGGTTCATGAGCCTTAAGTTTAGAATGATTAGAGGTTTTCTGTTTTACAAGGAAACATCATCAATACAATCCAGGTAATATCAGATCAGATAAGTCACCCATTTAAACTAAGAATTTTCAAGGATCTGCTTTTTGTGTTCTTAAAACATCCTGGTCATTTCAAGTAGGTGGCTGTTAAATATTGGGAGAGAATTGAAATATCCTCTCTGTTTAAGGAGAAATGAGAGTAAAAAATAAAGTGAATTACCAATCAATTGATTAAAATCCTTTAAATCATACAAGAATCCCTAACAACTAACTATTCATGACACAGAGACTCCAATGGGTCTATTTTCAGAATTTTGATGATTTTTTTAAAAACTGAGGTTTCTTAAATTATTCTGTGGGATTTTTCTATGAGATTAATAAGTAAAAGGAATAAAAGTCATGGTAGTAGAGCAATTGGAGCAAGAATTCATATAATAATAAAACTTCATTTAGCACCCCCTTTTTCTTTTGTAACACAGGTAGGGTGGGAGAGGAGTGGAAGTTATCTAGGCTCTCAACTACCAACTGAAAGAGCAGATTGGAGAACCTCATTGAAATTTATGCCTCAAGATGGGATTCAGTGACTCTTCTAGATTACTTAACCTTTTGATGTGTTGATGAAGAACTTTCTTCCTCCTTATTTTGTATGTAGTTACAATTATAGTGTACTTTAAAATATCAATTATTTGATATTTTCCTTTGATTAAACATAAAAATTAGACTCATACATTTTATTTTACACCTTATCACTGTATGAAACTTGGCATTCTGTGTATAAGTACAGTGTTAGAACACAAGGTGAAGAGTATGAGGAAAAATATAAAGCCTTGAGCTTCTTATTCATAAAATCCATTGATGGAATCATTTGGTTCTTTTATAGCAGAACAGTTGAGCTAATCACAGCTTTATGACTGGAAAAGTTAAGAATTTTTTCATTCACAGATGACTTGCAAACTCAATGAGCCTGTAAGAAATGAACTACTTTACGGTCATAGTCATGTATTGTATATACAACCTATGGCTTTTTATCTTTCTTGAGTGGCCTGTTAAGAATTTCTGAAGCAGGCAATGGGGCATAAAAAACCCTGACTCATGCAATCTCAGAGACTGAAAGAGTATTCAGAAGTTTAGTTGGACTCTATCAACATTTTTAATAAATAATGGCTTTAACATGAAAATTAGCAGAATCCTTTAAGATAGCAGGTAAACTATACAATTATTTTTTCTATCTGAAAAATTGTCCCCATATCCTCCTTTTAAAAAAAAAAGCCCTAATTTTTAGATAAAGGAATACTTATATAAATTCATTGTCATGGGTTTCTGCTGTATTTGTTTATTCCACTAGGTGTATTCCTTATGTCTCATAGTTTTTGTAGGCCAGAGTTCACATTCCTGTTTTCAACAAATGAAGGCTTACATGGTTCCATTAGACCTGGCCTTTCTAAGCAAACACAATTTAGGAAGAAAAGGATGTGTTTACCATTCTCATCATCTTCATGGAAGACTCTATTACTCATTAAAAACAGTAGTACATTTCCAACTTTTGTATGTACTATTATTGCCAAAGTTTGTTGTAACTATTGTTATGGACAATTACAAATAACAATACACTAAGTGGGGGGTTCTGTCATATTTTTGGTCATGATTAATTCTCGTGTATTGCACAGTTGTGATGATAATGTTTATTATGCAGTGTTCTAGATTGATGGCAGAGAGTGAGGGTGTCAATATCCAGGTTCACAGGGTCCCGTTAGCTTTCCATGTATAGATATCAACTCAGTCTCTTTTGTGCAGATACCTTGTGAGTACTGTAAAAATATATTGTATATATATAAAAAAATCTGTGCTACATAGCTACTATATAAGGAAAGTAGACCAGGAGACAAAAACAAAAGAAGACTAGTTATAGGATTTAGAACAGTGATCAATTTATTTACTTTGGAAAACATCTTCAGTGTTTCCTCTAAAATTCAGGTAAATAATATGCTTCACTGTGTTGTGTTTTTATGTTTGACTCACAGGAGCAAGTAACCAGTGAGTCTTTTTTTTTTTCATTTCTGCCCGAGTCATTAACGGCCATAAAAAGTGGCTCATTTAGTTGCTTATGATCAGGCTTCCTTGTGAAGAATCACTATAGCTTTATCCTCCTTCATTGAAGAGAGGTTTTCTAACTCCCTGAGAGAAATCAAACCTACCTGCATTGTCTGTTTCTGCCAGACAGCTCATGTTCCTAATACGTCCAGATATTCTTCAGTCAAGGAGACTATTTCTTGCAAAAAAAAAAAAGTGATGGAATTTTGTTCACACAATTGGGATACATTTTTATTCAGATCCATAAATATAATATGATCATTTTAAATGTTTTTTCTAATATCTGAAGGCATTTGATGATGGAATAAGAGTAAGGCAAGTTACAAGGAGTTTTTAAGGATAAATGTGAAAATGACAAAGAAATATGGATATTGAATAAACACAGTAAGGATAGCTCTTTGGGTATAATAGCCTCTTGATATCACTTAGAGGAATGCAGTAGAGTATGTCACTAAGGCAATATATGAATGTAATATGCAGAAACTAATAACTGATTGCATAAAATTGTCCTCCTAAACTATGAAATATTGTTCTGCTGGTGAATAATGCTATATAGGGCTACTTCTAAGACTGGATTGGACACATCTAAATATATATAAAATCTCTGAATGCCTTTCCTACCCTCAGTATATTAAGTAGTTTCTTTTAATGATGAGTGCACTGTATGTATGGATTCATAGATCATCATCTCATTAGATAGAAAGAAAATCTTATTTGAATCCCTCCTTTTAGGCACACTTTGTAATTGAGTTTAGTTATCAGAAATATATGGAAATACATCTCTGGATACTTAAATTTATTTTAACTTCACTCATTGCCCGTGATCATAAATCAGGAGGGGTGTCTAATAAATTCAGAGACAAATTCAAGGAAGTGTTGATTACTGTCAACATTGCCGAAGTTTCCTCAGGGCAGTAGGAACATACGACCTGTTTTTTTCTCTTTTCAGGGGGAAAGCCTTACATACTCAGTAGAGTATCCTCTCCTTATTTGCAGCTTCTCCTTTTCCAGTTTCAATAACCTGTAGTCAACTGCAGTCTGAAAATATTAAATGGAAAATACCAGACATGAACAATTCACAGGTTTTAAATTGTTTGTTGTTCTGAGTAGCATGATGAAATCTCTCACTGCCCCATTCCTTCTCGCATGGGATGTGAATCATCCCTTTGTCCAGTGCATTCATGCCATCTCCATCCTGCCTGTTATTATAGGAAAAAGCATGGTATATATAGGGTGCAGTACCATCCACGGTTTCAGGCACTTGCTGGGAGTCTTAGGAACATGTTTGCCGTGGATAAGGAGGGGTACTGTGTGCATTTTAGGGTATTAACTATATTCCAAAAGGAAAATTAATCTGCATAATCCAGGGGAGACAGTGGGAAAGGGAAACAGTAACAGAAAAAAATGGAAAATATATTTTAATTGCATATGTCTAATGGTTATTTCATAATACCTTTGAACATAGTTTTTTGAGCTTCTGAAGTTAGAAACAAATTCTTGCTTATGCTTAGCTGACCATGGAGTTATGCACCATCTCGAAGAGCATATTGTCAGAGCTCTATACATCATAATAGTGTTCTTAAATAATTGTTACATTGATAAATTTCACTAACATGTTGAACATTCTGGATTCACTTTCAAGGGACACCATTATATTCCTCGCAGTTTTAAATGCATCAGAAAAACTGACAGCCTCTCACAGGTTGTACTAGATGCTGCTGAGAGCCGTTAGTATTTTTAAAAGTCTCTTTCTTAAACCAGAAGGACTCTCCAGCATCAGATATGCTGGCAAGATAATAGTAGGCTGTATTACCATCAACACAAGACTGTCAGTATATAAGCAGAATCTTAGATGCTATTCCTATACATAAATACACTGTTAGCTTTTTTAAGCAGTATGATTCATTGTCTCATGTACAAATAGCAAGGACATCCAGAATGAGAAACCAATAGTCTGCCATTTATCAAACTTCATTCACTTCGCTGGAAACAGTACCAGCTTTCAAACTGCTATAAATACCCTGTGATTAAGTTATGGAAAGACAGTGCTCCCTTCCGGAAACTCGGTTCCCTGAACGAGTCAAATGTTCTACTTAAGCTATATTTAAAAGGCACCAATGATTACGTTCACACATATAGTTGAAGGAAATGACTAGTTTCACTGGAACATAGCTTCCAAATATAAAAGCTTGTTAAAAAGAATTATAGTAAAGACTTACTGCTATTAGGACATATCAAAGAGCAAACAAAATTAATGCGCTTGGTGGAGTCAGTAGAGAATAGTCTCCCTGGAACATAACTTCTATCATATAAGAAAGTCCGGCCATTTTTTCTTTCAACAAGTAATCATTTTTTGATACTCTTCTTTATGTGCATGCAAGAATTACTTATAGTTTTATTTTCATACCACTTTTATCCTATTAATATTTAATAGTGTTCTCATCTGTAGCATACAGATACAATTATTCTTCTTCTGTGCATTTTCAGGATGTCTCTGGATACAAAGCACCTGGGTTAGGTCAAGATTATCCCTCTTTTTCTAGGAAATATATTGAATATATCAAAATTTAAATTTGTATCAAACTGCCTGTTATTTATTTTCTTTTTTATTACTGTAAAATATACATAGCATAAAATTCAACACTTTAACCATTTTAATGTCTGCAGTTCAGTGGCGTTGAGTTCATTCATTGTTGTACAACCATCATCACCATCCATATCCAGAAACTTTTCATCATCCCATATTGAACTCTGTACCCATTAGACATGAACTCTCCATACCTCCTTGCCCCGACCCCTGGAAATCACCATTCTACTTTCATTCTCTATGAATTTGACTGCTCTAGGTACCTCATAAAAGTGAATCATACAGTACTTGTCCTTTTGTGATTGGTTTATTTCACTTAGCATAATTTCTTCACTGTTCATCCATGTTGTTGCGTGTGTCAGAATTCATTCCTTTTTAAGGCTGAATACTATTCTATTGTATATGTATATACCACATTTTGTTTACTCATTCATTTGTTGATGAACATTTGGGTTGTTTCCACCTTTTGGCTGTTGTGAATACTGCTGCTGTATAATCTGAGTAGATTATTTTCTTACTCTCATTTCATCCATACTTTCTGTATTATATTTATGTTCATAATATATCCTCTGTGGTGAATTATAAGCTCCTTGAGGACAGAGTCCCTACTGGTTTTATATTTATAACCCCATAATATCCAGCACAATTTTTAGACATAATGAGTTTTAATGTTACCAATTGGATCACTAAACGCATCTCAGATAAACTGTAGAGTTTGTTCATAGCTACCACCATCATCAAAAACAGGGAGAGAAAAATAATTAACACTCAACAGTGATCACAGGTAAGTCCCTTTGCTCCCTCTTGAGTCTCCAATTTCCTTTAAGAATGCTCAGAATAAGTAGGGAAAAGGAACTCCTCCAGACTATATATCCAAGTGTGATGAACTTACTAACTACTAAAAGTAGTGCAAAATTGTATCAATATTTTCAATGTGAATCTGAAAGATAAAACATTTAAGTGTCAGTCTGATTCAATGAGTTGATTAATGGCTTTCTTTGTGACTATTGTATAAAAGCTCAATAGATGACAGACACTATTTGCCAATCTTATAGTGCAGCCTTGCAGGTGAATTAAATACCTAACTAGACTGCCAATAGCTTTTTTTTTCAACTGGTATAATTTTCACCAGCATACTTACCTATATTACATAACTTTAGAAAATTCTTTAAAACTGATGCAATGAGTGTTTCTAAATCTAGCAAAAGAGCTAGAATTTAAATGATGATAGTATAATATAATTTATTGAGCATTTGCTCTGACCCAGATATGCTGTGCCAGGTACTTGGCACTCGGCATTCAGTATTTTATTTGGTCATCATAGCTCTGCAAGGTTTCTGTTTGTATATCCATATATATATTATATATATATACACATATATGTAATGTATATATATGCAAATACACACACATGCATATACATGTTGAGGAGCAGAGAAGTTATTTAATATGTCAGCAAATGATTGATCAACATTTAGATTGCTGCATTTTTCTTTCATTATTGAAACTAAAGCTTCAACGAGTATCTTTGTATTGTATCACTTCACACATGTGAAAATAGTTCAAGAATAATTTCCTAGAAGTGAAATTTCTGGAAAAGATTATATGTAGTTTTAATTTTGATAGATATTGGTTTGAATTTCCTTAAATATTTTTAATGTCATTAAAAATGAATTTCCTCTGAGAAATTTGTTCACAAATTTCACAAAATCAATATCAGAATGGAGGGCGGAGACAAGCAGCAATTATTGCATTAAAGCTATAATTAAATTAAATTAAAAACCAGCCCAAGAAAACCAGTGGCATCTCCTATAGTGTGGTTGATGTCATTATAGATCTTGTGTATCTGTGAGACTAGGAAGAATAGCAAAATGTTAGAAGCATTTTAGAGGAAGAGGGGTAAGAATAGAAGTGGAACCTAATATCATAGACATATCCTTCAAGGCCTGAAGGACAGAACCATACCAGGGCAGAACAAGTCAATCTCTGAGTCTTTGGCCCCCTTTCCCCTCCCAAATTCCCATCTTCAGATTCCCCTCAACAGCCAGAAGGCCTTGAAGAATTTACCGCTGGGAAAAAGGAAGTCAAATTATGATTAAAAAGGAGAAGTTGATCAAGAAAATGAAGGGATTTTAAATAATATCAAGTAGTTAAAGGAACTGGTGCTTAACTTAGGGAAGACAGTCGTCAATATGACATGTGATTCAAATGTTTAGAGTGCCCATGGATAGATTTAAATAGAACAAAGAGTACATAGTTTGTTGCTTCCACATTTTCTCAACATGTCTATTAGCACTTAGCTGTTAATATCAAGAAGGATGCCTAAAAGCAACAACCTTGATCTCAGGAACAATGGTAGAACACTACTGGTACTGTAATGCAGATCTAATCCATTATAAGAAATGAAAAAAGTATAGCTCCTCATTTCCTTGTCAAAATTGCCTTCCAAGCTGATCTTCTCACTCTCTGGACACAAACCTGTTCTTGTATATGTGAATACAAGCCGTGCCTCTTCCAGTTTTCTCTGGATGCTAGTCGAATGCCTTCTCTGAAATTCTGTGCTTCTGTTTCTTAGTTCTGTGTTTTTTCCAGGTTTATTTTTAAATCTTTATTTTTCAGAGCAATTTTAAGTTTACAGTAGAATTGAGGGGAAATACAGAGATTGACTTATACCCAAATTCCCCACACATGCATATGCATAGCCTCCCCCATTTTCAACATAACATACCAGAATGGTACTTTTTTTTTTTTTTTTTTAAACCAGGAATGATCCTATCTTGACACAGTATAATCACTCAAAGCCCATAGTTTACTTAAGGGTTCACTCTTGGTTTTGTACATTCATTGGGTTCAGACAAATGTATAATGACATGTATCCAACATTATGGTATCATGCAGAGTATATACACGACCCTAAATATCCTCTGTGCTCTGCCTATCCATACCTCCACACATCCCCCAATCCTTGGCAACTGCTGATCTTTTTACTGTCTCCATAGTTTGCCTTTCCCAGAATGTAATATAGTTTGAATCCTATAATATATAGACTTCTCAGATTGGTGCCTTTCACTTAGTAATATGCATTTAAGGTTCCTCTATGTCCTTTCATTGCTTGGTAGCTTATTTCTTTTAGCATTGAATAATATTTCATTGTCTGAACTACCATAGTTTACTTATCTATTCACCTACCGAAGATGTCTTGGTTGTTTCCAACTTTTGGCAGTTATAAATAAAGCTACTGTAAACATAAATGTGCAGGTGTTTGTGTGGACATAACTTTTCAACTCCTTTGGTTAAATAGCAAGGAGCATGATTATTGGTACATATGATAAGAGTATGTTTAGATTTGTAAGAAACTACTACTGTCATCCAAAGTGTACTACTTTGTATTCCCACCAGCAGTGTATTAGAGTTCCTGTTGCTCTAAGTCCTCACCACCATTTGATGTTGTCAGTGTTCTGGGTTTTGACCATTCTAATAAGTGTATAGTGGTATCTCACTGCTGTTTTAATTTTCAATTCCCTAATGACATATGATTTACAGAATTTTTTCATATGTGTATTTTCCATCTGTATATCTTCTTTGGTGAGGTGTCTGTTAAGGTCTTTGGCCCATTTTTAAATCAAGTTGTTTGTTTTCTTAATGTTGAGTTTTAAGAGTTCTTTGTATATTTTGGATAGCAGTCCTTTATCAGATGTGTCTTTTACAGATATTTCTGCCAGTTTGTGACTTGTCTTCTAATTCTCTTGATATTGTTTTTTTTTGTTGTTTTTTGTTTTTTTTACAGAGAAGAAGTTTTAAATTTTAATGAAGTCCTGCTTATTCATTATTTCTTTCATGAATCATTCCTTTGGTGTTGTATCTAAAAAGCTATCACAATACCCAAATCATCTAGGTTTTCTCCTATGTTATCTTGTAGCAGTTTTATAATTTTGCATTTTATATTTAGGTCCATGATCCATTTTGAGTTAATTTTTGTGAAAGGTGTAAGATCTGTGTCTGGATCTATTTTTTTGCATGTGAGTGTCAAGGTTTCCGAACCATTTGTTGAAGAGACTATCTTTGCTACATTGTATTATCTTTGCCCCTTTGTCAAAGATCAGTTGATGGTATTTATGGGGGTCTATTACTGTGTACTATATTCTGTTCTACTGATCTACTTGTCTATTCCTTTCCTAACGGCACACTGTCATAATTACTGTAGCTTTATAGTAAGTATTGAAATTGGGTAGCTTCAGTCCTCCAATTTTATTCTTCTCCTTCACTATTGTGTTGACTATTCTGGGTCTTTTGCCTCTCCATATGAACTTTAGAATTAGTTTGTTGATATCAACAAATAACTTGCTGAAATTTTGATTGTAATCCAATTGGGAAGAACTAATATCTTGACAATATTGAGTCTTCTTATCCATGAACATAAACTATCTCTCCTCTTAATTAGTTCTTGTTTGATTTTGTTCATCAGAGTTTTATGGTTTTCCTCATATAGATGTTGCTCATATTTTGTTAGATTTGTGCCTAAGTATTTTATTTTTTGAGGGGGGTGTTAATGTAAATAGTATTGTGCTTTTAATTTCAAATTGCACTTGTTCATTGTTGGTGTATAGAAAGACTTGACTTTTGTATGTTAACCTTGTATCATGCAACCTTGCCATCACTTATTAGTTTCAGGAGTTCTTTTGTTGGTTTTTAAAAAATTTTCTACATAGATGATCATATCATCTGTGAATGAAGGCAGTTTTATATCTTCCTTCTCAATCTGTATATCTTTTATTTCCCTTTCCTGCCTATTGCATTATCAAGAACTTTTAGCACTGTATCAGAAAGAGTGATGAACGGGGACATCCTTGCCGGATACTTGTTCTTAAAGGGAAAGCTTCAAGTTACTCACTATTCTTCTTTTTTTTTAACTCTATCATTCAGGTACTGACTCTAAGCTTGGGGTAGAGACTGGGGAAAGAGGCTGACAATACAGCTACCTTGAGCATCAATCAATTCATGTCTGCTTTGGTCTAGGGCAGAAGTGGAACTTTTGGCCTGGAGCACCACAGTAAAGTAAAGGAGGTAGGGGGCTCGCCTATTTAGGCTGGACTGTGAAATAGAAGCTGGAGGTGCACAGGACCCTGGCTACCTTCATGACAACTTTTGTGCCTATAACACTGTTGGAGTAAGAGAGTGACTGGACCCATCTGGTGGATCCTGTTTCTGAAGAAGAAATGATGTGTATATGAATACCTCTTAGGACCTTGAAACTATTTCCGGGGCCAGGAACCATATGTAAAAAGTTTTGAGTTCTGACTCAAAGAGCCTTACTTTAGTGGGAATGTAGGTTCTGAGACTTTTTATGGGATAGCTTAACCTGTGAACTTCCTTCAGAAAAGCTTTCTGTATCTATTCAGGGTAGAACTTAAAATTGATTAAACATGGAGCAGAGTCATGAATAAGGCTTGATATTTCTTGACCGTGTCAGGACTTGGAAAAGCAACTGATTCCATAATTAACCTTCAGAATGACCCAACCCACTTAGAAAGCCTAGGAAATTCCTGGTGTCAGCAGACAATATCATGACTAGTTTTGCTTTGAGGCCTTAATGGATTGTCTCTTGGTGGATTCATTGATGTCTTCTGTTTCTGAAACCTGTGTTTCTGACTGGAACCTTGTATCCACATCCATAACCTAATTCTGATTTTAGTCATTTTAATTTAATACCTTCTTACTACAGATTGCAGGCTTGTTGCCACTGGTTTGATCCAAATTATTGACCTCTGACTTCTCATTCATCCCCTATAGATATGGTACCTGCCTACATCTTCTTTATATGCTATTTAAGTCTAAGGTTTTGGCTTCTTTTATTGCTTACTACTTTATTCACACTACCCCTAAATTTCTCTCCAGTTAAATTCTTTTCAATCTAAGTGTAGGCCTTTATAAAGCAGCCAGGTGGAAACATAGAATATTAAAGATCACTTTATTTAAATGATGCACACATTTTAGAGTGAGGGTATAATGAAGTAAATCTATGACATAGTTAAGCACCTTGATGCTTAAACTAACCGAGTTTCCTCTTCATCTTGAGCAGAAGAAATCTGTCATAAGTCAGTCAAAAGCTTTTCTGTAGACTGTGAGATTCTGGTTCTTGTTTTTGAGAATTTAAGGGCAAATTGATATTATAAACTCTTTAAAATTCTATGATAACACAGGTTAATAGCTAGCTTACAGATAATAGGGAAAGGGCTTCTTGCCCTGCAGAGTTTCCTATTCTCAATTCTATCTCTTTCCTATTTCCTTGTGTCTAATCAGAAATTTAAAGAACATCTTGGCATTCTTTTCCTTTTTAAAATAGTGACCTGTAGGCAAAAAAATTCTTAGGTTTCTTGCTGCTTAGATGATCAATCAGGCAAAGATAACTTATAAGATTCAACTAAAGATTCATTTGGTAAGAGCAGGAAATCAAGGTTTTAAGACTATAGAAGCTTCAAGTAGAAAAAATAATGTTTTGCTTCTCATTTCTTTGTGGCAAAGTAGTGTAATACTTAAGAATTTTCTCCCAAACTTGCTATAGACATATCATAACCCTCATCACCTTTTCTCCCATTCTACTCGACCCATTTCCTCTTCTCTTCTGTAGTTACCACTACTCAATAGTTTCTTGTCCTTATTCCAGTTTTAACCTTCCATTATCCTATTATTGTTTTTGGTGGCATTTCTCATATCCTGGCCCTTAACTAATACAAATCTGTGGTGTATTAACTATATAAGCAGTGGGAACAGTGTGGAGAGCTACTTCTCCATATGCCCTTCTTGGGCGAAAAGAGGTTTAAGAGAAACTGTATTTCAAACAACTTTGTTTTTTCAAACCTTGATATGAACAGAGGGATATTTTCCCACCATCAGTGACCTGCTGAGAGAAGAACTTTTAAGACGTGCCATTTAAAAAAGCAGTCATTTTATTCTGAAAAAAGGCTAGCTTATGCTATAAATCAGAACAAAGCTTCCAAGGGAGAAGAACATTATTCTTCTGAATGATGAAAATAAGCTCCTTTGTATTATATATAATGGAAGGAAAGGAAAAGCTTGTAGTTTCCAGGCCTGCAAAATGTATATATTGCTGCTGAAGGCATGGGCAACTCACCAATGTGTGGGATGATTATTTACCTAATGATTGTTCTGCAGCCCATTTGTGTGTGTGATGCATTATTGTTATTATTTTTTAACATCTTTATTGGAGTATAATTGCTTTACAATGGTGTGTTAGTTTCTGCTTTATAACAAAGTGAATCAGCTATACATATACATGTATCTCCATATCTCCTCCCTCTTGCGTCTCCCTCCCACCCTCCCTATCCCACCCCTCTAGGTGGTCACAAAGCACCGAGCTGCTCTCCCTGTGCTATGTGGCTGCTTCCCACTAGCTATCGATTTCACATTTGGTAGTGTATATGTGTCCATGCCACTCTCTCACTTTCTCCCAGCTTACCCTTCCCCCTCCCCATGTCCTCAAGTCCATTCTCTAGTAGGTTTGCATCTTTATTTCTATTCTGCCCCTAGGTTCTTTATGACCTTTTTTTTTTTTTTTTTTAGATTCCATATATATGTGTTAGCATACGGTATTTGTTTTTCTTTTTCTGACTTCACTCTGTAGGACAGACTCTAGGTCCATCCACCTCACTACAAATAACTTAATTTCATTTCTTTTTATGGCTGAGTAATATTCCATTGTATATCTATGCCACATCTTCTTTATCCATTTGTCTGTCGATGGGCACTTGGGTTGCTTCCATGACCTGGGTATTGTAAACAGTGCTGCAATGAACAGTGGGTGCATGTGTCTTTTTGAATTATGGTTTTCTCAGGGTATATGCCCAGTAGTGGGATTGCTGGATCATATGGTAATTTTACTTTTAGTTTTTAAAGGAACCTCCATACTGTTCTCCATAGTGGCTGTATCAATTTACATTCCCACCAACAGTGCAAGAGGGTTCCCTTTTCTCCACACCTTCTCCAGCATTTGTTGTTTGTAGATTTTCTGATGATGCCCATTCTAACTGGTGTGAGGTGACACCTCATTGTAGTTTTGATTTGCATTTCTCTAATAATTAGTGATGTTGAGCATCTTTTCATGTGCTTCTTGGCCATCTGTATGTCTTCTTTGGAGAAATGTCTATTTAGGTCTTCTGCCCATTTTTGGATTGGGTTGTTTGTTTTTTTAATATTGAGCTGCATGAGCAGTTTATATGTTTTGTAGATTAGTCCCTTGTCCGCTGATTCATTTGCAAATATTTTCTCCCATTCTGAAGGTTGTCTTTACGTCTTGTTTATGGTTTCCTTTGCTTTGCAAAAGCTTTGAAGTTTTGTTAGGTCCCATTTGTTTATTTATTTATTTTATTTCCATTACTCTAGGAGATGGATCAAAAAAGATCTTGCTGTGATTTATGTCAGAGAGTGTTCTTCCTATGTTTTCCTTTAACAATTTTATAGTGTCCAGTCTTACATTTAGGTCTTTAATCCATTTTGAGTTTATTTTTGTGTATGGTGTTAGGGAGTGTTCTAATTTCATTCTTTTACATGTAGTTGTCCAGTTTTCCCAGCACCACTTATTGAAGAGACTGTCTTTTCTCCATTGTATATCCTTGCCTCCTTTGTCATAGATTAGTTGACCATAGGTGCGTGGGTTTATCTTTGGGCTTTCTATCCTGTTCCATAGATCTATATTTCTGTTTTTGTGTCAGTACCATATTGTCTGAAGTCAGGGAGTCTGATTCCTCCAGCTCTGTTTTTTTCCCTCAAGACTGCTTTAGCTATTCAGGGTCTTTTGTGTCTCCATACAAATTTTAAGATTTTTTTGTTCTAATTCTCTAAAAAATGCCATTGGTAATTTGATAGAGGTTGCATTGAATCTGTAGATTGCTTTTGGTAGAATAGTCATTTTCACAATATTGATTCTTCCAATCCAAGAACATGGAATATCTCTCCATCTGTTGGTATCATCTTTAATTTCTTTCATCAGTGTCTTATAGTTTTCTGCATACAGGTCTTTTATCTCCCTAGGTAGGTTTATTCCTAGGTATTTTATTCTTTTTGTTGCAATGGTAAATGGGAGTGTTTCCATAATTTCTTTTTCAGATTTTTCATCATTAGTGTATAGGAATGCAAGAGATTTCTGTGCATAATTTTGTATCCTGCAACTTTATCAAATTCATGGGTTAGCTCTAGTAGTTTTCTGGTGGCATCTTTAGGATTCTCTATGTATATATAGTATCATGTCATCTGCAAACTGTGACAGTTTTACTTTTTGTTTTCCAGTTTATATTCCTTTTATTTCTTTTTCTTTTCTGATTGCCGTAGCTAGGACTTCCAAAACTATGTTGAATAATAGTGGCGAGAGCGGACATCCTTGTCTTGTTCCTGATCTTAGAGGAAATGCTTTCAGTTTTTCACCATTGAGAATGATGTTTGCTTTGGGTTTGTCATGTATGGCCTTTATTATGTTGAGGAAGGTTCTCTCTATGCCCACTTTCTGGAGAGTCTTTATCATAAATGGGTGTAGAAGTTTGTCAAAAGCTTTTTCTGCATCTATTGAGATGATCCTATGGTTTTTATTTTTCAATTTGTTAATATGGTGTATCACATTGATTGATTTGCATATATTGAAGAATCCTTGCATCCCTGGGGTAAATCCCACTTGATCATGGTGTATGATCCTTTTAATGTGTTGTTGGATTCTGTTTGTTAGTATTTTGTTGAGGATTTTTGCATCTATATTCATCAGTGATATTGGTCTGTAATTTTCTTTTTTTGTAGTATCTTTGTCTGGTTTTGGTATCAGGGTGATGGTGGCCTCATAGAATGGGTTTGGGAGTGTTCCTTCCTCTGCAATTTTTTGGAAGAGTTTGAGAAGGATGGGTGTTAGCTCTTCTCTAAATGTTTGATAGAATTCACCTGTGAAGCCATCTGGTCCTGGACTTTTGTTTGTTGGAAGATTTTTAATCACAGTTTCAATTTCATTACTTGTGATTGGTCTGTTCATATTTTCTATTTCTTCATGGTTCAGTCTTGGAAGGTTATACCTTTCTAAGAATTTGTCCATTTCTTCCAGGTTGTCCATTTTATTGGCATTTAGTTGTTTGTAGTAATCTCTTATAATCCTTTGTATTTCTGCAGTGTCAGTTTTGATTTCTCCTTTTTCATTTCTAATTGATTTGAGTCCTATCCCTCTTTTTCTTGATGAGTCTGGCTAATGGTTTATCAACTTTATCTTCTCAAAGAATCAGCTTTTAGTTTTATTGATCTTTGCTATTGTTTTTTTTGTTTCTATTTCATTTATTTCTGCTCTGATGTTTATGATTTCTTTTCTTCTGCTAACTTTGGGTTTTGTTTGTTCTTCTTTCTCTAGTTCCTTTAGGTGTAATGTTAGGTTGTTTATTTGAGATGTTTCTTGTTTCTTGAGGGTAGGCTTTTATAACTATGATCTTCTCTCTTAGAACTGCTTTTGCTGCATCCCATAGGTTTTGGGTCATCGTGTTTTCATTGTCATTTGTCTCTAGGTATTTTTTGATTTCCTCTTTAATTTCTTCAGTGATCTCTTGGTTATTTAGTAACGTATTGTTTAGCCTCCATGTGTTTGTGCTTTTTACGTTTTTTTTCCCAGTAATTGATTTCTAATCTCATAGCATGGTGGTCAGAAAAGATGCTTGATATGATTTTAGTTTTCTTAAATTTACTGAGAGATTTGTGACCCAAGATGTGATCCATCCTGGAGAATGTTCTGTGCACACTTGAGAAGAAAGTGTAATCTGCGGTTTTTGGATGGAATGTTCTATAAATATTAATTAAATCTATCTGGTCTATTGTGTCTTTTAAAGCTTGTGTGTCCTTATTAATTTTCTGTTTGGATGATCTGTCCATTGGTGTAAGTGAGGTGTTAAAGTCCCCAACTATTATTGTGTTACTGTTGATTTCCTCTTTTAGAGCTGTTAGCAGTTGCCTTATGTGTTGAGGTGCTCCTATGTTGGGTGCATATATATTTATAATTGTTATATCTTCTTCTTGGATTGATCCCTTGATCATTACATAGTGTCCTTCCTTGTCTCTTGTAACATTCTTTGTTTTAAAGTCTATTTTATCTGATATGAGTATTGCTACTCCAGCTTTCTTTTGATTTCCATTTGCATGGAATATCTTTTTCCATCGCCTCACTTTCAGTTTGAATGTGTCCCTAGGTCTGAAGTGGGTCTCTTGTAGACAGCATATATATGGGTCTCATTTTTGTATCCATTCAGCAAGCCTGTGTCTTTTGGTTGGAGCATTTAATCCATTCATGTTTAAGGTAATTATCGATATGTATGTTCCTATGACCATTTTCTTAATTGTTTTGGGTTTGTTTTTGTAGGTCCTTTTCTTCTCTTGTGTTTCTCTCTTAGAGAAATTCCTTTAGCATTTGTTGCAGAGCTGGTTTGGTGGTGCTGAATTCTCTTAGCTTTTGCTTGTGTGTAAGGCTTTTGATTTCTCCATCGAATCTGAACGAGATCCTTGCCATGTAGAGTAATCTTGGTTGTAGGTTCTTCCCTTTCATCACTTTAAGTATATCATGCCACTCCCTTCTGGCTTGTAGAGTTTCTGCTGAGAAATCAGCTGTTAACCTTATGGGAGTTCCCTTGTATGTTATTTGTCGTTTTTCCCTTGCTGCTTTCAATAATTTTTCTTTGTCTTTAATTTTTGCCACTTTGATTACTATGTGTCTCGGCGTGTTTCTCCTTGGGTTTTTCCTGTATGGGACTCTCTGTGTTTCCTGGACTTGGGTGGCTATTTCCTTTCCCATGTTAGGGAATTTTTTGACTATAATCTCTTCAAATATTTTCTCTGGTCCTTTCTCTCTCTCTTCTCCTTCTGGGACCCCTATAATGCGAATGTTGTTGCGTTTAATGTTGTCCCAGAGGTCTCTTAGGCTGTCTTCATTTCTTTTCATTCTTTTTTCTTTATTCTGTTCCGGAGCAGTGAATTCCACCATTCTGTCTTCCAGGTCACTTATCTGTTCTTCTGCCTCAGTTATTCTGCTATTGATTCCTTCTAGTGTAGTTTTCATTTCAGTTATTGTGTTGTTCATCTCTATTTTGTTTGTCTGTTCTTTACTTCTTCCAGATCTCTGTTAAACATTTCTTGCATCTTCTCGATCTTTGCCTCCATTCTTTTTCCGAGGTCCTGGATCATCTTCAGTATCATTATTCTGAATTCTTTTTGAGGAAGGTTGCCTATCTCCACTTCATTTAGTTGTTTTTTTGGGGTTTTATCTTGTTCCTTCATCTGGTACATAGTTCTCTGCCTTTTCATCTTGTTTATCTTTCTGTGAATGTGGTTTTTGTTCCACAGGCTGCAGGATTGTAGTTCTTCTTCCTTCTGCTGTCTGCCCTCTGGTGGATGAAGCTATCTAAGAGGCTTGTCCACCCTATTTTCATGTTGACAAAAAGGTTATAAACTTTTCGTCTTCATAAATGGATTGCATATTAGACTTTTCATGTGTAAGTATATGTAATGTTAATAATTGTATCTTTTGTGAGCAAAAACTTACTTAGCCCCTGTTTCATGCAAGGTACTGAGGTTAGTGTTTAAATCTTCACAGATATTTAAGGTGAACAGAGTTAGGCCCAATTTCTAGATGAGGAAATCTAAATGCAGGTATCAGTTTGTGCAATATGACAACAAAGTTTATATACCCAGATCTATCTTTGGCTATGCTTCTCTCATCCTATCCATCTTTAAATATAAGAAACAGTGATTAGAATATAAAACAACATGGGTGGAAATAATATGTTGTATTATATGAGAAGAACTGCCTTCCATAAAGTAAATAATTGTAGGACAATAATTCTCACTGAAATAATATACAGATTTCTTTTTAAGGAAAATTTAACTTCTGGAACTCCTGTGTTGAGTTAAATTATTTTGATAATATTACAGATGCACAAAGATAAAGCTACACATAAATTACTTATGTTTATGGTTTTCATTCCAATTAAAACCAAATCAAATGTGTAATTTAAGTACTAACAAAATTACAAACCTGTGACACCCAATCTAGAAATATATAACATGCTAGATTATGTTTTGTGGAAATCAAGTTGCTATTTGAAATGAGGATATGATATCAACTGCCATGTCTCATGTTCTTTTATGTTCAGACCTACGTGTTTGATATTCACTCAATTCTCTCATCCCTTTTTTCCATTTGGAGATTTGTGGGCTTTTATTTCATATACCATGCTGTGACATTATTCATCCCTCACTTGGCATCAATTCATTCTTTTTTATAGTAAGCACATTCTGTTCTTTAATTTTTTTTCATAACAGTACATGTTTGTATTGTTTGTAGTTTAAAAGTACAGGCGGATTATAAAGATTACAACAAAAATGCATCTGCTATTATCCTCTTACCACTCCTGAGACCCAGTTCCAAATGACTTTCAACTATATTTTAACTATTCTTATCTTGGTATTTACCTCCTGTGGCAGAGACTGCAAGCTGCCTATGCAATATCCATTCTCCTTCACTTTTTTTTTTTTTTTTTTACTAATGAAATGTTAGCTTTGTTAAAGTTGACACTATATCCAGCTAAAAACTTATGGCCATTTCTTGCAAAAAAGAATGGCTGTCTCATTGTCAGAACAGTTAATTTTAAAATTGTCTCGTATGCATTCTTTTGCTTTTTGCCCTTCCTCCAGCCTGGCATGCAGACATGATGGGTAAAATTGCAGTTACTATTTTGTGATTGACCTGAGAGAAAGGCTAGAGGATCACAGAAATATTGGCCCTGACGTTTGTGAGCCACTGTCCAGGGCTGGACTGACTGTCTCTGAATTTCTTGTTATGTGAGCAAAACACAAAACCCCACTTGTTTAAGCCCCTGGTAATTGCAGAATTACATCTAAATCAATTAATAGATAATTAAATCTATTTCTAAATCTGTTAATCATTTCTAGATTTTATATTTATCCCATTATGTCTTGATTTATCAAATTTAGACATTACTTATTTAGTTCCTAATATGGAACACATGATGCTGTTTTTCTATCCCACTTCACTACATTAGTTTATTTCACTTTTCTGATATTTTTATATCATACTATTTATATCAGTTTTCAGTAATTTGATTTAAAGAATAATAGCAGTCTGTTCAGTCCTGAGCCAAATGATGCACTATTACAATATTTATTTCTTGAACAATTTTCTGTTTTTCCTGAAATAATAATTGTTTTGTATAATAAGATTCCTTCTTATTCTATTTCCTTATCACTAATTCTTCCTAATATCTCCAACAATATTATTTTCTACACAGTCATGTAAGTAATAAATTAGTTCAAAAAATTTTTTTTCTGGAGACATCCTTCTGGAAGACTCCATCTTCCTACCTCAATCTGAACTGTCTGCTTGCTAGGTAGGCTCTGCATATGGATCCCACATGATAATCTTTCTCCTTTGCTTTGGTGAAGCACATCCTTCAGTAGATTACTGAGAAAAGGTACAGAAAACTTTACTGATCTGAAAATAACAGTATCCTAATCTCACACCAGTTGATGGTTGCCTGGATTTAATTCCAAATTGAATAAAGAGTGTTTTATTCAAATCTGAAAGCATTTTCATAGACTTTGAGAGTTTATGTTTGCTGTTGAGAAGGCTTTATACGTTTAAAGGTAACCTCTTTTAACCCTTTACCCTGGTTCTCTACATTTCCAATCCTCTGTGTGCAATCTTGTTTATTCTTTGTGACTCTCTGAAATGTTCTAATATTCTTGTATTTTTTCTTTTGTTGTACATATTTTTTGTCTTTTTATTTTCCTTTCTGGGAGTTTTTTATTTTCCTCATATTTGGCTTCTTTGGTTGACTTTTCTCCACTCTTAGCTCCCAAGATGTCTTTATAGTTCTGATTGACCTCTTTTAAATAAAATACAGGTCTTACTACATGCAGTGCCATACATTATGACCCTTAGCATATTAATTGTACTTTTTGAAGTCTTATTTGCTTCTTGTACTATTTTTATTTGTTGATTTAAACCTCTTTGATATTGAAAACTTTCCTCAAATGACTAGTGCCCTTGGTGGTTTATTCATAATTAAGGCAGAAGCATTAATAAATGATTAAATGCTCCGTGTATGATCAGATCTTGTCAAGTGGTGGACTTCAGTTTAGGTCAGGGTTTCTAAATCTCAGCATTATTAACGCCTCAGGCTGGATAATTCTTTGTTGTAGGGGAGCTGTCCTGTGCACTGTAGGAAGTTTAGTATCATCCATGTCTTCTACCCACTCTATGACAGTAGCACTCCTGGTGATGACAACCAAAAATGTCTTCAGATATTGCCAAATGTCCTTTGGGGAGACAACATCATTACAATTGAGAAGCATTGCTATGGAGTGATAAAGTTAGGGACCTGGTCATTTGGCCTACCTGCTCATTTTGTTGTATGATGTCTGAATGTTGCCTTCTGTAGCTACATGAGTCAGAGTTCTCCAAAGAAATAGAACCTAAGGAATCTACTACAAAACTACTAGAACTGATAGGTGATTTAGCATGGTTGCTAGATCTGAGATTAATGTACAAATATCAATTCTATTTCTATTTGCTAGCAAAAATTGTCAGAAATGAGATAAAAAACTGTTTATAATAGAAGCAAAAATGATAAAATACTTATTTTAGATGAGAGAAATTAAAGACTAAATAGATTGAGAGAGATGCCTTATAGGACTTAGACTACTTGACTGCGAAACTTAAGAACTATAGTCATCAAGATAGTGTGGTATTGGTGTCAAGATAGCCACTGGCAAAAAATGAGAGTTGAGAGAGTTGTGGCCAAGATGGTAAAGTAGGAAGACCTTAAGCTCACCTCCTCCCCCAGGCACACCAAAGTTACTATCTATTTAAAATAACTGTTTACAAAGCAACTATCTAGGAGAACAACCCAAAGACTAGCAGAAAAGATTTTCTATAACTAAAGCTATAAAGAGGAACCCCAAACAAGATGGGTAGGAAGGACAGAGACATGATACAGTCAACACCCATATCCCCCGGGTAGGTGACTCACAAAAGGAGGATAATTACCATTGCAAATGTTCTCCCCAAGGCGCAGGGGGGTCTGAGCCCCACATCAGGCTCTTTAGCCTGGGGGTCCTGCACCAGGAAGATGAGTGCGCAGAACACAGGCCTTTGAAGGCAAATGGGGTTTGTGTTCGGGACAGCTGGAGGGCTGTGGGAAACAGAGGCTGTGCTCTTAAAGGGCATGCATAAAATGTCACACGCTCTGAGTCCCACCCTTGATTGGGGTGGTGATTTCCTGGGTGTATACATGTGTCAAAACTTACCAAATTGTACACTTGACCTGTATCTTATATTTCCTACCATCGTTCACAATAAACTGTTGGGAGTTCTAGATCAAGCCTGAACATATAATGCAGAGGTAGAAATGTGATTTACATTGATTTTAAAATTAAAGTTTTAAACTAGACTAAATTTTAAAATAAAATAATTTGAAATTATTAAATTTGATCAGTTTTTCATCAAGTGATGTGAAAATGTGATTCCACATATCATTACTGATTGATTGGAGACGCATAAAACTATACCATGTTACACTCTGTGTAGACAGCTCAAGAAACTGGCCACATGAATATAGTAATGGATGTATATCTATATGTTGTTTCTTTAATTAAGACAACAGAGGTAATATCATTCCAAAGTGTAACCTCAGTAATATTAGTTTTACTGTCAAAATAGATAATTTAGCATTTTTTATAGAGTTAAATTTGGGAATATTGTTTGGAGTCAGTATTTTGTATAAAATTCCTTGAATACATAAGTCTTACAATTTTGAATTTTCCCCTTTATCTTATTTTATCTGAGTATATAAATTCTTAGCTCAGTTACTAGCATAAATCTTTAATAAAATAAAACTACATTTGTGTTAAAACATTACACAACTTGACCCTTTATCTTATTTGTACCAATACTTTTTATTGCCCAAGGATCTGAGGAGAGGACGATTTTGATGAATTACTAATGCAATTCCTGCTATGAAAGATGCAAACCAGTGGCTATTGCGAGCCTCTTGGAGACAGCTCCTTGGTCCTGATCCACCACACTGTGCTGTCCCACTACTGGAAAGGATCCAGTGGCATTGATCTATAGTACTGGGAAAGGTTCAGGATATAAAATGTTTCCCAGAATCTTATGATTAACTCACGCATGTGATAATGCTAATAAATTCAAGGAAGAACCAGGCATCTGATTTCTTTTAACCACAGTCTACAAACTGTCATTTAAATGTATGCTTTATCCAAGTGGTATCTGAGATTTGGCCAGGATGGGGGCAGTTAAACTAATAATAGTCAACACTAAGGGCAATTCTATGAGGCTCCTGAAGAATGTTCTAAGAATATTGTGTCTGTTGATGGCATATCTTCAAGGAGTACTTCAGGAGCATTTCTCTTGTGTCAGGTCTCCAAATAGTCTTTCCACAGTTGATTGATTCCTGATGCTCTCTCCCCAGATCAAAATCAAACAAACAAAAAACCCCATGGAATTGTTTAAATTTCCTTCTACTTGATCACTCTCTGTGGCAAACTGACTTTCTCTGGCTTAACATCCTGTATTCTGGCTTAACAGTGTATATTTAAATGCATAGCCTCTTTGTAATTTCTAATTTAATATTTCCTAAATATTCTGTATTAGATCCTCTATGAAATGAAACTTCTTATTAAGAAAAAAGAGCCACCAAAATGTTTATACAAATAGCCATGCTAAGCAGGTTGTGGAGATGGGCTTCAGCATAGAAAAAACTTTCACTTGTTTAGTAGGTAAGCAGAGTGGCATGTTTTGATATTCATTGTATTTATCATGAAAGTCAGTCTGAAATTATGCCCCATTTTGAAACAAGGGTAAGTCTGAGACTACCTTTAAAATACATACCTAGCCAAGTGGTTGGAATAGCTCCAAGGAGAAGTAGCAGTGTGTCTAGAACTGACAGGTCTAGAGGCATAGGTTTGTCAGTGTTTCAATGAGAAATTATATATTCTGTTCCCTTCCCCCCCAATGATCATATGCATATGTTATATACATATAATCATATTTATATATATATACAAAACATATATATTCATATTTAACTTTTATATTTGTGTCTATGTTTATATGTAGTTTTCTTAAAATTCAAAAAAGCAAGTAAAATTATCCTCAGTATATTTTTCTTATATGTTAATTTTTAGTGTGAAAATACAGAGTAAAATACTTAGATGTTTTAAAAACTGACTAAAGGACTGCAAATGACAGTAATCACTGCGCTTTGATTTCCTGCTACTGCAATAATAAGACTTGGATGGGCAAGAAACAGGGGATGGGTTCCTATACTTAAATTTGTGCTAGACTCACCAATACCTCATTGACTACTATGTAGCATTAGCCCTGACAGTGTAGAAACTGAGTTCTCTCTGGAAAACATGGTCTTTCATTAAACTGTAAAATTTTAAAGAAATATGTAACTCCTCATTCCATATGGACAAACTTTACAAAATTTTTTAAAAATTAATGCTTTTTGTCTATGATGATTGCTGATACTATCATTCTGGATGTCCTTTTTTCAATAATTCAATAAACTTTTATGAAGTATCCACAAGGTGCAAAGATTACAGAGATATAAAACTGAATAAGAATGTTCCAGGCCTTCAAGGAACATCCAGAGCACACAGTTTAATAGGAGACAGGTCATTTAATCCACTTATTTCTAATTAAATTTCTCAGGTACCTAAAGAGTTTAGGTGCATGAGTGCTAAATACCAGCACATATCATCTAAAAACAAATCAGAACTTTGAGAAAAACTAAAACAACATAAAAATTACAGTGGACTCTCTATCTTTGCCTGTAAGGAGCATGACGTATAAGGGATTTAAAAGAAGCAGGTGGGAACTCTAAACACATTCCTGGGGTAAAGGTCCCATTATCAAATGTATCAAACCCTTCACAGAAATTCATGGTTGCTTGAGGGTTAATACTTCCTTATCAGACCTACTATCTCTGATATCATCAAAAAGGCAGGGGAGGGAGTGGGGATGCAAAGCACGTTGGAGATCATATTTGTTGATACTTGATGTTTGATATTTCTGGGGTTGACAGGGCAACTGGCATCCAGAAGCTACCTGCAGGTGCAATGAAATTCTCTGACATTGCCTTTGCTCTTTCCCTAAACTCTGCTACTTTTGCCCTAGATCCTCGCTCTTGCTATTCAGGTGGTATTTTGAACACTCATGATGTGTAGACCAAGATAAAACAAAAAACTGTACCTAGTTAGAGACAGATACAGTAGAAAGAACTCCAGATAGGAAGTGGTCCATCAGCCACTGATATGCTGACTTGGAGTATCTCTTTCCCTTGTATGTCTTTGACTTGGGAGACAATTTCCTCAACAGTGCTGGCTTTCAGGGTTACTTTTCTTCCTTTATAACTTAAACAGCGTTATATACTAAACTCTTAGCTATTGGATAAAAAAATCTATGTCTATAGTTCTTGACACACCTTGGGTATAACATAATGAATATATTAAATGAAAAAGGGTTATGGAAGGTATTCCTTTTTCCCTTCCTTTCTCCCCCTCTCCCTCCCTCTCTTCCTGTCTTACTTTCTGCCTCTTGCCTTTCTTCCCTTTCTCCTCCACTCCTTTCCTCTCATCTATCATCTATTTCCTGCCTCTGTTAGGTTAGGTAGTGAAAATTTAACTATTCAAGAAACTGAACAAAACTTGTTCTAATTATCTATTGCTTTTGAACAAATCACACAAAACAGTGGGTTAAAATAACATCATTTATATCGTTCATGAATCTGCAATTTGGACTGGAATCAGTAGAAAAGGCACATCTGTTCACGTTCTATCAGCTGAGGTGGCTTGATTCAGGGCTGGAGTATTTGCTTTCAAGATGGCTCACTCACTTGACTGGAAAGTTGACGATGGTTGTTGGCAGGCTGGGACCTCAGATTCCCCTCCTTGTGTGCCTCTCCATGTGGCTTGGTCTTCTTCCCACCATGGTGGGGGAGCTTCTAGGGAAATGATTTTAAGAGAGTGAGTGAGGTGGAAGCTATACCACCTTTAATGACCTAACCTCAGAAGTCATGTAGAATTATTTTCCATGCTACTCCATAAGTTGAGGCAGTCACAGACGTCCACCCAGGTTTAAGGATAGGAGGGGACTAAGACTCCACTTCTTGCTGAGGGAGTGATAAGGTTCTGGAAGAGCACATGAGATGGAAAACATGGCTGTAGCCGCCACATAGACTACATAGGAAGATACATTTCCCAGCTTCAAGGAGCTTACTATCAAGCAGGGGTTTTAGACAAGTGAACAATTACCTGCGATCCTGTGTCATTGTATGACAGGAGGGCAGAGCTCTATGGAAACCTAGCACCGAAGACTTCCTAGAGGAAGTGACAGCCAAGCTGAGATCTAAATGACGAGTATAGTCAGAAGTTTAAGTTTGAATGGAGGGGGGGAAATGTTTCAATGGTTTCTCTACCACCAGGATCATATCTTTGTGCTACAATCTTCCCAGAGTTTATAATTCTGACCCCTGTAAAAATGCTAATACTCTTGTAGACAGTAGCAATTCTGCATGTAAACTCAGCTTAGTTGAGCACCTCCCATGAGTCAGATATTATGCTACTCACTTTCTTTATAGTCTTCATTTAAACTTCAAGAAAATTTCACAAGGTTGGTGTTATCCTCTTGTATAGTTAAAGAAACTGAGGCTTAGACATGAATTAGCTGATACATGAGCTAAACCAAGGCCTGCCTGAGTTCTAACATCTTCAATTACCTCATACTCACTACACTTTAAGAAATATGTGCGTCCCTCAGAGGATTAACATTTTAATAATACTAGTGACAATTAAAATAACAGCTAATACGTATTAAATGCTGACTCTATGTCAGACATTGTTCTATGTACTTCGGCTGTACAAGCTCACTTATTTATCAGTTCTGTGTGAAATAATTGATCAGACATTTTACAGAAAGCACATTTTGACCTAGGTGGTTAGATGGAGAAAGATGAGAACAGTGGATACATGGGGCAAGTGGATAAGGAGGGAGAATGGGGATTTAGTAGCAGTAGTGAGATAGCAGGGCATAGAGAAAGTGGGGATCCAAACATACACTGTTTGTTTTACAATTTTGCTTGAACTATTCTGAGAGTGATGATGAACTAACCAACCTTTGTGACCAAAAGCAGCCGTCTCAAGGTTGCAGCAGTAGCCAACCTGATAAAGCAGTGTTCTTAGGAGCAGAGTGTGTGAAAGTCCCCTGCAGCCGATCCAGATCTTAACTGTGAGGAATTTCCTTTCTAAGTTCAACACAGTGTTCTGTTGTCTAAATTATTTGCCATCAGGAACTTTAATCCTCTGACCAAACAATAAGGGGCTTACACAGTCTTCGAAAAAGTCATTAATGGTTTATCCTTTTCCCTGTCTAGTATCAGCAACATAATTTGTGGGGTCTCTTGTTCAAAATGTATTGAGATCTTCAAGATAGCAATAGTAGAGCTTTAAACCAAGGGTGGCACCCTGTACAAAATGCAGGCCACACGCTCATGAAGGCTTTCCTATCCCTGTCCTTGGAAAATTACACATTCCACAGACGTCATGTACGTCTCAGTTGTACATGGGTTCTGAGTGCAAGGTTCATTTGCGAATTTGGGTTTGACTGCCAACATCAATGCCCTATAGGGGATTCTTCTGTTCTTCTGAGAACAGGTACCACATCAATCCTTGGGACTATTGGCCACAGTAAACTTTTTAATTACGTGCATCATTTTTCTTCCAGTGTTCTGACACCCCAAGGTCTTTGGGAAGATTTATCACTCTGGGGGACCTGGCTTAATAGTATATTTCTCAGGACCGTTAGGAATACACCAACCCAGCAAGTTGGGTATAGAGAAGCATATGAATTTGCTGATGGCTTGAAACCTTCCACTCCGTTAAATTTTGCTGGTCATTGGGCTCCCCTTTCAGAGGCAATGCAGCTAACTGCTTTTAGCTGTGAGTTACAGCTTACGCTTCTTAATTTGGATGACTGCTTGCCAGGTGGCCTTTGCAGTAGTAAAAAAATTCCTGTTGACTTAAGAGCTAATTTCAAATAAAAGTGTACCTGGACTTTTAATCAGACCAGAGATTGGGGAGCTCAGTGAATGGGGTATAAAGAAATAGACTCCGTATCAGAAATTTCCTTCTTAGAAACACATACTGTGTTCAATTTATTTAAAATAGTTACCTGCCTGAATCTTATTTCCCACTGACTTTGTTTAAATATGTCAGGGTACAAAATAATGAGTGCCTAAATACAATTCAATGCCCTGCCTTGCGTAGTGTCTCTAATCATTTAATCGGTATTCTACTTGATTACACACTTCTCAAGCACCATGTTTTATAAAAACTTGTTTTCTTAATATAATAGAAATGTTAGAATTGCATATTACTTTAGAGGATATTTATTTCTCTTCCATCCAAGAAACAACTGTAGAATTGGTTTCCCATAAAAGTGTTGTGATAAATATTGGGCTACCTAAACGAGTAGATCTTGATTCCTCTTACCTCTCAAAAAGGTGGCAGTCCAGTAAGGGGGAAAGAGCAAAATCCAGAGCCAAAATATGAGAAAAGTCCTGCTCTGATATGGATTAAATATAATGGGAACATAAAGAGGAGACTAGATGATGATTTAATTAATTCAGTTATAATTATTGAGTTCCTACTATATGCCTGGCACGTTACTAAGTACAGACGATAAAGCAGCAAAGAGATATACATAATATACATATACATAATCACATCCTTATTGGGGGAGAATGATAGCAAACAAATAGTTCTTGGAGGAATGTGAAGCCTTCATGCAGGAGATGGGTGGTGAACTGAGTGCTCAAGTTTAAATAGACTCTTACTAGGCCAGCAGGGAGCTTGAAAAAAGGAGCAAAGTACAGAGCAATTTTTTTTTTTTTTTTTTTTTTGGTCCTACCTCTCACCTCCTATAGCTATTTCCTCTCTAGTGCTTATAATGATGGTTGGGAATATAAACTGACTTAGTTTTCACTGACAATTAAATTCTCAGCTGTGTTGTAGTGAGTTGTGGTAATTTCTTTCCATGGCGTCATTTATTTCCAATACCTTGGATTTTTCTCATTTTTAGCCTACACAATACTATATTCGAGTCTAATTTCCCTCTGTTTCATGGGAGGCTTGCTCATCCTCTTACATTCCTGATGGTGTGATTATTGATGCATCTGCAGCCAGTGTGTTTGGACTTTGCAGGTGAATGCATGCTGGGGGGTGGCACGGGGGTAGAATAAGGGTGGGGAGATTTAGGGGTGGCTTCCCTGTCCTGGAATAAGTGCTCCCTGTGTAAGACTAATGGGCCCGCTTTCTTTGCCAGGATCTTTCCTGCTGCCAGAATGATACTAAACATATAGCTTCAGCAACATAGACCAAGTAGATGAACTTTTGGGGACATGAGAGATTTTACATTTTTAATGTCAGCAAAGGGAAACGGGAGCTATAAAGTTCCTACTTGTCATCAGTGTCACGTTTCCAGCAGACTTCGATAATGTGACTGAATCAATATCCCAGGGAGATTTGGAGTCTTGCTAGCTATTAGATTTTACATTTTGATGATAACTTCTTTGAACTGGCTTATCCAGCAGCAACGCCTGTAAGGTGGGAGCACAGAAGACCACAGGGGGAGCAATATGACTATTGTGGAAAAAGTATGTATGTCTAATTTTCCAAGGGGTTCAAAGTCATTTGCAGCATTTCAAATCTGCATTAGCCACAGACAAGTGCTCTGTTTTGGAGGTAAGTCAAGAAGGCCTGAGCTTTGATTTCATTTACTGAAAAAGCAAAAGACCTAGAATCAGATCTGTGTTCAAATCTCAGCTTTACCACCAATTAGCTGTGTTCACTGAGGTAAACTACTTACCCTCTCTGGGCCTCAGTTTCTTGTCCTAAAATGGAGCTAATACCTGCCCAGTAGGTGCTATATAATAATAAAAGGAAATAGGGGATATAATGATAAAAGATTTCATTAATTTAATAGTGCTATACAAATTCTTTTTTTCTCACTTGCACAGTCCCTTGAGATATCATATGCAGCTCACATTTGATGCAGAGGAAATTTTAATTCTGTTTATCAAATGGAGGTGATTAGGCTAAGTGCTAGGAAATCTGAGATCTAGTTATGTCACTTGAGCAAGTCATTCATTTATTTACTCATCTTTTCATTTGCTGTCGCAGTTAGTAAACCACTCAATGTGCTTTTTCTCTTGGTCACTTGGTCTTTTGATGCTTCAGTTTTCAAATGTATAAAAGGATATTAATACTCGTAGCTTGGTTATTCCACGAACTTTCTAAGAAGATCAAATAAAGTTCTACGGATCTGCCCAAGGGATGACCCTAATCTCAAATAATAATAGCAACAACAATTTCAGAAAAATGGAGTTGAGGTTGCTAGTGGAACTCAAAGACTAGAAGGTAAAGGGAGAAGATCAGCTTCCAGGCGAGAACAAGGATCCCAGAGTGGCCTCCTTGGGCTCTAGGACTCTCCATGTTAGAGGCAGGGAGGACCATATATGAGCACTGTCTTGAGTGTGGTGGGATGCCAGAAATTGAAAAGAGGCACCAACCACGCTATGGCTGACAGCCATGCTTGAACCCTGGAAAGCGTTTCCTCTATCAGGTAAGGAAAAAGAGAGGACATGTTTTCAAACATGGACTGCAAGGATAGGCACGTGACTTCTCCTGGCTGCTGAGTTTCAGTATCCAGCCAAGCGGTGCCATCTTCAGAGCATCTAGGCAGCCTGAGGCACGGGTGGGATGAGGAGCTGGTAACCCTGCAACATGAAAGAACGCCAGCTGGTTATGAAATATCTATTTAAAGCTGAAGGAGAAACTCAAATGGGGACTAAATTTCCATCATTCTAGCTGGAGGGGGCTGAGCCTTGGAATAATGACATTGTTAATCTTCTGCACCCTGATTCTATCCACCCACGACCTGTTAAAGTACTTACAAAACTATAAAACAGTAAACAAAATATGAAAGAAAAAGGAAACATGTTGTATTCCCTTTTATCCAGCTAGTGGTCAGGTTAGGGTAGAAGAGTTCTTGAAAACAGGCTTTTAAAGATTTTTTCTAACACCCTAACCCTTCCCAGTCTTTCTCTCATTCCCTTCCCCCAGTCTCCCCTCCACTCCTCCCTGCCCCCCACTCCCGCCCCCAAATCGCCCACTTCTCCACTAGCCCTCACGTTCTACTGAAGCTGATGTTTGGCCGAGCAAGAGATATCTTCACCAAGTCCTTAGTATGGAGTTGGAATAAGGAGGAAGAATCGGATGGGACCAGCCTTTACTGTGAGAGTCAGGGGATAGAATAGATTAACATAATCAACTCAGATAATTTTTAAAAATGGCAGTTATCAATGCCCCTCCTCCTATGCATGAGATGGCTAACGAGGACTGTGCCTTATTTAATAGTTCTGATTTATGATCCCCCTTAAAAATCAGATGACAAATTTGGGACACCCACTTATCTTTACTGATTCTGTTGGCTTCTTGCCTCTTGGGATGTCACTAGAGAATGTTTCTCTGAGAAGGTTATTCTGTCCTTTTCCCCAATTCCAATGTACTGTATCCGCTTGTGCTAATATCTTAGGGTCATGCAAACCATAGTAGTTGGGAGCCCTGGGAGATTGGATATTTAGAAAAGTGCCCCAAATCTTAGCATTTATCTGTTCTCTACTCTGTTTTTTCAAGTTTCCAGGCTAAGAGGAAAATTAGCTTGTTTCATTATATAGTCCGTCTCATACCTTGGATGAAGTTAGGTATGAGGGAGTCATATTATATGTATGATTTCAGATTGTGAAGACCATTATCTTTTCAGAGCTCTATGTTGCCTCTTTTGAGTTCTAGTGCTAACATTTGGCCCTCCTTGTAGTTCTTGCACTTGGTATCTATTAAGGCGCAGACACTGTTGGCAGTGGTAGCACTAAACAGAGGCTTTTTGTTTATATTTTTGTCTGAGAATAAAATAATTAGGTTTGGCTGGCAGGTGAAATATGATAAAGCTAAGTATTGGCCTGTTCTTTGTCCCTTCCCAAGTTTCTTGTAACTGGAAAACTTATTTTACAAATCAAATAAGAACACATCTGGGGAAATGACCCTTAGAATGATTCTTCCAGCCGTGGTAACGTGATACTTAGCATAATGTTAAATTGTCATGATCTATCGTATCCTTCCTCCATGATACTTCAATTAATCACACATGTGATATGAAGATAGGTCCTGCTCATAAATAATGCATAGAAAACAATGTTAATATATAATGAAAAAGCACAAAGGGAAATCAAATCCAACATTCAGGAACAAAATCAGAGTTCATCATAGTAACACACATAAATATTTTACTTTTAACTGTGTTCTTCATCGGGGAACTTTGGCTTTTAGATGTTTATCATTGAAGAGGTTACCTTGTTTTTCTTTTCTTCTGTTTTAAGATTTAAATATTTTCACATCATTCTTCTTCCAAGGCTAACTGGTTTTTCTGAACTGACAATACCTCTAGAATGTCTACTTTTCTCTACTCTCCTTTTATGAAAAGCTGCAGCTAGCTTTTAGTTATATCAGTGTGTCACATTGTAGAGTCCTGAGATACAGGAATAAGGAAAAAATCAGAGGCCTGAAAAAAGAGGACAAATCTTCCTAAGAGCTATACTTTATTTATGATATCTGAAGTTTTGAAAATGGTCATACAAAAATTCAAACGCATATTTTTTTACCTTTAGAATTTCCAAAAAACTCAGCTAATTTCCTGGCTAAGTTGAGGAACAAATATCCTTTGCTTTTGTTTTGTTTTTGCTTTTTAAATTTATGATACAAAGTGAAATCCTAGATTACAAACCTAAATGTAAAATGCAACCCTATAAAACTCCTAGAAGTTAACATAGGAGAAGATCTAGATGACCTTGGGTATGCGGATGGCCTTTTAGACACAACACCAAAAGCATGATCCATGAAAGAAATAATGGATAAGCTGGACTTAATTAAAATTTAAAAATTCTGTTCTATGAAAGACAATATTAAGAGAATGAGATGACAAACTACAGACTGGGAAAAAATATTTATAAAAGACATCTGATAAGGGCTATTATCTAAAATATACAAAGAATTCTTAAACTCAACATTAAGAAAACAACCTGATTAAAAAATGGGCCAAAGACTTTAATGGACTCTTCACCAAAGAAGATATACAGATGGCAAATAAGCACATGAAAAGATGTTCCACATCATATGTCATTAGGGAAATGGAAATTAAAACAATGAGATAACACTACAATCCTATTAGAAGGGCCAAAATCCAGAACACTGTCAACACCAAATGTCAATAAGGCTGTGGAGCAAGAGGAACTCCCATTCATTGCTGGTGAGAATGCAAAATGGTACAGCCACTTTGGAAGATACTTTGGCAGTTTCCTATAAACCTAAATATACTCTTAGCATGTGATCTAGCAGTCATGCTCTTTGGTATTTACCTAAAGGTTGAAAACTGTATCCTCACAAAAACCTGCCCATGGATATTTACAGAATCTTTATTCACAATTGCCAAAACTTGGAAGCAGCTAAGATGTCATTTGGTAGGTAAATGGAAAATAAACTCTGGGACATCCAGACAATGGGGTATTATTAAGCGCTAAAAGAAATTAGCTTTATGGCTTGAAAAGACATAGAGTAGAGGAACCTTAAGTGCATATTACTAAGTGAAAGAAGCCAGTCTGAAAAAGCTACATACTGTACAATTCCAACTGTATGACATTCTGGGAAAAGCAAAACTATGGAGACAGTAAAAATATCAGTAGTTGCCAAGGATTGGGGCGCATGTGGAGGGATGTTGCGGAAAGTGTCAAGAGGCAGAGTTACAGTCAGCATAGATAGATTAGATTGCTGTTTTTCAGAAAGTTGCAAAAAGTGAAATATTTAAATATATAGGAAAAGGTGGGCCATGCATTTACTCTAATAAGCCCAACAACAAGAGCTGTACTCATGGTGAAATGGGAAAGGTTTGTTCTTTCATTATTTTTCTTCTCAAGAGAAAGTAAGTTATGGAAATAAGCACAATTTGCTTCCGTTCGTTTTCACACTTACGTATAAAAATGTGGTTCTTTATTCATTTGAAGACAAAATTGAGTAAGTGTATATTTCAAGTTAATAATTCAGCGTAGTTGTCAGTAATGCAGATACCCATCAAGCATCCTCTGTAGTGTGTTTTCACACATTGCTTTAGCTCCTGATTCACATATCCTAACTCTAGGCCATGTATTTTTTATCACCTCTATGAGGAATTACGTATATGTGAATTTAATTTGAATAACTATTAAAAATAAAATTAAATACACCTCTAGAAAATGCCCTTTTTGTATGAAAGTACCATTTGAGAATTTCCCAGCTTTGGAAAACGTGCTTTCTCGGGTACTGCAGAACTGAATTGACCGTGCACATCAAACTATTCCTGAGAAAGATGCTAGATAGATTTGCCTAAAGATTTGAAATGTAACTACAAATAAAGACTCTCTTCTTGAAAAGTGATGCAGTTGGGTAAATCTTGTGCTGACACTTTCTTGTAAGATATAAAACCAAGACTCTCAAAACACCTTAGATAGTAAAATACTAATGTGGAAAGATATCTATGATATGTCATTAAGTGAAAAAAGAAGGTAACACGTTCATCATAATATAATAGCAATTCTAACATTCCACATATACATGTTTGTAAATGCATAGAAAAAGATTTAAGAAACACACACACACACGCACACATACAACACACAAACACACACACACCAAGATATATAAAGCTACTTCTGAAGAGGTGGTGAAGGCAGGGAAGAACAAAGCAAGGATCGAATATTTTATTATATATTTTGTATTGTTTGCTTTTTAAAATACACAGTAATCAATTTTGTGACTTTTGAAACTTAAAAGGAAAGAAAATGAACTTATTTTTGAAATTCTGTATATATTCTGGCATTGCAAGTGAACAGTACACAGTATAAAGAGACAATATATTTCTACTGACACTAATTCTTCCAATCTGAGTCATTTGGCCTAGAGTAGTATTTTCCAAACTCTAAATCAAAATCTATTAGTGGATTAAATCAATATAATGGATCATTTCTGCTTCATTCATTTCTTTTGACAATTTTTCTATTGGGTTGTTTGTCCTTTTCTTATTGAATTGTAGGAATTACGTAAGAATTCAGTATCCTAGTCCTTTGGTAGTTTATATGTTTTTTAAGGTTTATCCTGTTAGTTGCTTCAATTTTCACATTTTTTATAGTCTTTTAATGAGCAGAACTCCTTAATTTTAATGTAAGTGAATGTATATATATGTGTGTGTGTGCTTCATTTATGGTGTATGTTATTGTTTTTGTTTTTTAATCCTGTGTAATCAATCCTTATATCACTGCCAACCATATATTTTCTTATAATGACTTATAACTGAGTTTTAGTTTTTTTTTAATATTTGAGTTTCTGATCCAGTTGGAATTTGTTTATGCTGTGAAATAAGATCTCATTACATTATGGCATGTAATGTATGGAAAACCTATTGTCCCAGCAACCATTTATTGAAAACACCGTGTTTTCCCAGTTGATCTGCAATCTATGCCCATTCTGATGTAAGTAAATTATAGTATAACTTTTATATGCATGGGTCTGCTTTGGGGCTGTTTATTTTGTTCTATTATTCATCTGTCTTAGCACCAGTTCCTCAATGGCTTTTTGTTATTCTTTATTCCTATAGAGTAGTATCCCCAATTTGCAGTTTTTCTTCAGGAGAATTCTGATTTTCTTTGGTGATTTTTTTCTTATAAATTTTTAAAAAATCAGCTTGTCAATTCAGCAAAACATACTGTGAGGTCCCATGAAATTTTATTTGAATTTATGGATTCATTTGGAAAAAACCAACATCTTAACGATAGTATTCCTATCCAAGAATAAGTTAATTACTTTATTCAAGTTTTCATGATGTCTTTGTATCAGAGTCCTCTTGGTCAGCATTTCAAATCTTTCAGGTTCTATCTCTTACTCTAGCCATTGCTGTGGTGACCAGTTTTGCACAGGTTTGGCTCAGCTTAATACAGGTGCATTAACACCTTCCTTGGGTTCGTGAGACATATTTCTCATTTTTTGCCCATTGAGCACACTAGCATGCATACATGTGTACCCAGGAAGCATGGGGAAAGTAACACCAGCTGGAATTACCATGGACCAGTGAGAAGCAAGCACTAAAGGATAAATGCATCCTTCCTCGATTCCCTTCCCCACCTTAACAACATGGTGTTTCTACCAGGTTAGGGCTGGACGTGAAAACCAGCAGCATTGCTGCTGGAGGGGGCTGACTTGATGTGGAATTGAGGTTAAAAAACACACTTAGTGACAGTGTCAGCAAAAGTAGCAAACTGTGGAAAAATGAATGGAGAAGACTGCCCTTTTGCTAGCCTTAGATTGTAGTCCTTTGTGATAAGCCTGGATCTGGCAGACTAGCCAGAAATCTAACAAATCTTAAAAATGGGAGAGATATAGAGTGGCTAGACAAGTTTTTCACATATCCCTCACTTCCTTGGATGCTGCACACATAGTGGAGATCTGAGATGGTCCATGTTTGTCACACTTCCCTGAATGATGGGAAGCTTCTGTGCACATGTAGGGGAGATCCGAGTAAGCCAGCGGAAAGTAAAAGCTGAGTCAAGCTTGAAAACTGCCTGAACTTTGAACCTATTTGTCACCCCACGCATAATTTCACCAGCCAAGCATGGAAGCCTTACTAGATCAAAGTTTTTGAGCACAACCTCATACCAATCATTGACTGACCACTACCCTTAGGAAGTTAAGCTAAAAAAATAAAAACAAGAATAAAAAAAAATGATAACAGTTATCAGCAGCCACATGTCAAGAGGGTGACAGAATCTGTAGATTATGTCCAGGCATGTTAAATAAATTTGTAAAAAGCAACAGCAACAAAAGCCCTCAGGGGAAAAATAAAAATCCAGAGCAGTTAAAATATATTGTCTAAAATGTTTCATTTTAATAACAACAAGAACAATGACAAAATATAAAACATGTAAAGAATCAGGAGAGTGTAACATAATCAGGAAAATAAGAAGACAATAGATACTGACTTTAAGTGGGCTCCGATGTTGGATTTACAATAGAAAAATTTCAAAGCAGCTCATGAATATGTTCAAAGAATTAAAGAAAACCTTGTTTATAGACTTTAAAGAACACATAATAAGGACTCAACAGAGAGTGAATATTAATAAATAGAAACTAAAAAAGAAATTCTAGTGTTATAAAGTATAGTCATCATATGAAAAAGATCACTATTTGAGCTCAATAGCAGATATGAAATGGTAGGAGAATAAATCAGTGAACTTGAGGATTTATCAATAGGAATTTTATACTGTGAAGAACATGGATAAAACAAATTGAAGGTAAGAACCTCAGAGATCTATGGAACATCAAAAGTACCAACATATGTAAGAAGAGGAAAACATGTAAAGAGAGGAAAAACAGGAGTTGGCAGCCTTTGGTGTCAGCTTAGCATGTTTGGCACGTGCCAGCCATTCTTTCTTTTTTATTGCTTAGTACTATTCCCTTGTAAGGATGGATCACAATTTGTTTAACCAATGACCCGTTGATGAACATTTGGGTTATTTCAAGTTGTTGATGTTTGTATATCCAGCTGCTGTAAACATTTAGGGATATTTGGGGGCAGGGGGAACAGATAGGTTTTTATTTCTCTTTGCTAAATATTTAGGAATGGAATGGCTAGATCATGTTTAGGTGCATGTTTATAATTTTAAGAAACTGCCAAACCATTTTTCGAAGTTGTTTTTATCATTGTACATTCCCACAGAATGTATGCGAGTTGAAGTAGCTCCGTATTTTCATCTATACTTGGCATGGTCAGTCTTTTTAATTTTAGTCCTAGTGCTTGTGTAGTCGTATCTCATTGTGGTTTTAATTTGTATTTCCTTAATCACAAATTATGTGAGAATCATTCTATGTGCTAATTTCCCATTCATGTTTCTTCTTTAGCGAAGTGTCTTTTCGAATATTTTTGCTGTGTGTTTTTTTTTTTTTTAATTTGGTTGTTATTGAGTTAAAGAATTCTTTATATATTTTGGGTACAAGCTTTTCATCAAATATATGTCTTCCGACTATATTCTTCCAGCATGTGTATCTTTTCATTTTGTAACAGTGTCTTTTGAAGTGTAAAGATCCATAAATTTGATGAAGTCCAATTTGTTGATCTTGTCCCCTTCTAGTTTGCAGTTTCTGTGTTTTATTTAAGAAATTTCTGCCTAACCCAAGATCACTGAGATCTTCTACTGAAGTTTTCTCCTAGAAGTTTTACAGTTTTAGTTCTTACATGGAGATCTATGATGCATTTTGAATTGCTTTCCCAGGCTGTGTTCTCCTTCTTCTTATGTGGTAGTTGTTTCTCTTGTCTTTAGTAGTTTCTTCATAAACATGGACTGATCAGTACTCAGGTGAAGACCTGAAAAGAACTTTCTGAAGACCACGAGAGCTTTTCCATGCAGCTTACTTCTATTTGATACTTTATTCTATTGATGCTAGCTAGCTGCCTCGGCCTCCCCAAATTCTCTACTCTGTTCCCTCAACTCAGGGAAACTGCCCAGTTTAGTGTGGCTTCTCCCTCCCTATCCTGTAGCCCACGAACTTTCTCTAGGCAGTAAGTTGCAACAGTCTTAGGGTACACCTCATTTTTTCCCTTTTTCCTCAGGGATCATGATTTTGTGCTGTTTTTTTTGTCCAATGCCTGAGAATTATTGTTTCCAATATTTTTTCCCAGTGTTTTCAGTTGTTTAAAATGGAATGATAAATCCAGTGACTGAAAGCATGAAGTTCCCAAGTAAGGTTCTTGTACTTAAAATCTCCAAAATCTTAGTAATTAGGGTCCAACAAATATAAATGAGACAACAAATATAAGAAAATACAATGTTAGTGGACTTATTTATTATGACTAGAGTTGGATTTCATAATAGAAGTAGATAAGAAATGTTTTTTAAAAGTTTCATAGAATCTCATGAACTTTATGACTAATGATGGCTTGTTCAGTAGATAAGAACCTGCATAATTTTCAGTGAAGAGCTTGAACCAAGACACAAAGGGAAGGAGGCATGGAAGGTCTGAGTGCCAGTAGAATGAGATAGAAGAAAAGTTAAGCTACAATGGGGTCAGGTGATGTCAGATCTTGCATTCTGGTGTGGCATTGACAGAGGAAGGACACTTGTTTTTATCTAGTATCTTAACTAAATTCATCTGGCAGTGATGTGGAGATGAAGACAGAGTCAAAATAAAAGAGATAAACCAGGAGATGGCTACTACAATTCAGGTATATTTTGTTAGTGTGTGGGTATGTAACAAAACCTAAGAGAAAGGGAGCAAATTTGAGACATGTTAAAAGGTTGGAACAAGAGGATTTGGTAACAGGTTAGATGAAGAAGAGTGATTTAACTAATGTGCACAGGAAGCATTTTGAGGAGAAGGCATTATATTTTGAATACTCTTTAGCTTTATTTTGAGAATTCACCAAAATAACCATGTCAGAGTAAACTGGAAAAAAAAAAAAGAACCATGTTCAGACCCAGTCACAATATTATCATAACATATACAATTTACGATCATAACATATTACATATAAACTTACATAAAACATATAACGTGTAATTAATGATTCAGTTTTCTAATTCACTGATTTTTTGTTTATTTTATACAACTGAGAAAGGTTTCCAGTTTCTACAACACAAAATCATAAAAAGAGATTTATCCAAACTGCCCTAAAACATAAAGAAAACATAAAGAGCCCTAAACCAAGGCTAGATGTTTCCTGCAAATCTCAATTGTGTTCAGGATTAATACAGAGTCACAAGAGCCACTGGCAACTGAAATGGGTGTTTGATTTTTGAGGGTCGGTACCATGGGGAGGCATACTGGGATGGTGTTCTCCTCAATGAATATTAAAGTTAATGGAAATAAAACCTGCATTTGGTTTGCACACCACATGCAAGGAAAAAGGGCAAAGAGGAAGGAAGCGGGTTGAATGGCTTTAGCAGTTAAGTCTGTTTAAGTGCCAGAGACATTGCTCTTCTTGGAAAAGTCAGGCTTGGTGTCTGATTGCTGAGCTGCAAAGCTAAGGCAGGGGCCTGATGTCCCTTTCATGTATAATGATACCTTTGTCCATTTCCACTTCGGATTTGAATTTTCTTTTTCTTGACATCTTATTAATTTATTCTTCTGGGGAGTCTTTCAAAGAAGAAAACTCATCCTGAGGAAGAAAATCAAGCCAAGTCTAATTGACTAAACTTTCCTAGTGCTCAATGCTAAAAAGCAAACCTTTCAAGTTTTTGCCAATTGGCAGGAGTTTTAATGACAGGCTTCTAGGTTCAAAGCTAACCTTTTAACTTCTTTTAACAGTAACATCAGTGGTGAATATTGACATGTAAAATACTCGCCATGCAGAAACAGAAATCTGAGATTAGTTGAATATTACCAAGTATCCTAAGTGGAGGATAATTCAGCCTGCTCCCCATTAATCCGGGAACAAAGCATCAGACCCAACGAGAGAAGAGAGTACATGTGATTGGTGAGGAAGTGCTGAGGAACAAGCACTTACAAATCTCACGGTTGGTATGGGAATAATGGCACAGAATGGTTTGCCGTCATTTATTGAAACACCAATAGTTAATAAAAAAGGAGCTACTGCGGAGATGAAACAAACCTACAATAAATGTGTTTGCTTCTAAAAGGCACTGTTCCCTCCTCTTGTTTTCAAGAGAGATGACTTCAAAAAATAAAAAAAAAAGGTAAGGGTTTGGGAGTAGAAGGCACAGGCTCTATTATCCAGCCCCTACTTTGTCAGTCAAAATGTTGTGTCTTTAGTCAAATCAGTTATCCCTTCTTGGTCTCAGGTCTTTGTTCTGTCTGTCAAGTGAGGCAGCAGATACATTCGACCTCTAAAAACAAAAACTTTGCTTTTCTTGTTGGGGTTAAGGCTTCTATAATAGAAGTGAAGTAGAAACATGTATTCCTGCATGACAGAGTTTATCAAGTTTTAGTGTGTGTCAGAAGATGTAACGCTATGGGCCTTCATCCCCAGAGATATTGATTAGGTAGGTTTAGAACAAAGTTTATGAATCCATATTTTAATCAAGTACCCAAGATGAGCAGTTGATAGCTGAATGACATTTTAGCAACAGTTTTTCAGACCAAATTCCTCTTTCTCTCATGTTTAGTCTAGCTACATAAATCTTTTCCTGTCATCTTGAGATTGCAATTAAATTCTCAAAGCTGAAACAGCAGGTACCACATTCATAAGAGAGATGAAGAATCTTGACAGATCTCTGTCACACTTTCTGGAGATGGGAAGATCCTAGAAGCATCAGTTCCTTCTCTCCCACTGACTATGTAAGCAAAAGATTAGGAACTTGAGAATCTATGGATAGTCAGACTCTGGGGATAGGAAGGGAGAATGAAGAGAGAGTTCTTCAAACCTACTTAAAGCTATATTAGTTTTCTACTACTGCCATAACAAATTATCACAAACTTGTGGCCTAAAACAACACAGATTTATTGTCTTATAGTTCTATGGTTCAGAAGTCCAAAATGGGCCTCACTGGCTAAGATTAAGGTGGGCTATGTTCCTTTCTGGAGGCTCTAGGAGAGAATCCATCCCCTTGCCTTTTCCAGTTGCTAGAGGCTGCCCACATTCCACTGTTCATGGTCCCCTTCCTCATTCTCAAAGCCAGTTAACGTGGGTTGAGACCGTCTCACATCACAGCACTCTGACTCTTGTGCCTCTCTCTTCTACTTTCATGGACCCTTGTGATTATATTATGTTTATCCAGGTAATCCAGGGTAATCTTGTTTTAAGGTCAGCTGATTAGTAACATTAATTCCCCTTTGCCATTTAATGTAACATATTAACAGGTTCTTGGGATTAGGATGTGGACATTTTTGGAGGAGGCAAGATTCTGACTACTACACAAACCAAAAGAAGAGGGTTCTACAAGAATCATTTTTCAAGATTGGGGAGTCAGTGAAAGGAGAGACTGGCACCTCCACCCTGGTTACAGATATACTCAGTTAGTCAAGTCTGCCCTTCATCTGTCTGAGCAATTGAAAATAGAATAAGTGGGATGACACAATATTTCAATATGTCAGTGTTTTATTTCAATATTCAGATTATATATTTTAGTAGAGAGGAATTATTTATATTGCTCTTCTATAAAACTGTAATTTCACTATGTCTTGGAACTTAATCAATCATAAATGGTGAAATGAACAAAGATCATACTCCTGCATAATACCTGGGTGGCTTTTGCCTCTGTGTAACATTGAAGGGATATGCTGTCTATCTTCTTGTCTTATTTTAAAGTTTTGGATAATTTTCTTGGCAAAGTTTTTAAGGATAGGAAAGGAAGAGTCAGATCTTGTTTGAAAGGAATGAAAGGGAGAAGAAACAGTTTTTACCTCACTGAGTTCAGGTGTGATTAGCAAAAATACAACAAAGATTTAAGATTCCGAAGTGATGAACAAAATAAGTCATAGTTTAGGGCTGCATTTCCTAAAATGTGACAAATGTGCTCTTCTCCAAAATAAATGTCTGTGATGTATGGGATGGTGTTTCTGCACTGCTCACTCCTAAGGATGGCTTTGTGCCAGGTCATACCAGACTCAGTCAAGTCAGTAATCTAAACTGAAATTTTTCATAATCACTACTATCCATTCCCTGATGAGATGTTATTCCTTCCAGGAGTAGTTCATATAAATAAAGTGCAAAGCCCCAATATTTTGTCATTAGCTCACTTAAAAATGTCTTGCCTGGTGGATATATTTTGACATTTTGAATTCTGTTTTTACCAACCAGACAGAGTTTAGATAAATGGCTTGCTTTTCCTTATTGGACTGCAGATAACATTTCTTTTACTTTGACTAGGTCTTTTCAGAAACAGTAGATGGCCCAATTTCTGACTTAGGGCTTATATTACAATGGACCTTGAAATGTGAAAAACATTTGAATAGAACAAAACTTACATTTTATGCCACTAAACTATGTCTAGCATCTTTAATGTTACCTGTTTGTGAAAAATAACTTAAAAATACATTTAACCATAGTAGTATACTATTCTAGTGTGGTTTCATATAAATTGTCAACATTGTTACAAACTTATTTTAAATTATTTTCTCTCAGGTAAAATTAGGCTACAAAGATCTTATTGTTTCCTTTATCCTTCAGCTTGAAGACTGACTTGTTGGGGCCCCTGGATCAAACAATAATTGGTTTAACTTGGTTAGAAATCAAATGACTGCTCAGTCCCACTTATGGATATCTTCTGATGAAACAAATTGTATGAAATAATGACATTGAAATTCATGTCTCTTTGAGTAGAACTGAAGAAAACAAAACAGTGATATAGTCTCCTTTGACCTACTGTTTAATCATCATTTGATGAGGAGCAGTGCCGCATTTGATTTAATACCATGGGAAGTTTAGTTTATCATTATGACTGTTGTAAATAGTCTTATTAAATATTACTTAGCAAACAGCTATTGGTTAATTGTAAGCAATGGTTAGAATTTAAATAAAAGTGAAATTATCGATACCCTTAACAAGAAAATCTACTGTGTCTGAAATCTGGTGTTCATATCACTTTATACCTGGTGGAAGCAAAGTGAAGGATGGGCAGAATGAAATTATGGATGACCTCTTTGCTGGTAGTCCCACTGATAGAAAATTTTTTTTTTTTAAGCATCTTTATTGAAGTATAATTGCTTTCCAATGGTGTGTTAGTTTCTGCTTTATAACAAAGTGAATCAGTTATACATATACATATGTTCCCATATCTCTTCCCTCTTGCATCTCTCTCCCTCCCATCCTCCCTATCCCACCCCTCTAGGTGGTCACAAAGCACCGAGCTGATCTCCCTGTGCTATGCGGCTGCTTCCCACTAGCTATCTATTTTACATTTGGTAGTGTATATATGTCCATGACACTCTCTCACCCTGTCACATCTCACCCCCCCCCTCCCCATATCCTCAAGTCCATTCTCTAGTAGGTCTGTGTCTTTATTCCCGTCTTGCCACTAGGTTCTTCATGACCTTTTTTTTTTTCTTTTCTCTTAGATTCCATATATATGTGTCAGCATACTGTATTTGTTTTTCTCTTTCTGACTTACTTCACTCTGTATGACAGACTCTAACTCCATCCACCTCATTACAAATACCTCCATTTCATTTCTTTTTATGGCTGAGTAATATTCCATTGTATATATGTGCCACATCTTCTTTATCCATTCATCCGATGATGGACACTTAAGTTGCTTCCATGTCCTGGCTATTGTAAATAGAGCTGCAATGAACATTTTGGTACATGACTCTTTTTGAATTATGGTTTTCTCAGGGTATATGCGCAGTAGTGGGATTGCTGGGTCGTATGGTAGTTCTATTTTTAGTTTTTTAAGGAACCTCCATACTGTTCTCCATAGTGGCTGTATCAATTTACATTCCCACCAACAGTGTATGAGGGTTCCCTTTTCTCCACACCCTCTCCAGCATTTATTGTTTGTAGATTTTTTGATGATGGCCATTCTGACCGGTGTGAGATGATACCTCATTGTAGTTTTGATTTGCATTTCTCTAATGATTAATGATGATGAGCATTCTTTCATGTGTCTGTTGGCAATCTGTATATCTTCTTTGGAGAAATGTCTATTTAGGTCTTCTGCCCATTTTTGGATTGGGTTGTTTGTTTTTTTGTTATTGAGCTGCATGAGCTGCTTGTAAATCTTGGAGATTAATCCTTTGTCAGTTGCTTCATTTGCAAATATTTTCTCCCATTCTGAGGGTTGTCTTTTGGTCTTGTTTATGGTTTCCTTTGCTGTGCAAAAGCTTTTCAGTTTCATTAGGTCCCATTTGTTTATTTGTGTTTTTATTTCCATTTCTCTAGGAGCTGGGTCAAAAAGGATCTTGCTGTGATGTATGTCATAGAGTGTTCTGCCTATGTTTTCCTCTAAGAGTTGGATAGTGTCTGGCCTTACACTTAGGTCTTTAATCCATTTTGAGTTTATTTTTGGTTATGGTGTCAGGGAGTGTTCTAATATCATACTTTTACATGTAGCTGTCCAATTTTCCCAGCACCACTTATTAAAGAGGCTGTCTTTTCTCCACTGTATATGCTTGCCTCCTTTATCAAAGATAAGGTGACCATATGTGCATGGGTTTATCTCTGGGTTTTCTATCCTGTTCCATTGATCTATATGTCTGTTTTTGTGCCAGTACCAAACTGTCTTGATTACTGTAGCTTTGTAATATAGTCTGAAGTCAGGGAGCCTGATTTCTCCAGCTCCATTTTTCTTTCTCAAGATTGCTTTGGCTATTCGGGGTCTTTTGTGTCTCCATACAAATTGTGAAACTTTTTGTTCTAGTTCTGTGAAAAATGCCAGTGGTAGTTTGATAGGGATTGCATTGAATCTGTAGATTGCTTTGGGTAGTAGAGTCATTTTCACAATGTTGATTCTTCCAATCCAAGAACATGGTATATCTCTCCATCTATTTGTATCATCTTTAATTTCTTTCATCAGTGTCCTATAATTTTCTGCATACAGGTCTTTTGTCTCCTTAGGTAGGTTTATTCCTAGATATTTTATTCTTTTTGTTGCAATGGTAAACGGGAGTGTTTTCTTAATTTCACTTTCAGATTTTTCATCATTAGTATATAGGAATGCAAGAGATTTCTGTGCATTAATTATGTATCCTGCTACTTTACCAAATTCATTGATTAGCTCTAGGAGTTTTCTGGTAGCATCTTTAGGATTCTCTATGTATAGTATCATGTCATCTGCAAATAGTGACAGCTTTACTTTTTCTTTTCCGATTTGGATTCCTTTTATTTCTTTTTCTTCTCTGATTGCTGTGGTTAAAACTTCTAAGGCTGTGTTGAGTAACAGTGGTGACAGTGAACAACCTTGTCTTGTTCCTGATCTTAGTGGAAATCGTTTCAGTTTTTCACCATTGAGAATGATTTTAACTGGGGGTTTGTCATGTATGGCCTTTATTGTGTTGAGGTAAGTTCCCTCTATGCCTACTTTCTGGAGAGTTTTTATCATAAATGGGTGTTGAATTTTGTCAAAAGCTTTTTCTGCATCTATTGAGATGATCATATGGTTTTTCTCCTTCAATTTGTTAATATGATGTATCACGTTGATTGATTTGCATATACTGAAGAATCCTTGCATTCCTGGAATAAACCCCACTTGATCATGGTGTATAATCCTTTTAATGTGCTGTTGGATTCTGTTTGCTAGTATTTTGTTGAGGATTTTTGCATCTATGTTCATCAGCGATATTGGTCTGTAGTTTTCTTTCTTTGTGACATCTTTGTCTGGTTTTGGTATCAGGGTGATGGTGGCCTCGTAGAATGAGTTTGGGAGTGTTCCTCCCTCTGCAATATTTTGGAAGAGTTTGAGAAGGATAGATGTTAGCTCTTCTCTAAATGTTTGATAGAATTCGCCTGTGAAGCCATCTGGTCCTGGGCTTTTGTTTGTTGGAAGATTTTTAATCACAGTTTCAATTTCAGTGCTTGTGATTGGCCTGTTTCTATTTTCTATTTCTTCCTGGTTCAGTCTCGGCAGGTTGCGCATTTCTAAGAATTTGTCCATTTCTTCCAGGTTGTCCATTTTATTGGCATAGAGTTGCTTGTAGTAATCTCTCATAATCGTTTGTATTTCTGCAGTGTCAGTGGTTACTTCTCCTTTTTTATTTCTAATTCTATTGATTTGAGTCTTCTCCCTTTTTCTCTTGATGAGTCTGGCTAATGGTTTATCAATTTTGTTTATCTTCTCAAAGAACCAGCTTTTAGTTTCATTGATTTTTGCTATTGTTTCCTTCATTTCTTTTTCATTTATTTCTGACCTGATCTTTATAATTTCTTTTCTTCTGCTAGCTTTGGGGTTTTTTTGTTCTTCTTTCTCTAATTGCTTCAGGTGCAAGGTTAGGTTGTTTATTCGAGATGTTTCCTGTTTCTTGAGGTAGGCTTGTATTGCTATAAACTTCCCTCTTAGCACTGCTTTTGCTGTGTCCCATGGGTTTTGGGTCGTCATGTCTCCATTGTCGTTTGTTTCTAGGTATTTTTTGATTTCCCCTCTGATTTCCTCAGTGATCACTTCGTTATTAAGTAGTGTATTGTGTAGCCTCCATGTGTTTGTATTTTTTACAGATCTTTTCCTGTAATTGATATCTAGTCTCATAGTGTTGTGGTCGGAAAAGATACTTGATACGATTTCAATTTTCTTAAATTTACCAAGGTTTGATTTGTGACCCAAGATATGATCTATCCTGGAGAATGTTCCATGAGCACTTGAGAAAAATGTGTATTCCGTTGTTTTTGGGTGGAATGTCCTATAAATATCAATTAAGTCCATCTTGTTTAATGTATCATTTAAAGCTTGTGTTTCCTTATTTATTTTCATTTTGGATGATCTGTCCATTGGTGAAAGTGGGGTGTTAAAGTCCCCTACTATGATTGTGTTGCTGTCGATTTCCCCTTTTATGGCTGTTAACATTTGCCTTATGTATTGAGGTGCTCCTATGTTGGGTGCATAAATATTTACAATTGTTATACCTTCCTCTGGGATCGATCCCTTGATCATTATATAGTGTCCTTCTTTGTCTCTGGTAATAGTCTTTATTTTAAAGTCTATTTTGTCTGATATGAGAATTGCTACTCCAGCTTTCTTTTGATTTCCATTTGCATGGAATATCTTTTTCCATCCCCTCACTTTCAGTCTGTATGTGTCTCTAGGTCTGAAGTGGGTCTCTTGTAGACAGCATATATATGGGTCTTGTTTTTGTATCCATTCAGCCAGCCTGTGTCTTTTGGTGGGAGCATTTAATCCATTTACATTTAAGGTAGTTATCGATATGAATGTTCCTATTCCCATTTTCTTAAATGTTTTGGGTTTGTTATTGTAGGTGTTTTCCTTCTCTTGTGTTTCTTGCCTAGAGAAGTTCCTTTAGCATTTGTTGTAAAGCTGGTTTGGTGGTGCTGAACTCTCTCAGCTTTTGCTTGTCTGTAAAGGTTTTAATTTCTCCATCAAATCTGAATGAGATCCTTGCTGGGTAGATTAATCTTGGTTGTAGGTTTTTTCTCCTTCATCACTTTAAGTATATCCTGCCACTCCCTTCTGGCTTACAGAGTTTCTGCTGAAAGATCAGCTCTTAACCTTATGGGGATTCCCTTGTGTGTTATTTGTTGTTTTTCCCTTGCTGCTTCTAATATGTTTTCTTTATATTTAATTTTTGACAGTTTGATTAATATGTGTCTTGGCGTGTTTCTCCTTGGATTTAGCCCCTATGGGACTCTCTGTGCTTCCAGGACTTTATTAACTATTTCCTTTCCCATATTAGGGAAGTTTTCAACTATAATCTCTTCAAATATTTTCTCAGTCCCTTTCTTTTTCTCTTCTTCTCTTGGGACCCCTATAATTCGAATGTTGGTGTGTTTAATGTTGTCCCAGAGGTCTCTGAGACTGTCCTCAGTTCTTTTCATTCTTTTTTCTTTATCCTGCTCTGCAGTAGTTATTTCCACTATTTTATCTTCCAGGTCACTTATCCGTTCTTCTGCCTCAGTTATTCTGCTATTGATCCCATCTAGAGTAGTTTTAATTTCATTTATTGTGTTTTTCATCATTGCTTGGTTCCTCTTTAGTTCTTCTACGTCCTTGTTAAATGTTTCTTGCATTTTGTCTATTCTATTTCCAAGATTTTGGATCATCCTTACTATCATTATTCTGAATTCTTTTTCAGGTAGACTACCTATTTCCTCTTCATTTGTTAGGTCTGGCGTGTTTTGACCCTGCTCCTTCATCTGCTGTGTGTTTTTCTGTCATCTCATTTTGCTTATCTTACTGTGTTTGGGGTCTCCTTTTCACAGGCTGCAGGTTCGTAGTTCCCATTGTTTTTGGTATCTGTCTGCAGTGGCTAAGGTTGGTTCAGTGGGTTGTGTAGGCTTCCTGGTGGAGGGAACTAGTGCCTGTGTTCTGGTGGATGAGACTGGATCTTGTCTGTCTGGTGGGCACGTCCACGTCTGGTGGTGTATTTTGGGGTGTCTGTGGTCTTATTATGATTTTAGGCAGCCTCTCTGCTAATGGATGGGGCTGTGTTCCTGTCTTGCTAGTTGTTTGGCATAGGGTGTCCAGCACTGTAGCTTGCTGGTCGTTGAGTGAAGCTGGGTCTTGATGTTGAGATGGAGATCTCTGAGAGATTTTTGCCGTTTGGTATTATGTGGAGCTGGGAGGTCTCTTGTGGACCAGTGTCCTGATGTTGGCTCTCCCACCTCAGAGGCACAGCCCTGATGCCTGGCTGGAGCACCAAGAGCCTTTCATCCACACGGCTTTTGGGAGGTCTGACGTTTTCTGCCAGCGTTCAGTGGGTGTTCTGTAGGAACAGTTCCACGTGTAGATGTATTTCTAATGTATCTGTGGGAAGGAAGGTGATCTCTGCGTCTTACTCGTCCTCCATCTTCTTCATTGTCTCCCACTGATAGAAATTTGATGTTATAAAATAATCTCAACAATTCTTTCTAACTAAAGCCTTGATACTGAGACTTAGACACCAGGAGAAAGGTGGGCTTGGACTTTGAAAAGTGGAGACTGGTGAGTGGTGTCTCACCGCTTTACTCCCAGTAGATCTGTGTTTTTATCTCCTGTTGACTCCCATTCTCCTTTAGTTTCTCCCACTATTATAATCCTTTTGCTCTTCACTTTCCAGCCAAGACACTCAGGATTTATCATCTTAATTGTCCAATTTCCTGTATCCTTAACTTCCTTCTTCCCTTTCAATACTAGTGCCCAGAGAACCCAACTTTGTTTCAATCAAACTATCCATGTTCTGGAATCAGGTGGAGGGTGTGTGAAAACAGAGTGCTGGGCCCCACTCCCAAAGTTTCTGATTGAGTAGTTCTGGGGTAGGGCCTGAACGTTTCCATTTCTATCAAGTTCCAGTGCTTGTTGATGCTGCTCCAGGGACTTCACTTTGAGAGCCACTGCTATAATATGAATCCTGAGTCATTCTGCATATACTGAGGAGGACCCTGTAACTATTTTAGTTAATCAAGACTATTAGTGAAGTGATATCAGCATCTTAACAACATAAGGCATCCCTTATTTTGTTTTTTACTTTTTATTTTACATTGGAGTATAGCTGATTAAAATGGATAACCAACAAGGCATCCCTTATTTATGTACCCACCCTCAATAACAGAAAAATGGCATCCATCTGTGAAGAACACCTTTGAGAAGGCTGTGGGACTCAGCACCATAGCACAAGGGACCTTGGAGGAGTCTTGCCTACCTGTGCAATGGGTAATAGGCAGATAGACCTCAGTCCTGGCTGTGGACCCTGCAAGTGGCCCATGAACTGGCTTCAGCCTCTTTTGGCCAAGGTCTGGGAGCCCTTGGAGAACAAGAACTTAGCACATCTCTCACAGATGAGAGGGCCTTTGTGGTAATCCAGGTTTCAAGAGGAGATATTCCAGCACTCCACTGGAGTAAAAATTATGAGTTTGGATGCATTGGAGTGGGCAGTTGTAGAGACTGTAGGAGCTGACTGTTACTTCAAATGCAAAGACGTCAACACAAAACTCCAAGAAACATGAAAAATTAAGGACACATGACAACACTAAAGGATCACAATAATCTTCTGCTCACTGAGCCCAAACACATGGAGATCTCTGATTTACCAGATAAAGAATTCAAAAAAGCTGTTTAAGGAAACTCAATGAGCTACAGGAAAACAGAGAAAGAAAATTAAATGAAGTAAGGAAAACAATACATGACCAAAATGAGAAGTTTAACAAAGAGACAGAAATAATAAAAAAAAAAACCAGACAGATTCTGGAGCTGAAGAATACAATGAATGAAATGAAAAAAATGCAGTAGATAGTATCAGCAGCAGACTCAATCAAGCGAAAGAAAGATTCAGTGAGATTAAAGACAGGAACTTTGAAAGTATCTTGGTCAGAGGAGAACAAAGATAAAAAGAATAAAAAAGAGTGAAGAAAGCCTATTTGGTCTTGGGGTACCATCAAAAGGATGAATTTGCTAATTATTTAAGTTTCAGAAAAAGAAGAGGGAGAGAAGGGGTGAGAAAGTATATTGATATAAATAATGGCTGAGAACTTCCCAAATCTGGCAAGAGATTTGGATATTCAAGTTCATGGAGCTCATAGGTCACCAAACAAAATCGGCTTAAAGAGATCCTCTCCATGACACATTATAATGATACTGTCAAAAATTAAAAACAAAGAGAATCCTAGCAGCAGGAGAATAAAAGTGTGTAAATTAAAAGAAAGCCCCCATAAGGCTATCAGTAGATTTCTCAACAGAAATCTTACAGGCCAGGAGAGAGTGGGATGATATACTCAAAGTGCTGAAAGAAAAAAACCTGCCAACCAAGACTACCTTATCTGGCAAAGCTGTCCTTCAGAAATAAAGGAAAGATAAAGACTTTCCCAGACCAATAAAAGCTGAGGGAATTCATCACCACTAGACCTGCCTTACAAGAAATGTTGAAAGGGGTTCTTCAGGCTGAGATGAAAGTATGCTAATTAATAACATGAAAACATAGAAAAATATACAATATTCTGGTAAAGGTAAGTATATAGTTAAATTCAGAATAGTCTAATACTGCAATATGGTGTATTGTTAATCACTTTAGTATAAAGGCTAAAGAACAAGAGTATTAAAAAACTATAGCTATACTAATTTGTTAATGAACACACAATACAAAAAGACTTAAAAATTGTGACATCAAAAACATAAAAGGGGGGAGGAAAAGGGGGGAGCTTTTGAACAACAAATGGGTCAAAGAAGAAATCAAATGAGAAAAAAAAATCTTGAAACAAATGAAAGTGGAAACACAGCATACCATAACCTATGGGATGCTGCAAAAGCAGTTCTAAGAGGGAAGTTTATAGTGACAAATAGCCTATATTAAGAAACCAGAAAGATCTCAAATAAACAACCTAACTTTACACCTCAAGGAACTTGAAAAAGAACAATCTAAGCCCAAAGTTAGCAGAAGGAAGGAAATATCAAAGATCAGAACAGAAGTAAGTGGAATAGACATCAGAAAAACAACGGAAAAGATCAAAACAAAAAACAAAAGCTGAGTTTTTGAAAACAAACAAAATTGACAAACCTTTACTTGACTGACTAAAAGAGAAGACCAAAGTAAATAAAGTCAGAAACGAAAGAGACATTGCAACTGATACTAGAAAGATACAAAGGACTATAAGACACTACTGTGAACAATTATACACCAACAAATTGGATAACCTAGAATAAATGGACAAATTCCTAGAAACATACAGCCTACCAAGACTAAACCAGGAAGAAAGAGAAAATTTTGAACAGACCAATAACAAGTAAGGAGATTGAATCAGTAATTAAAAATCTACCAACAAAGGAAAACACAGGACCAGATGTTTTATTGGTGAATTCTATAAAATATTTAAAGAATTAATGTCAGTCCTCCTCAAACTCTTCCAAAAAAAATTGAAGAGGGGGGAACTCTCTCAAACTTATTTTATGAGGCCAGCATTACCCTGATACCAAAGTCAGATAAGAACACTACAAGAAAACTACAGACCAAGCCCCTGATGAATATAGATGCAAAAATTCTCAATAAAACTTTAGCAAACTGAATTCAACATAACATTAAAAGGAGCAATACACCATGACCAAGTTGGATTTATTGCTCTGATGCAAGGATGGTGCAACATATGCAAATCCATAAATGTGATATTCCTCATTAACAGAATGAAAGATGAAAATCGTATGATCATCTCAATAAATGCAAAAAAAGCATTTGATAAAATACAACATTTTTATGGTAAAATTGTTCATTCAACAAATTGGGTATAAAGGGAACACATTTCAGCATAACAAAAGCCATATATGACAAATGCACAACTGACATTTACTCAATGATGAGCTTTTAAAAGCTTTTCGTTTAAGATCAAGAACAAGACAAGAGTACTCACTCTCATCACTCCTATACAATGTAATACTGGAAGTCCTAGCCAGAGTAATCAGGCAATAGAAGACCTCAAAATTTGAAAGGAAGAAGTAAAATTGTCTTTGTTTGCATATGATCTTGTATGTAGAAAATCCTAAACACTCCACCAAAAAACTGTTAGAACTAATAATTGAATTCAATAAAGTTGCAGTATACAAAATCAACATACAGAAATCAGTTGCATTTCTACACACTAACAATGAAATATCTGAAAAAGAACTAAAGAAAACAATCCTATTTACAATGGCATCAAAAGCAGTAAAATACTTAGGAATAAATTTAACCAGGGAGATGAAAGTTCTCTACATTGAAAACTACAAGACTTTGATGACAGAAATTGAAGAAAACACAAACAAATGGAAAGGTATTTCATGTTCATGAATTGGAAGAATTAATAGTGTTAAAATGTTCATATTACTCAAAGCCCTACATAATCAGTGCAATCCCTATTAAAATTTCAATGGCTTTTTCTATAGAAATAGAACAAATAATTCTAAAATTTATATGGAACCTCAAAAGACCTTAAATAATCAAAACAATCATGAGAAAGAAGAACAAAGCCAGAAGCATCAATTTCCTGATTTCAAACTATACTACAAAGTTATAGCAGTCAAAACAGTATAATACTGGCATTTATATAAACACATAGACCAATATAACAGAACTAAGAACTCAGAAATAATCCTTTGCATATACGGTCAATTAATATTTGACAAGGGAGCCAAGAGAACCTAGTGGGGAAAACAGTCTCTTCAATAAATGGTGTTGGGAAAATTGGATAACCACAAGAAGAAGAACAAAATTGTACACCAATCTTATATCAACAATAATTTTGAGTTTAAAAACTCAAATAGATTAAAGAATTAAATATAAGACCTGAAACCGTAAAACTTTTAGGAGAAAACTTATGAAAAAGCTCCTTGACATTGGTCTTAGCAATGATGTTTTTGGCTACGACACCAAAAGCACCAGCAATAAAAGCAAAAATTAATAAGTGGGACTACATCAAACAAAAAAGCTTTTCCACAGCAAAAGAAACAATCAACCAAATGAAAAGGCAGCCTGTGGAGTGGGAGAAACTATTTGCAAATGATGTATCTGACAAGGAGTTAACATCCAAAATATATAAAGAACTCATACAACTCAATACAAGAATCCAAAAAAAAAAAAAAAAACCTCAATTAATAATGGGCAGAGAAACTGAATAAATATTTTTCCAAAGAACATGTAGAGATATCCAACAGTTACATTAAAAGGTGCTTAACATCACTAATCATCAGGGAAATGCTGATTAAAGCCATAAAGAGATTTTACCTCACACCTGTTAGTATAGCTATCATTAAAAGGACAAAAGATAATAAGTGTTGGCAAGAATGTGGAGAAAAGGGAACCCTTGTGCAGCGTTGGGGGGTGTAAATTGGTACAGCCAATTAACTATGGGAAACAGTATGGAAGTTCCTCAAAAAATTAAAAATAGAATTACTGTATGGTCCAGAAATCCCACTTCTGGGTATATTTCCAAAGGAAATGAAGACATGATCTCCAAGAGATATCTGCACTCATTTACAGAGGTTCAATGCAGCACTATTCATAATAGCCAAGATATGGAAACAACCTTAAGTGTCCATCAGCAGATGAATGGGTAAAGAAGATGTGGTGTGTATGTGTGTGTGTGTGTGTATATATATATATATATATACACACACACACACGCACACAGACACACACACACACACACACAATGGAATACTACTCAGCCATGAGAAACAAGGAAATCTGACCATTTGCGACAACATGGATGGACCTCGAGGGCATTATGCTAATTGAAATAAGTGATACAGAGAGAGACAAATACTGTATGATCTCACTTATATATGGAATCTAAAAAAGATGAACTAATTGAAATAGAGTGTAAGTTGAATGGGAGCTGAGGTGGGGGAAACAGGGAGATGTTGGTCAAAGGGTACAAACTTCCAGTTATATGATAAATAAGTTCTGGGGATCTAATGTATAGCCTGGTGATTATATTTAATCATACTACATTGTATACTTGAAAGTTGCTAAGAGAGTAGATCTTAGATATTCTCACCACAAAAAAGTAAGTGGTAATTATGTGACATGATGGGGGTGTTAACTAAAGGTATGGTGGTAATCATTTAGTAATACATACATGGCTGAGTAATAAAAAAGAAACGAAACTGAGTTATTTGTAGTGAGGTGGATGGACCTAGAGTCTGTCATACAGAGTGAAGTAAGTCAGAAAGAGATAAACAAATACTGTATGCTAACACATATATTTGGAATCTAAAAAAAAAAAAAAAAAGGATATGAAGAACCTAGGGGCAGTACAGGAATAAAGACACAGACGTAGAGACAGGGAGGGGGAAGGGTAAGCTGGGATGAAGTGAGAGAGTGGCATGGATTTATATACACTACCAAGTGTAAAATAGATAGCTCGTGGGAAGCAGCTGCATGGCACAGGGAGGTCAGCTCGGTGCTTTGGGACCACCTAGAGGGGTGGGATAGGGAGGGTGGGAGGGAGATGCGAGAGCGGGGGGTGTATGGGGATATATGTATATGTATAGCTGATTCACTTTGTTATAAAGCAGAAACTAACACAGCATTGTAAAGCAATTATACTCCAATAAAGATGTTAAAAAAATACATACATGTATCAAATAAAAACACTGTACACCTTAAGCTTAATATCACATGTCTCAACAAAGCTGGAAAAACCAAAGGACACTCAGAGTAAAAAAATTACAAAAAACCCTAAGCAAATTTAAAACACAAATATCCATGTCCTACATATATGCTTATACTACTGAGTCCTTAGATACAAACAAATAAAACTGTGCTTATGGATGCCTTATACATACCTAGTTTACAACTTCATGTTGTCGGAAATCTGCCTCATGATCAATATGAATTCCCAGGAAGCTCTCTAATGATCTTCCCAATAGTCATTACAAAACTTTGCTATTTAAAACGTTGGCTTAGGTTTAGACAATCTAGCCTCCTAGAATAAATAAAAGGTCATCAAGTAGGAATTTGCCTAACTTTATGACTCTCACCTACTAAAAAATTAATTACACCCTTTCTGCTTCTTGCTTACCTCTCAGCCCATCTTTCTTCCATTTCTGTGGAAGAGGTGTTTTGGTTTGTGGCTCATTCCATCACTGTGTTCTCAGTTCTGAAACTTTTTATTAATCATGATGCATTCTTAACCTCTTGCTCTCCATAGGATTTTTTTCTCCTCAGCAGAAAGGTATGATCCAGGTCTCTCCTATATTTACAAAACAGTAACCAAACCCCAAACCCAACCCCTCTTTTAAAAAGGCTGCTAGGAAAATTGGGTATCCGTATGCAAAAGAATGAATTTGGACCCTTACCTCCAACCATATGCAAAAATTCACTTGAAATGGGTCAAAGACCTGAATATAAGAGCTAAAATGATAAAACTATGAGAAGAAAACATAAGCTTAAATCTTAGTGACATTGTATTAGGCTGTGATTTCTTACATATGACACCAAAGCACAAGCAACAAAAGAAGGAATAGATTAGTGAGACTTCATTTAAATTAAAAGCTTTTGTGCTGCAAATTTCACCATTAAGAAAGTGAAATTTTTGTGTGTATGTGTATGTGCTACTGCTCATATTTTCCCACCTCTGCATTCAAATACATGTTGGTAATTTGTAACTGGCCATGGTGGGAATGTTTATAAAATGGAAATCAACAAAGGCTACAAATCAGGGCTGTTTTTTTAGTTTCAGGAGATCCAGTTTCTAAACATTTACTGGAACACCCTTGGATATATGAATGTATATATTTCAATAGTATTCTATAATCAATCTCATTCTCTTTTTTAATTTTTAATTTTTTTGCCCACGCCACATGGCTTGTGGTTTCTTAGTTCCCTGACCACGGATCGAACCCCGGGCCCACAGCAATGAAAGTGCCAAATCCTAACCACTGGACTGCCAGGGAATCCCCCAATTTCATTCTTATTGCATGCTCTGACTGGCGTTCTTCCTGCTGTCTTTTTTTATACTGATGCTCTCCTGCAAGCCATTCTCAACATTGCTTTCAGGATCATGTCTCTTCAGCGTGAATATGATCTTGACATCCTTTTGTTAAAAACTCCCTCAATATCTCCACACTTTATCTTCAAGATAAAGTTTATCTTCAAGATAAAGTTCAAACTCTCTCAGGTCATATCAGATCCCTTCCTCTCCTTGAAGTTGTTTCAGTTACTTTGAAGTACTACTTGGATGGCATCAGGCTGTCCCTTGCTTTTGGGCCTATGGACCTGTTCATTCCTTTGTGAAAATTCCTTTTCCTTTTTATTTGTAAAGTGTACTCTTAACTTATTCTAAGGCTTACTAAGCCAGGACATTGCTTCTGAAAAGATTTACCTTAACATTCTCTTCTCCTGAGCTACGCTGCTTCTTGCCCCCAAGCTTGTGGATGAACTAATTGTTCTTTCTCTCTCCTTTAACCTTTATGTGCTTGGATTTGGTTATATATTCACGTTCTTATTCCTCTGTGCAGTGAGCTTCTTGATGGGCAGACTTTGATCTTGTATACCTCTCTGTTCTCAGCTTCTAGCACATTTTTCTGGAATATTATAAGTGATCAGAAATGATTTTGGAATGTATTGAAATGAAAGAATGAAAAGTATGGTTGTTAGTGAGGTCAGTGTATTTTGATGATGGTGGTGATCATGATGATTACATGATGACAACAGTGGGTCCAGTGATACAGCCATGCTCATTGAGGAAATACTTCATGTTCCATTTGCTTGTTGAATTCTCATTGACTTCTCTCAACAATTCTGTAAGGAAAACTTTTTTAATCCTTCATTTATAGATGATAAATCTGAGCTTCAGAGAGAAATCACATAGCTTTCTCTCAAATAATAAATAGTAGATATATTCTCAAATAGTACATAGTAGATTTAGGTTTCCAGCAAAATCTATCCAACGTTAGAGCCCAATTTTTCCTAACATGACCTGGAATTTGAATCAGAAGAACTAGATGAGTTTTACTTCTGATTACACTTCCTATTAGGTTAGAGAACTTGAGCTAGTAAATACTTCTTTGAGTCTTAGATTTCTCATCAGTGAGATGGGGATAATAGTATCTGCCTTGTATACATCATAGGGCTTTTACAAAGACTGAGCAGAAGATGTGAAGATCTTTTATTCATAAACTGTAAAGCCCTTTTGTGAATAATTCTTATTTTTAAACTATACCAGCACATGTTGTCATCATAAGTAATATATAAAAACATAATAACACCACATTTTTGATAAGCTACACTTTTGATAAATTCAAAGTTCCAAGGACCCACCACAAAAGCCAACACAGCAAATGATATAAAATGTATATGGGCTATAAACTGTAAGAAGAAAAGAAAAGCGTGTTTCTAGAATTGATTTTTAGGTGCTGCTAATTTGAAATGTGATTACTGATTTTCCAGGTTCTACAGTTCAGTCCGATATTCCTGAATATTCAACTCTTGTGGATATTTCTGTGCTGCTTTATGTACTATTTATTGTTAGGTGAGGACTGACATGAAATGTGTATAGCTACATCTAACGGTGAGTTTGAGGTGGAGAGAGATGAAATCCAGGCAGTGTGGCTCTGTCCCAGAAGTCAAACAGTAATGTCAAGGGCTGAAAATGTTTGTCTGAGCCTTTGTCCAATGTAAGTATACATTCTCTTTAGTTCTTAATATTTGGTGTAATTGACTCTTTTAGGAAACAACGTTTTTAGAATCCCCTCACCAAAGGAGGAGATTCCTTAGCCATTCTAAATGACGTCAGAATGACATTTCTGAAACATTAAGAAAATAAGAATATCTAACAACAACCCAAGAATTTCTTAAGAAAATCTGGAAACTGATGGTTACATGTAGCCTGCATCCTGTTTAACAATAAAACATCTACAAGGAGCAAAGAGAAGACTCCTTTGTTTTTTGTTTCTCTTTGTAGCTGAAGAGACCTTAGAAATCATTCTAACCCTAAAGTAGAGAGCCTTTGCAAATCAGCAGAAAGAAAATAAAAAGGACTATCAGAAGGGAATGTTCTATACTGATCTATTCTGTCTCCGGATTTATCTCCATGGAAAACACTCTGTCTCCTTTTGACACAGGCATTCTGCTCTCCTTGGCTGCTTCTCACAGTTCTGCCCTTGTGGGTGTTTGGAAACAGACAAATCAAAATAAGCTTAAGCATTCAAATGGCTACTTAGCATTATGTCTGCCATAAGCTAAAGGCCATCATGCAACTATTTTATAGATACTGGCAGCACTCACCTGACAGTCAAACATAATTTTTCCTCCAGAATATGTATTTGTTTGATTTGCATGATACTCAACTGATGACACTTCTAGGACATATGTGTATGTATAAGGGTGTGTGTGCATGTGTGTGTAAGTGTATGTAAGACACTAAACTATTAGTTAACTGGATTAATGATAGACAGTACTAGTTAAGTGTGCTCTTTAAAACACATTATAATATTTCAGTATTGCATCATTCTTTTGCTGTTTTTGAACACAGTATTTTTTTTATATATGTGGAAAATACAATGGCCTCTGTGCAGTGATTTCAGTGGCTCAAGAAAAGAGCATTTTATGTTCTCAAACTTCCTCCCTCTGGTACTGATACATGAAACTTTTATCCTGGGGGTAAAATAAGGTATTACATATACAGAGATACAGGTTTTAAAGACAATAACTCTGGGAGCAGCTATATAACTTCTTATATTCGTTCAGGCCAAAATGGCTTTCCTGAGGCTGGGAGAAAGCAAGAGTGAGGGGAAAATAATGGAAAAAACTCTAAGATTATGCAAGCTTGCCTACAGCTGTTATACCTCTGTCATCTAACAAAGGATGCATGAAGAATATTGACTAAATTTCCTAATGTATCAGTGATTCAGTCTTTTACTAAAATGTCCCAGTGTATTGTATACATGCTTTTTTATGCATACAGATAGAGAGCTGACATGCAGATGGTGTGTTTCTATTCCAATAGTCAAACGGCAACATCCAGCATTGATTTTTTTAAAAAAAATTCTTTTAAGGCTTCAAAGATGTTACAAAGCCAAACAGCAACATCCAACACTGAATTTTAAAACATTCTTTCAGAATTTTGAAGATGTTTCACACTCTCTGCTGGCCTCCAAGTTTCTGATGAGTATTTGACCCTTAATCAAACCTCTTTTTGCCGGTATGTAATGTGGGGGTGTGCGCACTTGTGCACGCACGTGTGGGTGTTTCTTGCTGCTTTTAAACTTCGTTCTTTATCTTTCATGTTCAATAGTTTGACCACAATGTGGCTCAGTATGTTTTATTTATTTATTTATTGTCTTGATGTTTGATGAGAATCCATATCTAAAATTTTATCTTTCGTCAAATTTAGGAAATTATTGGTATAATTTTATGAAATACATATTTTTTTGCCCCATTCTCTTCCTTCATCTTCTAGGGCACCCATTACACATATGTTGGACTGTTTGGTATTATCTACTAGGCCCTGAGGTTCTGTTCACAGTTTTCTGTCTTTTTTTCTGTATTTTTCATATTGAATGATTTCTACTGTTCTGTATTAAAGCTAACTTACTCTTTCCTCTGTAATTTACATTAAATTGTTCAGGCCATCTAAGAAATTTTTAATTGCAGGTATTGCATTTTTCATTCTAGAGTTCCATTAATTCTTGTTATCATTTCTTCTGTTGAGATTTTCTATCTTTTCATTCTTCGAAAGTATACATTTATTTATTTATATATTTTTAAATTGAGTATAGTTACCAAAGCCAGTTTAAAGTCCTTGTCTCCTAGTTCGAACATCTGGTTCATCTTCAGGTTGGTCTCATATCATTTTTTCAGATTATTACTCTTTAGAATGTGTTTTATTTTCCTCATCATTTGTCTGTTGGGTAATTTTGTATCATATTCTGGACATCGAGAAGATTAATTTGTAGAGAATATGGATTCTGTTATTTATTTCAAGTGAGTATTATTTCTTTTGTTGAGCAGTCAGTTAACTTATTTGGACATGAACTGTTTTGGGGGCAGCAGTTCCAGTGTAAGTTTAGGTTTTCGATCTTTAGCTGAGCTGCTTTTAATCTGTTTCTCACATGAGTGGTTCCAGGACCTGTGAGAGATGTGGGTATACAGAATTTGGGAAGGCCTTCTCTGTTTCTTATTTTTCTTTGCTTCCTCCATTCTCCTCTGTGACTGTGATTTCTCCAACAGCAGTTTTCTCATTAGCACACTTGCCTGCTTGCATTTTGTACCTACTGCAATTGGCCTCAGGTTAAAAGCCATGAAAATGAGAATCCACTTTATACAATGTTCCTCCCAAACACGGTTTCTTCAGGTTGCTGATTTTGGTTTTATGTCCATATTTTATAGTTGTTTTATGAGGGAGAATTATTCCGGCAGGATTTTATTCAATTCTTACCTGAAGTGGATATCAGTAGTTTTTTTTTTTTTTTCTGAAGTGAGTATTAAAATGTTTCTTTTGTGTTGGGGAACTAGAAAATTGAAAACAATATTCATTCAATTCATATTTAGGGAAACTTTTTGCTGAGATCAGAAATGGCAGTAATCAGTGTCAAGGTAAAGTACACATCAGTTGTCAAACGTAATTATAATTCTTGCAGTGTTAAATGAAGATATTGCAGATGAACATTATTTACAAAAACACCTTGATATCCCAAAGGGATGAAATTAAATTTATTGAAGTTATGCTTAAATGAGAAAAAAAATTGAAAGAAGAAGAACTTATTTTAATTTGGGGTTTAACTGCATAGGCAATATAAAGAGGTCCTCTTATTAAAAAAGGATACAATTTTAAAATGCAGAGAGCTTAGCACTGGGTAAAAGCAAAGGGTTATTATCCGTTAACCTTATGTTGGCTATATTATCCATGGTCTCCTCATGAAGCAGATAGCACAATAAACAAAGGACACTGAAAATAATTTAATGAAGTAGCTATTTGCAGAGGAAGAAGCTGTTACCAAAATTTGGTAAAAGCTCTGCTTGTAGAAGAGGGGCTACCCTATAGGGGTAGTGACCAAAGATACTGTTCAGACTAGTCAGACCAGAATAGTAGCCTGACAGAGAGGGAGCAGAGAGGAAATATAATCCAATCTTTGTCTTCCAATCTCTGTTTATACATTCCATTGGCTGAAACCAATCAGAAACCTGGGGATGCAGTCTGCTGAGGTCAGCTTCTTGAGACATAGAATAGTGTGAAGATAGGCGGACAATAGTTTTGGAGGAGCAAAAGGAGATTAGCACACTTGGGTCACTTTCTTTTGCCAAGATGAATGTACACTGGACTTTTTTACATGGCAGTTAGCCAAAGTTTGCATGTTAGCAAGTTAAAGTCACTATGGCCAAAGTATAGAGGAGAAAAGTTCTGCCTGTAGATGTGACGAAGTAACTAGATCATCTTTGATCCACTTTTATTCTATGAAGTAAAATAGGTAGGTTTTAGTGGATTAGAAAGTTTCAAGTTCATATCCTGGCTCTGTTACTCACTAAGTAGATAATTTAGACACTTACTAAATCTCCCTGAGTCTCAGTTTCTAAGTGGTAAATGGTGACAAGCGGCATTGGGAGGATTAAATGTGGCACTCCATCTATGTACATTAAGGTATATGAGAAATTCTCAATAAATGTGAGATTATTAATAATGTCATGATTTTCCTAACTTTAATCCTGAGGCTTTATTTTTATTTTATTTTTTTTTTATTTTTTTTATTTTTTTTTAAAGGATGGAGGTTTTTTATTTCTGTCTCGAAAGGAATAAAAATAAAATTTACAAAGAATTCAGACTTCATTGTCTTCAAAATGTTCCCTATTATAAATTCTTGCTCTCCTTATTTTAGAGTCTACAGAGTAGTTTAAAATAAAAGTTTGCAAGACCCAGAAACATTCTTTGCAAGTTAGTAATACAGTAATCAACCTTATTCACAGTCACTTAAGATCATGAAAATGCATAGCAAGGCAGGGATCTGTAATATAAAGAATATAGCATAGTTATTGCCTGCCTTCATTTTTTTTTTTTCACACACACACACTGTATTTTATTTTTACAAGAGATAAATCGACTGACACCAAGCATTGTACATGGATGACCACAACAAAAGCAACAATGATTGCAATTACGAAACATGAAACACACTCATACTATGTCATAATATTGACATTCAGTCCAGTAATCCTCCACTGTAACAGCTCCTTTACTTTGCAGTGAAAATTGATTTGTATATTCTTTGCCTCTGAGTCCTTGTGGAATTTTTTTTTTTTTTTTTTTTTTATATTCAGACAGAAAGTCACAAAAATTATACTCATCCTCATCAGTTCACTCAGTCCCATGTAATTAATTTTTTTTTTCATCTTGATCTTTTGTTAGCACTTTTATGAGTTCATCAGTTTTTCATTAGAGTTCTGAAAATGCTTATTCATTCAGTTCAGCAGCATTTATTTTTATTTTAAATAAATTGGTTGCTATACCAAAATAAGTCAGTTGGTTTCCTAATAAAGATAGTCTAGCTATCTTTAGCTAGGTGTGAAGTTAATACCCAATGCCACTTTCTGGGCCACTATGGAGAAGCTGGTGCTATTTTTAGTCTGTCAGTATGCTGTTCTTGTGATTCTTGATTGTATGTTTTGGATATACCTGTGTTTTCTAAATCCTACACAACCTTAGGATTTTTTCCTCAAACTTAGAATGATTGATTCATAGGAAAACTGAAAATAATTTTTGTCTGATGAACATTGAAGTAGATAAGCTTCTATCCTGGTTCTTAGTGTGCCAAAGTTATTTTTTTAAATATTTTTTTAAGCTTTAGAATAATTTCAGATTTATAGAAAAGTTGCAAACATTGTACAGAGATTTTCTGTATATTCTTCACCCAGCTTCCACAAATGTTAAGCATCATACATAACTATGCTGCATTTGTCAAAACTAAAAATTAACACTGGTATGCTACTGTTGACTAAACTACAGATCTCATTTGGATTTTTTTCATTTTTTTCAGTAATGCCCTTCTTAGTTCCAGGATCCAATCCAGCATGCTGTGTTGAACTTATGGCAGAGTTATTATTTTTGTGTTTTACTTCTTATTTGTTTGTATTTTGGGGGAAATACATAGAACTACAAATATGGGGAAAAGGAAATATGCCTTGTCAAACTATCAATTTCCTGGGGGATTCTGTAACAAACTGTCATAAACTTGATGGCTTAACATAGGAGAATATCTGTTATGCCTAACATATAATATTGGGAAGTACAGTATAGGTTTTTATAAGTGTTAAGCTCAAATTCTTTTGTCTTGATTGGAAAGGCACTAAAGCCTTAATTCATGTTTTAAAGAATTAAACAATATGGATTATATAATTTTATAGACACAAATTCAAGCTAAAAGCTGAAATAGAAGCAGAACTGAATAGTTGTATCTGTTTTAAAGGGCATATGCAATATTTATAATAGTGGAGTGCCTTCTTTTGCTGTAATTTATATCTAGTCTTTTGTAATCCAAATATAATTGTTTAACTTAATTATTTCAATATGGTCAAAAGTTGAAATTTAGCAATGGGTGTGATCTAAAGAATCATTATAACTGAAACAAAGGAAAAATGAAAAGTGAAACAAACTTTCCTACAATGCAATGGTAATTGAAAACCCATAAACTCTTATTTATGGCATATTTTAATTGTTGGCATATTTTAATTTTTATTGAAGTGATCTAAACCTGGAAGCATACATTACATTGCTAGAACACTGTTTAGAGATTTCTAGTTCACCCTCAGCACAGACAAAGATCTGAGGTCTAAGAAGATTAGGGGCTGGACCCTCATGTCCCCCACCTATGTGATTTTGACCTTCTTTTATTGCTAATACCTTAATTTGCGAAGTCTGGATAACAATTCTCTCCTTTTTAGGCCGTATAAAAGGTTTAAATGGTAGGTATAATACTATCGATGAAATTGGTCATTTGTGCAAAACTTTTATTAAAACCCTAAATTAATGCTATATAACAAACAGTAAGTGGTTGTATTGTAGTTAGTAACTCTGACTCTGGAGTCTAAGAAAAGTGGTTTTGAATCTTGGTTCTGTTATTTAGCTGTGGGGAAAAAAAAGGATAATAATAACACTTGGGAGTACTCCATGAGATAACTCCTGAAAATCAAGAACTCAATGAACATACACATTCCACTATATTGCTATTAATAACCATGCAGGTATAGTGGTGTTGACAAAGGTAAATGACTCAACGGGCACAATGAAAGGTTTGCACACAAGTAAAGGCTTAAACTACGGCAATTCTACAACTGATAGGATATACAATGTCAATAATTATCTTTGAAAAATGAGGTGTTCTTAAGAATTTCTTAATCCTATTTTAGAGTAGGAAAATCAGTATGATACATAACATGAAATATGTCGATGAACAGATATAGCAAGTCATACGTCTTCTTAGATTTTACGCAATTCAAGTACTGAAGGAAAATTTTGAAAACCTCAGTATCACCAAGTGTTCTACGTAAGGAATATCTTTCCTTATTACATTTTGCACAAAGCAAAATGAGACAATTGGGAATAGTGTACAAGGAAAGAATCCTGCCTGATACAGACTCGGAATGTTTTTACTAACCTTATACAAGGACATTGCTTTTTTTAGCAAGAATATATTGCTCCAGAAATCTCATAACTAGAGAATGTTTGAGAGCAGATTATACTAAGCATAGAATAATACTGTCAACATTAACCTAAATAGCTTATTTTAGAACTTGTAAAATAGTACAGCATATATGGTGATGACATCACAAGACTTAATCTGTGACCATACTAATTAAAGTAATTAAAGTCACCCTAGTTCTTCCTGTAGTCTTGAAATTACCAAACTAATCACTATAGAGGAAAAGTGCTTTACATTTGGGAGTAATGATGAATGACAAATGTGAAAATGATTTGACAAAAAGAACTATCAGGGATGAAACAAACAAATGCCGTTGTAATATGCGAAATGTTGGTATTTAAGAAGTAGGCTGTTGATCAGTGAAATTTTTTACTCTGCTCTAAGACACTGCAAACAAATACCCTGCACCAATTAGGGTGTTTATCAGTTTTGAAATACCACAGTCTTAGTCCACTGACCTGAAACTCATTCTTTATTTCTCTATTCAATGAAATATCACATATATGACTACATTAACTTTTTAGGCCAAAGTAACCTTTTAGGGAGGAAAACAATTTCTTATTGAGTATTATTAAGAACACAAAGACTAAGGCTAGATTTAAAAAGGAATTAGAAAAGTACATGGGAAAACGGCTTAACAGAAAGTAGTCATCTTATTATGTCAGTAAGGGCATAATGTAATTTTTCATTCATTAATTTATTTAATAAACATTTGGTGATCTCCTACAACATGCCATGCATTATTACAGGAAATGTTTTCTGTGTTAAGTGAGAAAGTCTGCAATTTTGAGAAGTTACAGATTTTGACCTTCTGTGGTTGTTGGAAGAAATTCTCTCCCAGAGACAAAAACAGCCTCATTTACACCAGACTAGTAATATTTACAATGGTGGACTGGTTGACAAAGTCATCCAATTTTTTAAGGAGCAGGTATAAAGGTTACTTAGCTATAATGATGATAGTATTTTATTTCCCACATTGACAATCTCTAAGTTTACATAGCTAAAAAATTCATAGTGATGTCTCTTGCTTAGCAGTAAGGTAAGATACATACCCAGACTGATTCTCCCAATGAAAACAACAAAATGTTGGGTTAACACATTTTTAAATGAATCAAGAGCAGGCAAGCATGTACAAACAATCAGAGGCTAAATAATTGAATGAAGAAGGGAACAGAGAGATGATCTCAGTGCTACAACCTGCTTTCATTTGAAGAGCATTTGTGAAACCCTGTGAACTTGAGATTCAATTTGTGTGAATTAAGGGATGTGGAGCTAGGAGTGGGGAGTCTGGTGGGAAATCTTACTTCATGAAGCTAGAGGGAACCTTGAGAAAACAAAATGATATCGTAGAAAAGTGAAAATATATCAGAAATTAAAATAAATGTAAATGGACTAAATGTAGTAAAGACAAAAATGTCAAATTTGGTAAAAATACAAATTCCAGACAATCAATATTCATAAGTAGCATACCTAAAACATTAGGATAAAGAGATTGAGTGAAAAAGAATAGAAAGTTTGCATCAGATGAAACATATACAAGAGAAAGTTTTATAGAAGTTTAATCTTAAACAAAATGGACTGTAAGTGAAAAGCCATTCTAGAGATAAAGTGTTGCTACTTAATTTCAATTTACCAAGAAAGTATAATATCTTAAATTTGAATCCAAGAAATATAATAACTTAAAAATATATAAATTTAAAAAATGATGGTAGAACTACAGAGAGAAATAAACATATCTACCATATAGTGGGATCTTAAGAAACCTTTTATTATAAACCTTAATAAACCTTTTATTTATAGATCAAACTGCCAAAAATAATTAGGATGGAGAAAACAGCCTGGTTAATTAACTTCATCTAATAGGGGCTATAGAATACTGTACTCAACAAGTCAAGATTATATATTATTTTGAAACACAGGATATTTTTTAAATGATCGTATACACATATGAAAAATTATATCATTCACACTAAAAATCTCTGACCACAATGTAAGAATTCAATCAAAAGGATGATTAGAGTAAAACTGATATGTTTGGGAATTAGAAAAACTTCTAAGTAATGTATACATAAACAAGAAATCAGAAATAAAAGTTTTAAATTCTGTAAACAGCAACAAAAGATAAAATGTTTAAAAAAAAATGTGTGATACAAAGTGATACTTAGAAAGGAATTTATAGCCTGTATTAGTTTTGTATTGCTGCCATTATGAATTGCCCAAACTTAGCTTAGAACAACACGAATTTATTATTTTACAGTTCTGTAAGTCAGAAGTGTGGTATGGTCTCACTGAGCTGCAGTTAGGGTATCAGTGAGTCTTCTCAAGTTGCATCACTCTGCCACCTCTTCTGCCTCTCTCTTTCACTTTTAAGAGCTCATGTGATTAGACCCGAGACCTTGCTGGATAATCTAGGATAGATATATATTTAGATCTATGTCATCAATCATCTATCTATCCATCTATCTATCTATCTTAGCAACATGGATTACAAAAAAGAGGTCAATCAAATGTTAGAAGTAAAAAAGTAGCCATAACTAGAGGTGATGTAAAAATTAGAAAAAGGATAATAAGCATAGTATTAAGGACTTTATGCCAACATATTTGAAAGCTTTAGATGAAAGGGCAAATCCCTAGAAAAATATAGTTCATCAAAACTGAGTTAAGATAAAAGAAAATCCAAATAATTCCCAAATCAAAGATAGAATTGTATCAGTAGTTAAATACCACCCTACAAACATAACTTTGCATACAGATAGCTTTATATGCAAGTTCTCCAATCATTCAAGGAACAAATAACTTCAGTCATTCACAAAATATTCCAAAGAATAGCAAAAAATACTACTCAACACATTTTATAATGCTAGCAAAACTTAGGCACAAAAATCTATCAAAGACAGAAGAAGAATGAAAATTACCTATCAAACACACTGAATATAGATGAGAAAAATTCTAAATAAAATATTGGCAAATTGAATACAACCACATTTAGAATTTTTCAAAGGTGAAAGCAATACCCTCTATTTAAAGCAGTGTTGTGGGTACTGAGCTGTCCGTTGTAGTGTTAATCTTTTTCCCTTCCACCTGTTTTATAACTATTAATTTGAATTTAACCAACATTTAGTAATAATGATATGGTTCTCATTTTGTAAGCTCTTTATACAGTTATATCAAATTTATAGACATTAATATTTTTCAAAAGGGAATGCAAGGGAGGGCTCTTGTTCCATACCCCTAACCCCTAAGCTACAGATAGAGTAGATGGTGTGACCTAACAGATATATATAGATGCTTTTATTAATTTGAAGAGTTGCAATTCATCAAAATATTTGGAAAATTAGGAAGAATGTGATTTGAAAAGAGAATATGCAAATATGAAAAAATTATCCAATGAATAGAGAAGTCTGTCTGATTATTTTTACTTTTACATAAAGGTGAACTTTTTGTCCAAGGACTGGCTTATGGCTCCTCTGGTTCCTAAAAGTATACAAATTAGGAAAGCTTGATATCTTATAAAGAATTTTGGAAAACTTAAAAAAAAAAAAAAAAACGAGGTTCAAAATAAGTTTCTTGTTATAGTGATGGGTTACATTTCGTTTGTAAACTGAGTTTACAATTCCATTAACTTTCATGTATTTTTTTGAATAAAGTTGACACAATCTCCAGTTACTTTGAAAGATAGAAAATTGCAAAGGTGCATGCCTCCAAGAAGCCTCTTGAGAATGAAAAGGAGGCCAAGTCTATCTATGGTTAATTAGTAAAACCTTTCCTAGGACAATGGAGATGGCAACTAACCCAAAATGACGTTGGTCATGAATGTGATTAGAATTAGAATTTGCAATAATCTTATTCATGTAGCAACCATAGTCAAGTTTCTAATTGACATTTAAAGCAGAGAATCATAAAACGAGGTTTGGAATTATCCTAATGATGAAAATAAAGCAATTGGAAATGTAATGAATTTTTCTTTTCCTAGAAGATGAAGTAATAATAATAACAAAAATAACAATAACTACTCGTCATTAGTTATCATGCTTGGGAAAGCATGAAGACAAAGAGTTTTTTCCTAGTGGAAGTAGGTCAGTCCTGAGAAAGACAAAGATATGTTAGATTGTAAAGTTTTTTGTTTGTTTGTTTGTTTGTTTTAAGTCAGAATGGCAGATCATAACACCTGAGATAGATGGGTGCATTGAGAAATCTAAGAAACAGTTACGTTCTTCAGAATTTGGTGTGCTCCTAAAAAATATTTTGGGCAACAGCACTGTTTTGTGTTATTTGAAACAGATGTAGGTCTAAACATAGCTGTTTGCTTCATGTCACCAAAAATATGGTAAACATGATAATTATATACTCAACATCAATTCCCATATGTTCTACTTTTCACTTAATCAAAAAATGATTTTGGTATTTCATCCCACGATTTATGCAAATTCACACACACCTGTGATAAAAATGTCCTTATCTAGTATATGAATATAAACAGTGTAAAAAAAAAAAACCTCACCCTCTGAAAGGAAGGTGTCTTTTTCCTAAGAGAAGTGGCGTGCCTTATCATTTGCACTAATTATCCACCTTATTTCACATTAGAAGGACATTTCAGGCATTTAGGTCATACAGTTTTCTTTTCCTCCTGAAATATTGCAATGATACTACTAAAGCCCATCCTGAGGTTTCCCTTTTTGTATAATATACCAGAAACTGCTCTTTTCACCAAATACTAATAAATTATTTTAAAATTATTACGAACAAAAGCAAACCCATCCAGAATATTGTGTTTGTAATTGCGGAATAAGAGGAGAAACACTGAACAGAAAAGAACTAAATTAATTATGAGTAATTCTTAAAAGCACATGCAGTTCTGCTTATTATATTTAGGGTCAATGTCCTTGTGGTATGAATTACCGAACTTTAAAGGGATTTTTACAACCAAATAATATTCTAATTTTTATTCAGAGGAACAGACACAAAGAAAGGTAGTAAAACTTTGCCTAGAATTGTCAATATGATGAGGTTTGAGACATGACTACATTAAATTTAATGTTACTCAAAACCCCTTGACCATAGATGGGACAATTCAAACAGCAAATTTCCTGAAAAGGGAAACAGTAGTTGACCTATAAAGTCAAAAGTTTTATATGAAATGACTCAAAGAAATATGCTTGACTGATGTGAATTTTGTACAATACTAACAAATATAACGTAGTTCTTGTACATTACTCAACCTTGTCAGTGTCTGTGACTAGAGATCTTCATAGACTGCATTAGAATAGCTTTTAAGAGTCTTGAAATTGTCAGTCTTACTCAGGAATCCATGTATCTGAGGGAGGCCCTAGAGGGGAGTTTACTGCACCAGCTGACAGATTGACACAGTTGAGATAAAGGATGTATTCGCTGATTTCAGAAATAAAGCAAAGATTCCAGTAACTGTGATGTTGGGTGTTTTTACCTCTGCTGTTGTAAAGAAATATGTGACAATAGTCAAGAATATAGGGATTTGGAAACCAGTCACAGGAGAAACAAACAAAAACAGACTCAAAACCCAAAACAAAAACAAAATATGTGTTGTCAGAAATGACACTGAAAAGTCAAATGTTTTTGAACAAAAACATTTTTTTTTAAACAGGCAGGAAACAAGTCCGCAGTCTGCAAAACTCTAGATTGAAAGGTTTCTAAATTATTAGGTCTCCAAGGAAAAAATTCTCTAACTTTAGGGCTTAAGAATTTTCTTCACTGATAGCATGTCCCAACTTAATCTGATTTGGAGATTTTCTTAGAATTCTGTCAGCATTTTACATGCTTATAGCATTACTGCTATAAAGAAATGGTGTTGGTGAATTGATTCGGAAATATGCTTTCACTAACTCCTATATGATTTCAATTCTGAAGACTGTAGAGGGACAAAAGTTTAAGCTCCACGGTAGTCTTTTGACATATATATATATGTGTGTGTGTGTGTGTGTGTATACATATATGTGTGTATATATATATACATATCTGAAACAGAAATAGATTTGGATGTTAATCTGCAGTAATATGAATTGTGGTTTTCACAACACTAAGAATAGAGGTTTACGTTTTAATATTTCCAAGCAGTAGCAAGTACAGCACTTATTTCTTAAACTCAGCTTTTGTCTTTCTTAGTTATCACTGACATGTAATCATTTTTGTTATATATGGAAATAAGTATAGAGAACATTGAAATCAGAACTAAAGTTTTGTAAGGGACAGAATTTAATCTTTGTGGCTGTAAGTGTACTATTCTCACAGAGTCAATGCTCTTCCAACATGATATGAGGTATGATGTGTGCACTTTCAGAAGGCACAATATTTTCTGGAAAAAATATTAGTTCTAATTTATTACAACAGTCCTAGATAGCCTTTGATTACATTTACTTCTTCTTTACCCTTAGTTATCAACAGCTTTACATTTTCAGCTCATATGTTTTAAAATACAGGAAGTCTATAAGGAAAATACAGGCTTTAACCCCTGTATTAAAAAAAGTTAATTTTAATTGAAAAGAAAAATACTTCCCTATCAATTCAAATTACCCCATTACTTTTGCAAGGGCATTACTTTTACCAAAGACAAATATGTTCCACTATAATAATCAGTTCCCAGTGTGCCAATTTCTGGTAAAAACAACTTTTTAATGGAGCATTCCTGAAATGCAATGTTCAGGGAGGACAAAGGATTTCTGTGTAGAAGTTATCATTTCACTTTATGAAAGAAGTACTTGGCTATATTATCTCTACCTTACTTTGTGTCCTATGCTCTTAATATCTATTCCATCTTCCACAGTCCCTTTTGGGCTGCCGGGCACCTAAGTTCTTCATTCTTGCTGATGATCTTACTATGTCTCACAAGGAAAGAAATTCATTCATTCTTCACTTCAGTTTTTTTAAATTGAAGTATAGTTGATTTACAATGTTGTGTTAATTTCTGCTGTACAGCAAAGTGATTCAGTTATACATGTATATATACATTCTTTTTTTATGGTTTATCATAGGATATTGAATATATTTCTCTGTGCTATACAGTAGGACCTTGTTGTTTATCCATTCTATATATAATAGCTTACATCTGCTAACCCCAACTTCCCACTCCATCCCTTCCCCAACCCTCTCCCCTTGGCAACCACAAGTCTGTTCTCTATGTCCTTGAGTCTGTTTCATCAATAGGTTCATTTGTGTCATATTTTAGATTCCACATATAAGTAATATCATATGGTATTTGTCTTTCTCTTTCTGACTTGCTTCACTTAGTATAATAATCTCTAGTTGCATTCATGTCTCTGCAAATGGCATTACTTCATTCTTTTTTTTGGCTGAGTAGTATTCCATTGTATATACGTACCACATCTTCTTTATCCATTCATCTGTCAATGGCCATTTAGGTTGTTTCCATGTCTTGGCTATTGTGAATAGTGCTGCTATGAACATAGGGGTGCATGTATCTTTTTGAATTAGAATTTTGTCCAGATATATGCCCAGGAGTGGGATTGCTGGATTATATGGTAATTCTATTTTTAGATTTCTGAGGAACCTCCATACTGTTTTCCATAGTGGCTGTGTCAGCTTACATTCCCACCAACAGTGTAGGAGGATTCCCTTTTTTCCACATCCTCTCCAGCATTTGTTATTTGTAGAGTTTTTACTTCATTTAACTTTTTAGTCATTATGGACATCAATTTAGACAATATTCTTTATCTCTGGAAGTAAATACAGACAATCAAGTGCAGGATGTTGTTTGGAAAGAAAGGTACCCCTTGACTGGCAAAGGCAATGGATAGTGCGTTCACATTATAATGTAGAGGCAGGGCCAATGGCCTTGGTCTTGAGAACTTTGGAAAGTGAAAATGTTAAAAAAATAAAGTAGGAAAAAGAAGTTTGTTGCAATTCTGAGCAATGAGTATTACAAATATTGCAAAGTAGCTGTAACATTTCTGTGACAGCTATATCTGGGGAATGCTTCCTAAACCTAATTATATACTTTTCCTTTCTTTTCTAACTGAAGAGATGATTAGAGATAGAGAAAAGACAGAGATACAGACATAATTTTCACAAAAAGATTACTCTGTGCCATGAAAAGTGAAATGTGTTGCTTGTAAATGCAAATTGAACTTATCCTCACTGACTTAAAATACCTGGTGCCACCATAGTTCAAGGTGTATACAGTGCTCTGCCTTGACAATGTTCACCTTCTGAGGATCTCTAAAGAGTACACTTAATCCTCAGGCAAATGCCTTATACATATTGTTTTCAAAGGAGATCTTGGTAAAAGCAAAAGAGGAGGTGCCTCTTGTGTCTTAATATGGGGCATAAAATGATATATGTTGACAATCAGAAATGCAGTTGCATCACAAGGAATTTACTTAAGTGAAATTAACTCAAGGGACAGAAACACAAAGGGAAGAGTAATAAGTTAAATACCCTAGTAGATTCAGCCAGCAGTTATGCTTAAACAGAGTGTGCCCTGGGGATGACTGTGGGATGGGAAATCTAGCTTTCCTCCTGTTAGTCTCAGTTTTGCCTCTGGAAGTATCAACATCTTGTCAGGCTGAAGGGTGGCTCTAGTTCTTCAAAATACATAGTTTTTTAAAATATCAAACAGATTCTAAATACAAGCCAACCACCTCATCAACCGTTCATTTGAAGAAAAAGCCTCTGTGATCCACTGCAGGAGAAAACATGGCTTGTCAGAGTTAATTAGAAATATGTTATGTATCTTCCACAAGATGCTTGGTTAAATGATTGTGAAGGCTCATTCTGACCATGATTTCCACCTTTTGAGCTGATTCCAAAACCTATTCCTAGGTAACTCTATATACTGATATTCCACATGATGGTAGAGGTCCTGAGCAGTTCTCAAGATTTCTTTAAATGTCACAGGGTAGAAAGCTGCTGTAAATGAAGAAACTATGTCAACCGGAAGGACCGACATCTTTTCAGTACTTTATTGCTAATAAAATTCCTTACAGTATATGCCAGAACCATGATGCTGCAACACTGCATTTGAGAACTAGTGTCATGGTAGAGATATGCTGCCACTTCTTTCTCTCCATTGAATTCATGCCTACTTTTTAAGCTTCAAACTTTGGGAAATTCTAAAAGGAAGACATTAATGTTAACATTGATATTGAGGGAAAATCAATTATGAGAAAACTACCTGAAGACTGGTGTTCATTTAAGTGACAAGTACATTAGTCAATTCATGAAGGGAATTCTATGAAGGAATATCCTGTGTCAATGTGGAATGTTGTAAGTAACATTTTGACATTAGAAGAGATCCTGTATGTCAAGATTTAAAACCTTTTAGAGTTATAGAAGCTGACCTTTGAATTTTGAAATATTTCTTATTCCTGTAAAATTCTGGACACTTCTAAGCCGAATACAACATAGCTATAAAATTGCTATAAAAATAATTACTAATACAGTGGAATGCAATGAATGCACGAAAACATGAGAGTTCAAGGAACTTTGATTGCGTGTGACAGTAGGAAATTTATTCAGTTTCAGAAAGTCCTGGATGTTATTTGATAACTTCAATATTTATTATTTATAAAGCATCAGATGTCTTTGAGAGTCATCATTGTGGAGCAGAGGGTAAGACCAAATGGTTTAGTTGTTCTGAAAAAGTTTACTTTCAAGATTTACATAAAATATTTCTCCTTATATTTTTCTCATTTATAGGAATATGTTAACCTGTAAAGTAAAATGACTTTACTAGATTCATCTATAATGTAATATTATACTCCTTATTGTTAGTAAGTGATGCCAGCTAGCCACACACAAAGGATATCTCTATGTCTGATGTCATTGGTACTCAATTTTCAGGCCAGCAGAGAGAGACTTTATCTGTTGACTTTGAAAATTAAAGACAAATCCAAGTACAGCAGCATTAAGATATTCCTCTACATAAAGACTGGAAATTCTAACTAATGCAACTAATTCTAATTAATGCAAAACTCTTTTTAAAAAACCCAAAATGGTAGCAACAACAACAGAACTCCTGGTCCTCCAAACTGCTGTCCAAACCATTAGGTCTCTTAAGACTCAGGTGAATAAAAAATCTTCAAGGGAAAAATAATTACCAGAGTATCAATAAAACCACAATGGTCATTATTGTCCCTACTGAAAGGACATACTGGGGACTGAAATTATACAGTTGTAGAAGACAAAGTCCTCTGGGAAGACATCTTAAGAAGGCTTTTAATAGAAATCAATAGCTCACTGTGGCAATGTTCTTTTTGATATTGTGTTATTACACAGTTCAGTTTTCAACTGAAAAAGCTTTCCTGGAACACTCTAAAATAAAGGGAAAATTACTTTTTTTCAACTTAAAAAATGTTTGCTTCATATTAGGCCTTTGGGAATCTTTAAAAGACCATATTTTATTTAATGAATGATTAATTACCAAACCGTCTATGTAATACAACTAAGTGATATTCTTACAAGCTGATTGTGGTTGTACCTTTTATAAATAGTTGGGAAATATACCAGAAGTACTGGATTTTTTTTTTAAATTAATTTTTATTGGAGTATAGTTGTTTTACAGTGTTGTGTTAGTTTCTGCTGTACAGCAAAGTGAATCAACTATACGAATATGTATATCCCCTCTCTTTGGATTTCCTTCCCATTTAGTTCACCACAGAGCATTGAGTAGAGTTCCCTGTGCTACACAGTAGATTCTCATTAGTTATCTATTCTATACATAGTAATGTATATATGTCAATCCCATTCTCCCAATTCATCCCATCCCTCCTTCCATCTTCCCCAGTATCCATATGTCCATTCTCTATGTCTGTGTGTCTGTTTCTGCTTTGCAAATAACTTCATCTGTATCATTTTTCTAGATTCCACATATAAGTGATACTATATGATATTTATTTTTCTCTTTCTGATTTACTTCACTCTGTATGACAGAATCTAACTCCATCCACCTCACTACAAATAACTCAATTTTGTTTCTTTTTATGACTCAGTAATATTCCATTGTATATATGTACCACTTCTTCTTTATCCATTCTTCTGTTGATGGACACTTAGGTTGCTTCCATGTCCTGGCTATTGTAAATAGAGCTGCAATGAACATTGTGGTACATGACTCTTTTTGAATTATGGTTTTCTCAGGGTATATGCCCAGTAGTGGGATTGCTGGGTCGTATGGTAGTTCTATTTTTAGTTTTTTAAGGGACCTCCATACTGTTCCCCATAGTGGCTTTATCAATTTACATTCCCACCAACAGTGCAAGAGAGTTCCCTTTTCTCCACACCCTCTCCAGCATTTATTGTTTGTAAAATTTTTGATGATGGCCATTCTGACCAGTGTGAGGTGATACCTCATTGTAGTTTTGATTTGCATTTCTCTAATGATTAGCAATGTTGAGCATTCTTTCATGTGTTTGTTGGCAGTCTGTATATCTTCTTTGGAGAAATGTCAATTTAGGTCATCTGCCCATTTTTGGATTGGGTTGTTTGTTTTTTTGATATTGAGCTGCATGAGCTGCTTGTAAATTTTGGAGATTAATTCTTTGTCAGTTGCTTCATTTGCAAATATTTTCTCCCATTCTGAGGGTTGTCTTTTCATCTTGTTTATGGTTTCCTTTGCTGTGCAGAAGCTTTTAAGTTTCATTAGGTCCCATTTGTTTATTTTTGTTTTTATTTCCATTTCTCTAGGAGGTGGGTCAAAAAGGATCTTGCTGTGATTTATGTCATAGAGTGTTCTGCCTATGTTTCCCTCTAAGAGTTTGATAGTGTCTGACCTTACATTTAGGTCTTTAATCCATTTTGAGTTTATTTTTGTGTATGGTGTTGGGGAGTGTTCTAATTTCATTGTTTTACATGTAGCTGTCCAGTTTTCCCAGCACCACTTATTGAAGAGGCTGTCTTTTCTTCATTGTATACTCTTGCCTCCTTTATCAAAGATAAGGTGACCATATGTGCGTGGGTTTATCTCTGGGCTTTCTATCCTGTTCCACTGATCTATATTTCTGTTTTTGTGCCAGTACCATACTGTCTTTATTACTGTAGCTTTGTGGTATAGTCTGAAGTCCAGGAGCCTGATTCCTCCAGCTCCATTTTTCTTTCTCAAGATTGCTTTGGCTTTTCAGTGTCTCTTGTGTTTCCATACAAATTGTGAAATTTTTTGTTCTAGTTCTGTGAAAAATGCCAGTGGTAGTTTGATAGAGATTGCATTGAATCTGTAGATTGCTTTGGGTAGTATAGTCATTTTCACAGTGTTGATTCTTCCAATCCAAGAACATGGTATATCTCTCCATCTATTTGTACCATCTTTAATTTCTTTCATCAGTGTCTTATAGTTTTCTGCATACAGGTCTTTTGTCTCCCTAGGTAGGTTTATTCCTAGGTATTTTATTCTTTTTTGTTGCAATGGTAAATGCGAGTGTTTTCTTAATTTCACTTTCAGATTTTTCATCATTAGTGTATAGGAATGCCAGAGATTTCTGTGCATTAATTTTCTATCCTGCTACTTTACCAAATTCATTGATTAGCTCTAGTAGTTTTCTGGTACCATCTTTAGGATTCTGTATGTATAGTTTAACGTCATCTGCAAACAGTGACAGCTTTACTTCTTTTCTGATTTGGATTCCTTTTATTTCTTTTTCTTCTCTGATTGCTGTGGCTAAAACTTCCAAAACTATGTTGAATAATAGTGGTGAGAGTGGGCAACCTTGTCTTGTTCCTGGTCTTAGTGGAAATGGTTTCAGTTTTTCACCATTGAGAATGATGTTGGCTGTGGGTTTGTCATATATGGCCTTTATTATGTTGAGGTAAGTTCCCTCTATGCCTACTTTCTGGAGGGTTTTTGTCATAAATGAGTGTTGAATTTTGTCGAAAGCTTTCTCTGCATCTATTGAGATGATCATATGGTTTTCCTCCTTCAATTTGTTAATATGGTATATCACACTGATTGATTTGCGTATATTGAAGAATCCTTGCAATACTGGGATAAACCCCACTTGATCATGGTGTATGATCCTTTAACTGTGCTGTTGGATTCTGTTTGCTCATATTTTTTTGAGGATTTTTGCATCTATGTTCATCAGTGATATTGGCCTGTAGTTTTCTTTCTTTGTGACATCTTTGTCTGGTTTTGGTATCAGGGCGATGGTGGCCTTGTAGAATGAGTTTGGGAGTGTTTCTCCCTCTTCTATATTTTGCAAGAGTTTGAGAAGGATAGGTGTTAGCTCTTCTCTAAATGTTTGATAGAATTCGCCTTTGAAGCCATCTGGTCCTGGGCTTTTGTTTGTTGGAAGATTTTAAATCACAGTTTCAATTTCAGTGCTTGTGATTGGTCTGTTCATATTTTCTATTTCTTCTTGGTTCAGTCTCAGAAGGTTGTGCTCTTCTAAGAATTTGTCCATTTCTTCCAGATTGTCCATTTTATTGGCATAGAGTTGCCTGTAGTAATCTCTCACGATCGTTTGTATTTCTGCAGTGTCAGTTGTTACTTCTCCTTTTTCATTTCTAATTCTATTGATTTGAGTCTTCTCCCTTTTTTTCTTGATGAGTCTGGCTAATGGTTTATCAATTTTGTTTATCTTCTCAAAGCACCACCTTTTAGTTTTATTGATCTTTGCTATTGTTTCCTTCAATTCTTTTTCTGATCTGATCTTTTTGATTTTTTTCCTTCTGCTAACTTTGGGGGTTTTTTGTTCTTCTTTCTCTAATTGCTTTAGGTGTAAGGTTAGGTTGTTTATTTGAGATGTTTCTTGTTTCTTAAGGTAGAATTGTATTGCTATAAACTTCCCTCTTAGAACTGCTATTGCTTCATCCCATAGGTTTTGGGTCATTGTGTCTTCACTGTCAGTGGTTTCTCGGTATTTTTTAATTTCCTCTTTGATTTCTTGGTTATTAAGTAGTGTATTGTTTAGCCTCCATGTGTTTGTATTTTTTGCAGATTTTTTCTTGTAATTGATATCTAGTCTCATAGCGTTGTGGTCAGAAAAGATACTTGATACGATTTCAATTTTCTTCAATTTACCAAGGCTTGACTTGTGACCCAAGATATGATCTATCCTGGAGAATGTTCCATGTGCACTTCAGAAGAAAGTGTATTCTCTTGTTTTTGGATGGAATGTCCTATAAATGTCAATTAAGTCCATCTTGTTTAATGTATTGTTTAAAGCTTGTGTTTCCTTATTTATTTTCATTTTGGATGATCTGTCCATTGTTGAAAGTGGGGTGTTAAAGTCCCCTACTATGATTGTGTTACTGTCAATTTCCACTTCTGTGGCTGTTAGCATTTGCCTTATGTATTGAGGTGCTCCTATGTTGGGTGCATAAATATTTACAATTGCTATATCTTCTTCTTGGATTGATCCGTTGATCATTATATAGTGTCCTTCTTTGTCTCTTGTAATAGTCTTTGTTTTAAAGTCTATTTTGTCTGATATGAGAATTGCTACTCCAGCTTTCTTTTGATTTCCATTTGCATGCAGTATCTTTTTCCATCCCCTCACTTTCAGTCTGTATGTGTCCATAGGTCTGAAGTGGGTCTCTTGTAGACAGCATATAGATGAGTCTTGTTTTTGGATCCATTCAGCCAGTGTATGTCTTTTGGTTGGAGCATTTAATCCATTTACATTTAAGGTAATTATTGATATGAATGTTCCTATTCCCATTTTCTTAATGGTTTTGGGTTTGTTATTGTAGGTCTTTTCCTTCTCTTGTGTTTCCTGCCTAGAGAAGTTCCTTTAGCATTTGTTGTAAAGCTGGTTTGGTGGTGCTGAATTCTCTTAGCTTTTGCTTGTCTGTAAAGATTTTAATTTCTCCATCAAATCTGAATGAGATCCTTGCTGGATAGAGTCATCTTGGTTGTAGGTTGTTCCCTTTCATCACTTTAAATATGTCCTGCCACTCCCTTCTGGCTTGCAGTTTCTGCTGAAAGATCAGCTGTTAACCTTATGGGGATTCCCTTGCATGTTATTTGTTGTTTTTCCCTTGCTGCTTCTAATATTTTTTCTTTGTATTTAATTTTTGATAGTTTGATTAATATGTGTCTTGGTGTGTTTCTCCTTGGATTTATCCTGTATGGGACTCTCTATGCTTCCTGGACTTGATTAACTATTTCCTTACCCATATTAGGGAAGTTTTCAACTATAATCTCTTCAAATATTTTCTCAGTCCCTTTCTTTTTCTCTTCTTCTGGGACCCCTATAATTCGAATGTTGGTGCATTTAATATTGTCCCAGAGGTCTCTGAGAATGTCCTCAAGTTTTTTCATCCTTTTTTCTTTATTCTGCTCTGCAGTAGTTATTTCCACTATTTTATCTTCCAGGTCACTTATCCATTCTTGTGCCTCAGTTATTCTGCTATTGATTTCTTCTAGAGAATTTTTAATTTCATTTATTGTGTTGTTCATGATTGTTTGTTTGCTCTTTAGTTCTTCTAGGTCCTTGTTAAATGATTCTTGTATTTTCTCCATTCTATTTCCAAGATTTTGGATCATCTTTGCTCTCATTATTCTGAACTCTTTTTCAGGTAGACTGCCTATTTCCTCTTCATTTGTTAAGTCTGGTGGGTTTTTACCTTGCTCCTTCATCTGCTGTGTTTTTCTTTGTCTTCTCATTTTGCTTAACTTACTGTGTTTGGGGTCTCCTTTTCGCAGGCTGCAGGTTCGTAGTTCCCGTTGTGTTTGGTGTCTGCCCCCAGTGGCTAAGGTTGGTTCAGTGGGTTGTGTCGGCTTTTTGGTGGAAGGGACTAGTGCCTGTGTTCTGGTGGATGAGGCTGGATTTTGTCTTTCTGGTGGACAGGTCCACGTCTGGTGGTGTGTTTTGTGGTGTCTGTGACTTTGTTATGATTTTAGGCAGCCTCTCTGCTAATGGGTGGGGTTGTGTTCCTGACTTGTTAGTTTTTGGCATAAGGTTTCCAGCACTGTAGCTTGCTGGTCATTGAGTGGAGCTGGGTCTTGACGTTGAGACGGAGATCTCTGGGAGATTTTCACCATTTGATATTATGTGGAGCTGGGAGGTCTCTGGTGGACCAATGTCATGAACTTGGCTCTCCCACCGCAGAGGCACAGCCCTGACGCCTGGGTGGAGCACGAAGAGCCTGTTATCCACACGGCTCAGAATAAAAGGGAGAAAGAAAGAAAGAAAGAAAGAAAGAAAGAAAGAAAGAAAGAAAGAAAGAAAGAAAGAAAGAAAGAAAGCAAAAGATAAAATAAAATAAAATAAGTTAAAATAAAAAAGTTATTAAAATAAAAAACAAAAAATAATTATTAAAAAAGTTTTTTAAGTAATTAAAAAGCAAGCAAGAAAGAAGAAAACAACCAAACCAAAAAACAAATCCACCAATGATAACAAGCGCTGAAAACTATACTAGAAAAAAAAAAAAAACTTACAGACAGAAACCTAGGACAAATGGTAAAAGCAAAGCTATACAGACAAAATCACATTCAGAAGCATACGCATACACCTCAGAAAAAGAGAAAAAGGGAAAAAAATATTATATATCGTTGCTCCCAAAGTCCACCTCCTCAATTTGGGATGATTCGTTGTCTATTCAGGTATTCCACAGATGCAGGTACATCAAGTTGACTGTGGAGATTTAATCCGCTGCTCCTGAGGCTGCTGGGAGAAATTTCCCTTCTCTTCTTTGTTCACACAGCTCCTGGGGTTCAGCTTTGGATTTGGACCTGCCTCTGCATGTAGATCTTCTGAGGGCATCTGTTTCCTGCCCAGACAGGGCAGGGTTAAAGGAGCGGCTGATTAGGGGGCTCTGGCTCACCCAGGCCGCGGGGGAGGGAGGGGTACAGAGGAGGCGGGGCGAGCCTGCGGCGTCAGAGGCGTCATGACGTTGCACCAGCCTGAGGTGCGCCGTGTGTTCTCCCGGGGAAGTTGTCCCTGAATCACGGGACCCTGGCAGTGGCGAGCTGCACCGGCTCCCGGGAGGGGCGGTGTGGAGAGTGACATGTGCTCGCACACAGGCTTCTTGGTGGTGGCAGCAGCAGCCTTAGCGTCTCATGCCCGTCTCTGGGGTCCGCGCTGATCGCCGCGGCTCGCGCCCATCTCTGGAGCTCGTTTAGGTGGCGCTCTGGATCCCCTCTCCTCGCGCACCAGGAAACAAAGAGGCAAGAAAAAGTCTCTTGCCTCTTTGGGAGCTCCAGACCTTTTCCTGGACTCCCTCCCAGCCAGCTGTGGTGCACTAGCCCTCTTCAGGCTGTGTTCACGCCGCCAACCCCAGTCCTCTCCCTGCGATCTGACCGAAGCCCGAGCCTCAGCTCCCAGCCCCGCCCGCCCCGGCGGGTGAGCAGACAAGCTTCTCGGGCTGGTGAGCGCTGCTCGGCGCCGAGCCTCTGTGCGGGAGTCTCTCCGCTTTGTCCTCCTCACCCCTGTGGCTGCGCTCTCCTCCGTGGCTCCGAAGCTTCCCCCCTCTGCCACCTGCAGTCTCCGCCCGCGAAGGGGCTCCTAGTGTGGAAACCTTTCCTCCTTCACGGCTCCCTCCCACTGGTGCAGGTCCCATCCCTATTCTTTTGTCTCTGTTATTTCTTTTTTCTTTTGCCCTGCCCAGGTACGTGGGGAGTTTCTTGCCTTTTGGGAAGTCTGAGGTCTTCTGCCAGCGTTCAGTAGGTGTTCTGTAGGAGATGTTCCACGTGTAGATTTATTTCTGATGTATTTGTGGGGAGGAAGGTGATCTCCACGTCTTACTCTTCCCATCTTGAAGCTCCTCCGAAGACATAGTTTTAGACAGTCACCTCTGATTTTGTCCTATATCCAGAAATATGTGGAGGCACCCCATTTTTCTGAGACCTTCAGTTCTGTTGCAGTTAATTGAGCCAGTTATTAACCTTGATAATGATTCCTTTTCATATCTCAGTCTTGGTTAGTCCATTTCAGAAGATGGAAGGGGAGATCGATGTATCACAACGACTGTAGCACGAAGAGCATCCACTGAGTGCCAGATGCTTGTCATTAATTATCATGTTTAATATTCACAATAATAGCCCCTTTAAACATGGAATCAACTATTATATCCATAGCCCAAAAAAAGAAAGTAAAGCTCAGGGTGATTAAAATAATGCTCCTAAGGTCACATAGAGCTGATGTGGCTGAATCAAAATTCAAGACCAGTTTAGCTTGACCCCAAATTCCATGCCCTTTCTGCTACACTGTGGCTGGATAAGGAACGACCTGGCTGGGATATTGAAAGAATATCTACCACTTTGATAATTAACCTTGCTTCTCTTTGATTAAAATCCTTCCAGTAGTATCTCTTGCTTTGTTCAAAATCTAAGTAAAACCCAAAACCTCGTCACTTAAACTCTTATGTAACACATAAAGGAGTAGAAGAAGTATGGGAGCTTCTGAAAGATGAAAGGCCTCTTCTCAAGTGTGGCTCAAAACCAGCCCTAGAGAACTTACAATTGCTTTCCTATCCGTACTCGCCTATTTTATTTTTTTCCAAAGTATTTATAACTTTCTGACTGGCCACTTATTTTACTTATTTGCTTATTGTCTTTCTCCTGACTCCAGTATGTAAATTCCATGGTAATAGGAACTTTGCCTGTTTGGTTTCTTGCTCTATCCCCAGTGTCTAAGTGCCTGGCACCCAACGTATATTTTTGAATGAATAAGTGAGTAAATCCCTCATTAAGACAGAAAAGCAAATTATGGTGGATATGCATCTCATGAAAAATTAGGGTAGAAGATCCTTTAAAGTACATACATATGCAAAGAGACATACTGTCTCTTATTAAATCCAACAAGTAGTTTTCCCACCAGCACTGAAATACTGTAGTTGTATATTTCTTTCATTGGACTTGCTTTGCTAAAAGTGTAGTTACCACATTATACTGAAAATGCTTATCTTTTAAAACTGGGATTACAATAATCACAGAATGTCTCTAGTTGAACACAGATAAATGAAATATCCCACTAGTGCTATAAGGAGAAACGCTTCTTTCTAATTCAGCTAGACATCAATACCAAGTGGTAAAATTCCTCTGCCTGTAGCAGAGTGAAATAGAGTGAAGATCCCTGATTTTCTTTTTAATTTTAAATACAGTTTTATTTGACATTCATTTTTCACTTATAATACAGTACTTAAAAGTGCAATGTTATTTCCTTTCCCTGTACACACATTCCATGTTCAAGTAAATAACTGGGCTTTCTTGATACTATAGGAAGGCATGAAATCTGGATTTATTTAAAATCTAGTCTTCCATCTAAAGTACCACTTCATGTTCCACTGGAATGCTTGTAGCTCTGAGTAAAGTCTGGGAGTTGATGGCAATGCCATCTTGCATCTGTCAGAGCTGGGAGGGTGGCACTGGCATGACACTTCTTTTGTGGTCACTGGGGAATGGCACTGCTCTAATCATTCCTAGTTCAGCTAAAGGTCAGGATACATGTGGGAATTTTTTTTTTTTTTTTTAAGAATGGTTCCTTGGATTTCTGTGCATATTTGGATTTCTCTTGTGGCTTTGGTCTTCCATTGCCAGCTTGGTTTTCTCTGCTGTCCTAGTATCTTTGGTCTGGCAGTGACCAGATTGTCTCAGTTCACTGTCAGTTTGGACTTTGTGTATGACACCTGTTTGGCTTGGAATCCAAGCGAGATATTCCAAGAATTACTTGAAGCCTTATGTTCTGTGTTGTTATCACATCATAATGTACTCAGGCAGATGATGGCTTTTGGCAAATAGAAGGGCTTTTTTATTTGCAGATCGTCCACTCACATATGAATAGAGAAAGACGTTAAAAATCTTTGTCTGTCTTAACATTGTCTCACTTATTCCAGGGAGAAATAAACAAGCCAAAGGAACAAATTCACAAACTTTTAGGTACCCTTTAAAACACTGTCTTTAGTCCTAAATATCTCCAATGGATTTAAGTAAGGTCCACAGATGCCATGGACATATCTGAAGCATAAATAGATAAAGTGGGCAGAAGGAAGTTTGACCAACCATCCTGGTTTGCTTAAGACTGAAGGTTTCACAGGAAGTGGGGCTTGAAGGCTAAAACTGGGAAAGTCGTGGGCAAATCAGGATGGTAGGACACCCTAGAGGAGGAGGTGAGAAGAAAGGAGAGAAGGTGGTGGACATTATTAGAAGTCCACCCCCAAGTAATTACTTATTCATGCACTGAATCAATGTTTTCTGAGCATCTGCTGAGCCCAAGCCCTGTGCCAGTGGTGCACAGTGGTGACTCAGTCTCGTGGTGCATGGAGTCCAGTTGTCTAATGGAATTTGAGAGCCTAGAACTGAGTAGGAACCGGAATATCTTATAGTCAAAACCATCCTGCCCTGATTTAATAAGAACTCTAAAACTTGGAGGTTTTGAATGGCAGATGCTCCTACAGTGTGTAAGACCACGCAGTCAGACCTCAGTTCTAAGAGCTGCTCAGTTTGCTGAACCAAACTGTCTCTTTCCCTGTCTCCCATCAGCAGCTGCTTGCATTTCAGACCATGCCAAATCCCCTCTTCATATTCCATCTGTGCCTACTCAGCATATACATTTATATTCTGCTGCCTCTATGTCACCTTCGAGGTGTCAGATGGAATTACAACCCATTACTGAAATGAGAACAGTAATTTACAGAGGAATGCTGACTTAACATAGTTACAAACAAAAGAGGAAGAATACTCGAATAGAAATACATACATTGAAATTTTGTGTGTATACACTCAGGTTAATCCTGCATATTTTCATCTCTCAAAACACTTGCCACTTTCTACTTTGTATCACAATCATTTAGAAGCATATGCTGTGTCCTCTTGAGAGAGGGGTCCATATCCTATCTATGTTTTCACCTCTAATCTCAGCAGTTTCCTGATGCCTTGAACATAGTAGCTTCTCTATAAATGGTTGCCAAGAAATACATACACTAATGTAAACATATTTTCTGAAAGTCAGTCAGTTTGGGCAACTGCTTCCCTTAGCTCAAGGACAACTGGTTTGACCTTGATTTGAAGCAGTCTCATAAAAAAGGCATTTAGCTTACTAAATGTCTGCATGTTTGGAGCTTTGTGAAAGGATTTACTGCCACAAGGTCTGTTCTGTTTATCTTTTCCATTTAGGAAAGCTCTTACTGATGTGGACCAATATCTAATATCACAGAAAATAGGGAAAGGGCTGGAAGAACTTTATTTAGAAGCTGATTTGAGAAGTAAACTTGTTTTCCTAGCATCTAGTACAGTGCCTATAAGTCTTTAAGAAATTAGATGAATATGGTAACTAAGGTAAATATCACTCATATATGGGATCCAAACAAGAAGGAAGACCTTTTCAGCAGCTCAGAGGCTAGAGGTGTTTATTTTAAATCAATCAAAAGGGATAGTGATTTTTGAAGTGTTGGATCATAGGATTTGTGGAGAAGGTAAATTCCTTTTGAAATTAGAATAAGGGTACAAATAACTTTCCTTATCCCTAGGAGAAGAAAGATCAACCCAATCACACATTTAAAGCCCAAGTAACTTTTTCTGGGTTGCTTCCATTCATTAACTAACTATTGCTCCACCTTGATGTAGTATCAGTTTTTCAGTTCTTGTAAAATTCAAATTTGTTTACAAAGCTTCTTTCAAATCAACAACTTATTCTCAATATTGATCTGAGTAGAGAACTTGTTATTTCTAAACAACCTGAGTTTTAGTGTGTTCCTTATTTTCTGGGTCTCAAGTTCACCTTGTAACAAGAAGTACTTAACTTCATGATTTCCCTACCCAGCAGGGGCCAGAGATCTTTCCCTCAGCTGTACTTGAGACCACTCTCAAGGAGTCCTTTCTCATTTTCTCCACCCCTAGCTGCTCAGACAGATGGCTTAAAGACTGAACTCTGTTATGCAGCCTTCTGCCTTTGGAGACCTTTTCCCCTTGAACTCATCCTGGATACCACTATAATGTCTATTTTATTTTTCAAATGAAATACCACATGAAAAGTGAGATAGCTCATGGTACATAGTTGGCACTATTATTAGCTAGTAGTAATAAACTACTATTATTACAAGTGTTTGTCCCTGTTAGGAGCTAGCAGGCCAGCAGGTAAAGCTAGTCTTTACTTTGCCATTGTTTTTGAGTTAGGCATGCTGCTACCTCACTTAAAATTAATGATTTCCAGCAAAAACCTTTGATCAAAGTACACATGTAAGCAAACTGCCAATGGAATGATTTTCTTTCACTAATCCTTGATGTTGTATAAATTAATTCTTCAACCAAGGAAGTACTTTTTAAAATTTTATTGCTAAAAAGTTTATTAATTTCACTTTGCATAATAAATGTTTACTCTTTGGTGGAAGTAAAATTTCAAATCCATTGACAAACCATAACACATGGAATAATCAGTGTAGTTCAGAACACTTGATTGTAGTGTTTTATTTATATCACAACAGACAGAAACTGAATGAATTATTTCAATCAGCTATAAATGTATTTCAGCCACCCACGTTATTCTAAAGCAATTCCCTAGAAATAATGTTTGTCCATATGCTTTCTAAATGCCTTGACATTTAAAAATGTGAAGGGTTATCCAGGAATAATTTGACAGTGTTACCACTTTCTTCTTCAAACCTCAAACATTCCCATTGTATCTCAATGTTGTAAGAGCCAGTATCAATGGTCCGGTTTAAAATGATAATAACTATAGTGGTTATATAGCATTTCATCATGGGAACATCAAAAAAATGGATAAGAGGAGGCAACACTCCTTAAGTGTAATATTTTTTAAGTTCAAAGTGCAATACGAGGTCTCATCCCGAGTAACTAGCCCAGAACAAGTGCTTTTTTGCTGGTCAAGACCATCACCCAAAGCTCCGTGTAATGTGGAGAAGTAAGCATATGTTATAAAACACTTAAATGCACTGATTTCATTTCCTTATGAAGCATGTTCTAAGTTGCCTATGACTTTTCAGTGCTATGGAACTAGATGAAGCACAGTGCAGGGGATTAGGGCATTCCTTTGTAAGTAGACGCGATAACTTTGAACGCCAGTTCTCCTGGTTGCAGGTTTGTATCCTTGAGCAAGTCATTTAGACTGTCTCAACCCTGTTTTCTAGGATACAGTTATAATTGTGATAGAAAATAAAAGAGATTATATATGAATAATTATATCCACCTTTATGAAAGTATCAATATATGGAAACAACATATGATGAAGTGATAATCATATCGTCTGTATTCCTGGTTCTTGGATTGCTCTACTCAATCCTATTAAGATTTTGATAGCACATGACAAATTGCTTTTATTTGCCAACAAAAGTCTTATAAAAAACCTTACTTCAGCCCCATCATTCTGATTTCATTGTGATCATGGCTCTAAATCATTTCCCCTGCTTCTCTGTTTTGTTTCTTTTGTATATTTTAAGATAATTTCCATCTAAACTTTGTATGAACAACATCACTGAAATCTAATTAGTAAATCACCTGCTTCAGCAGCATGTGCCTTGATCTCATTACTCCTCCCCTGTGAGCCATATGTCTGCTTCCAACATCCATCTTTCTATGTGATTACTGCAGCAAAGAATTTATTTGGTTTTGCAAGAACTGTCTCACCTCTTTGCAAGGCATTTCTTTTCTTGAGTTTCCTAAGTTAGACATCCTGCAGTTGTCTTTCTCAACCCCATGCTGTGACTATGGTACAAAGGGTGCAAAGTAATAACAGTTTCTTTTTCTATCCTATGTGCCGTGCCTATGTGCTGAGTTGTTGGATTTTTGGTTTTGCTTGTTTTCTTTTCTTCACTGATAGTAAAAGATTAAAAGCTACTACATTGTGATTGTTATTTACTTGTTTATTCCCTTTGGGCCATTTTTCTTTCCCCAGAAAGAATTATATTAACATCTTGTTGAACTTTGTGTCCAAAAGTGATCGTGCCTCGATATAATGTAGAAAAGTCAAAAAAAGAAACTGGGAAAAGAGTAAAAAAATAAGAAGTGAGTTGAAAAAAATGACCAGTCCTGGATTTTTTTTTTAAGTTGGATATTACCCATTTGAGCATCTAACTTTTCTTTGTTGGGAAAAAAGCTCTCATGAAAGTCTTTTGATAATTTTATAGAACCAGGATACCAATTAAGTTGGATGATATTATCCTAAGCAGCCCAGGAATTTCCTGAGATGAAATGAAAACTTTGGTGTAAATAGTGTCCACTTTTCTGCTTGCTCCAGTATTTGATTTTAATATTTAACACAACACAATTCATCCATTTAGTATATATTTGTTTAATGCCTGCTATGTACCAAACCCTGCTGTATGAACTGGGAATATAGTGATGAACAAGACACACATACTCACAGCTCTTATACCTCTTAATAGCTATTGAGGAAGGAAGGCACTGAACAAGGACACAAAGCAAATGATGGTGAATGCTGAGAGAGGAACAGGACTCCAGGATTCCTAACCTGGTGTAGAGGGCTGCTCTGAGAGCACAGCATCTACACTGATACCTGGGAAGTGAGTAGAACTGACTGGAAGTTCATAGAGATAATGCTTCACAAACAGTAGAAAGGCCCTAGGACGTAAGCATATTTGAATGTAGTTAAAGCAGAACCACTTCTAGAAACTATTCTCTATGTAGCCCTCAGCAGACTACTCAAAAAAAAAAAAAAAGGAAGGAAAACTTCACTACCTGACTCTATCAAGTCTCATTATAAAAGTTTTCATACCTCATTATATCTTTCCTTCTATAATTGTAATCTCTCCCCAAATTTTATTATGAAAAATTTTAAGCCTACATAAAAGTGGAAAGAATTATACAGTGAACACACATGCTCAAAACCAAGATTCTACAATTAATATTTTGCCCTATTAGCTTTTTCACATATCAATCCATCTATCCATTCCTCTATTTATTCATCAATCCATGTTTTTTTTAAAGCAATTCGAAATTAGTTGCAGACGTCAGGACACTCAATCTCTAAATAATTTCAGCATGTACATCATTAACTAGAGTTTGATATTTGCATGTGTCTGAGTATGTATGTGTATAAAAACAAATATATATTTGTATATTTTAAGTGTAATACACATGATGAAACATAAAAAACACAGTTATACTATTCAATAAGTCTTAAAAAGTGTATTCATTTATGAAACTCAAACTCTTATCATGATATATATTATCATCACCCCAGACAGTACCCACCCCATGCCTTTTCCTAGGCTATCCCTGTCCCCACGACTCCCAAGGCAAACACTGTTCTCATTTCTTTCCGGTATAGATTAATTTACCTATTTTAGAACTTTTATATAAATTGACTCATATAGTATAAACTCTTTTGTGTAAGCCTTTTTTTCCGTTAGCAAATTGATTTTGAGATTTATTCATGTTATATGTATTAATAGTTTGTTCCTTTTAATTGCCAACTAATGATCATTGTATGAATATATAGCAGTCTCTTTAGCCATTTTCTGATGAAAGACTTTTGGGCTGTTTCCAATTTGGGAATATTATAAATAAAACAGCTCTGAACATTCTTATACAGTGCTTTCTTGTGGACATATGCTTTCATTAACCTACCTCTAAGTAGTGAATATATTCTTTTGTAAGTATTCTTCTAAAAGCTGTTGAGTTTTAGCTTTTATGTTTAGGTCTCTGTACCACTTCAAATTAATATTTTATATGTTGTGAGGCAGGGGTTGAGGCTCCTTTTTTTTCCATATGGATTTTCAGTTGTTCAACACCACTTGTTGAAAAGTCTTTCTCCTCCCCCATTGGATTGCTTTGGCACTTGTGTCAGACATTAAGTGACCACATGGATATATTTTTGGTCTTGATTTCTCTAGTTTTTTAGTAAGTCTTGTTACTATTCAGTGTAAGTCCTCCAACTTGGTTCTTTTTTTTTTTTCAAGATAGATTTTGTTATCCTATGTCATTTGTATTTCCATATAAATTCTAGAATCTGACTATCAATTCCTACAAAAATGCCTGATAGTATTTTTTAAATTTTTATTGGAGTATAGTTGATTTACAAAGTTGTGTTAGTTTCGGGTGTACAGCAAAGTGAATCAGTTATACATATACCTACTTTTTTTTTTTTAGATTCTTTTCCCATACAGGACATTATAGAATATTGAGTAGAGTTCCCTGTGGTATACAGCAGGTTCTTATTAGTTATCTATTTTATATATAGTAGTGTGTATATGTCAATCCCAATCTCCCAGTTTATCCCTCCCCCCCATCCCCTGGTAACCATAAGTTTGTTTTCTACATCCGTGACTCTAAGCCATGTCATAGGCTTGTCTTTCTGTGTCTGACTTACTTCACTCAGTATGACAATCTCTAGGTCCATCCATGTTGCTGCAAATGGCATTATTTTGTTCTTTTTATGACTGAGTAATATTCCATTGTATATATGTGCCACATCTGCTTTATCCATTCCTCTGTTGATGGACACAAGGGTTCTCTTTTCTCCATACCCTCTCCAGCATTTATTGTTTGTAGATTTTTTGATGATGGCCATTCTGACTGATATGAGGTGATATCGTATTGTAGAAATGCCTGATAGTATTTTGATTTAGACATGACCTTTTCATATTGCTGCCTGACTTCCTCACATCATGGTGAGGTCCTAAGGGCAAAACTCTGAAGAGAAGAAGGGAGGAAAGGGGGAGGGGAGAAGAATGGGAGGGAGAGAGAGAGTATGCACCAGGTGGAAGATGCACTACTTACTGTGACTCAATTTTGGTAGTCACACATCACTTCCTCTGCATTTTATTTTTCAAGTCAGTCACAAAATTGTCCAATTTCAAGGAAAGGGGCAAAGACTCTGAGGGGGGGAGTAACAAGATTCTGTTAGAGGATATGGTACCAGAACTTTTGCAGTGACTATTTTTGTAAACACACTTTGCCACAATTCTAGCAGTATTTTGGTACATTCCTTAGTATTGTCTAGATAAACATTCATGTTATCTGCAAGTAGAGATTTTTTTCATTAAAAAAATCTGTTTTAAATTTCTTTTTATTATCTTATTTCAGTGACTAGGACCTCCAGCACAATTATGAATAGAGTAAGAGTAAACATCTTTTCCTTGTTCCCTATGGGAGGGTGTTTTAATATTTCACATTAAATGTGATATTAGCTATAGTTTTTCATAGATGCCATTTATCAAATTGATTTTCCCAGTTTACACAGAATATTACTTATGAATAGGTGTTAAATTTCGCCAACTGCTTTTTCTGAATCTATTGAGATGATTACATGGTTTTCTCCTTTAATCTGCTAATATGGTGAAGTACAGTGTTTTCTGATTGTTAAACCTTGAATTTCTGGGGAAAAAAACACCACTGGTTTATGATGTATTATCCTTTTTATAAGTTTCTGGAGTCAAGTTTATAATATTTTTAAAATAATTTTTGTGTCTATGTTCACAAAATATATTGGTTTATAATCTTAATTTTGTTAGCTCTGACCTCAATAAAACAAGTTACAAAGTGTTCCTTTTCCTCTGTTTTCTGAAAGACTTTGAGTAAGTTTAATGTTATTTCTTTCTTAAGATGTGGTAGAATTCACCAGCAAAATCATATGGGACTAGAATGTTGTTTGTGGGACAATTCCTCCACAAATAAAATTTCTTTAATTGATATAAGGTTATTCATATCTTGTATTTCATTGTGTGGTAGCTTGGTTAGTTATATTTTTCAAGAATTTGTCCATTTCATCTAAATTGTTGAACATATTGGCATAAAGTTGTTCATTATATTTCATTTTACATTTTTAATGTCTTTCATTCTTGTTAGTGCTAATTTATGTTTTATCTTTTTTCTTGATTTTTCTTGTTTCGTATCCAGCCAGGAATTTATCAAATTTCTACTATTTTCAAAAAAATCAAATTTAAATTGGCACAATTTTGAAGTGACATATATTTGTTAGATTGTTTGATAAACGTCTTTCTTTTTTTGGTTCATAATTGTATCCCAAGTGTCTAGCACAGTGTCAGGCTTATAATAGGTGCCTTCTAAATATTTTTTTATGAAGTGAATGAATGAATGAATGATCCCTCTATGTAGTTATAAATCTTGTGAAATTTAGGAATAATAATATTAAATAAAATGTCTGCTTTTAACTAGCTTTTGACTTAAGAATAGTGATAACAATACAGAGCTCTTGATTAAGAGATGTATAATGCTGTTTCTTTGGTCAGAGATATAAATGAAATTTCCCCTACACTTATATCAATGTTTGTGACAAAATATTACTATATTGTAAAAATATAAAATAAATATTACTAGGTTTTTTCCTTCTTTTAATTCAGGCAACTGTCCCCGAGTAAATGGTCCTCAGAGAGGGAATATTTCCAATCTGAATTTTCTTTTAATGAAACCATAACAGAATTACGGTAACCTGATATTAAATTTCCTTAAAATTATCTTTGAGTAGTTTAGCTAATAATTATTGACCTCAGAGGCTGACAGATTACTTCAGATATCTGAGGTATCAACACTTACATAAAACATATATCTATTAAAGTAGAACATATCAATTGTATCAGAATGCTGGATCTGGATTGAAGGAAACATATGGAAACTGAGCAGCTGTTATGAATTGAGATCAGCGGGTCTAAAATTTTCATGGGATTCCAAAATCCATTTTTCTGGGAAATTGCATTAGAAAAGGGAGCAAGACATTGGATCTGGATGATTTCTATTTTGCTCATCAGACCTCTTGTCAACAGATTCTATGAACAACTGAAAGTATATTTTATTTGCATCTCTGTCATTATATACAGGGGATTATTTTTTAATCATTGAGAAGTGAAATTTAGTACCCCTTAATAACAACAAGGAAAAATAATAATACATCTGTTTGAGTTTGGAGAGACTTGTGAAGGCTCAGAAATAGTTGAGCATGAAAACATTCTCTGTAAGATTTCATTCGTCTTCCATTACCTATAAACTGATAGCTAAGCTTCTTGGTCTAGTTTCATGGGGTCTGTGATATGGCCCTCTTTACTTCTTCCAATTCCTGGTTCACTTTTCCCTGGTAGCAGCTATTCACACTAGATAGGCTGCTTCTTCCTGGTCTTCCCTCCAAGGATGCTTATCATCACCTGTGAGTCTTTGCTCTTGCTTCTTGACTTCCACATCACCTCCACATTTGCCTCAGTATGAATATGCTCCCCTTTCTCTCCATTCGTACATACATACATGTCCTCAAAACCTGGGTCTAGTCCAAAATTTTCCATATTTTTCTTCCAATTTTTGCAACATACAGTGATTGCTCCCTTTCAGTTCCTGTGGCACCACTAACTTTGAATTTTAATTACTCTCTAAAATTACTTTCTGTTTTATATATTCAAACCTCTTTATGGACTATAAGCCCCTTGAGGGTAAGTACCACCTGTAATATTTCTAAAGTATATAACTTTTCTGCCTTAAATGTTGATCATGTTAAAATAAGATAGGCAGTTAAGCAACCAAATTTTGGTCACACAAACTTGGGTTCAAATACCAAGTTGGGTTCCAACTCCCCCTACTCAGTAAGGTAATTATGGGTAAGTTACTTAACATCTCTAAACATCAGTTTCTTTGTTTTTTGTAAGCGAGATGATCCAAGTTATAAATTGGGAATAGTAAGTTGACAATAAGGACTAAATAAGATAATGGATATAATATGCATTATGCATGGTTAAGAAATGCCAGTTATTCTTATAATACTACATTTATTTAATGAGTCAGAGTTATCTTTATGGATATCATTGTTTGAACTAAGCCATGCTAAGGTGTACAGGACTATTTGGTTCTACTGTAAATGAGCCCCAAGTGTTATCCTTACTTTAGTTACTTATCTGTTCTTTACATCTTTTGTTTTCTACCGCAACCTCAAGGTATTGGTTGTATGCTTTCTTTGATGTCCATATGCCTACATCAAGGAACATCTCACTCTTTTTTGCTTTTAATCTTATATGCAGCAATGCTAGGATTTGTCCTAAAACCTACACTGATTTGATGCTTGCTCTAAGGAATGGAAGTTTTGGTGCTACAAATCTTGAACTTGTGCCTGGCACACACTAGAGATTTCATAAACATTTTTTAATTGGTGAGTTAATCAGCGTATTAACAAATGAATGCATGAACATATGAATAGAATTAAGGAATGAATAAATGCATACTGCTGTCCCTGTTTACTTTTAGATATAACTTGTTTCCTGACTTCCTCTGGATCCATTCTTTCTAGCGGCTGAATGACACCAACCTTATACTTGGTTTAATTCACTTGGTTTTCATGTTTTGGTTTGAATTCTCTTTAAAAGTCCCCCCTATTCTCCTTGCAATTTTTGCTTCCCTAACATCTATTCACATTTGGAGTCACATTGACATGGTGCATGATTCCCTTTGTTTTTTGTTACTTCGGTGCCCTCTTCCCATAGAATTTCTCCTTAAGTCCAGATCTTAGTCATTAGTCTTGAATTTTGTGCTTGAACTTGTCCAAACAATGAAAACAAGATCCTCTCCTGACACTTTCTGAATTCCCTGCTTCAGTCCAACTTCTGTTCTCACTAAGACAGTCCTTCTAGCTCACCTATCTCCAGGTGCAGATTTTGGTGTTCAAGATACTCCCTACTGCTGGCTATGTTCTCTGGTCTATTGCTTTCTCTTACACACTGTTGAACTTGCTCTACTTACTATCCCTGCAATTCCTGTTTTTGTAATATGTGATGTAAAGAATGGACAACCCAGCCAGATGTAATATTGTTCAATATACATTAATCTTCACATTCTCTTTCTTAGTCCATAGGGTAGTGTTCTCCTCCACAAAAAAAGTCCAATGCTTTTTTTAAATAGTATTTTTAGCTGCGCAAAAATATTTCATGTCTGAATCATATTCTAGATCAGTGTTTTACAAGCATTTTTCTAAACTTACAATAAGAACTTTAACACTAAGACATGATAATGTGTGTATGCATTGTAATGCATGTACTTAAACCATTATTTAAAGCAATGATATATGTAATATTTTCTAGCCTGTTCTGTTTTATCACATTCTACTTATTTTTAAATAATGTTTGCTGCTACCCACTACTGGGTCATAGCTTCCATGTTTTATTAAACATGTTAGATTCCTGGATTGCATAAAAATGTGGCATTCCTGAAATTTCTTTCAAGAGCGGTTGCTGACTTTATTAACTTTCAGTCGCAGTGATCTCCATGCAGGGAAGTAAAACAAACAAAACCCCACATAAAACGAGTGTAAAATAATTTTGTATGTCATAGATTTTTAAAATTTATTATTTTTCCACTGACTTAGTGTTTGACACCCTTCCCATCTCATGGAGCATAATACCCAATCCTTTTCAGGTATCCATTCATGCTTAAAAATTAAAACTCCCATTTAGCCAATTTGAAATGTTGTAGCCATTGGAAGTCAGAGGTATGGGAGATGTTTTGAAAGAGGGCAAGATTGGATAATTCTGTCATCATGGCAACAATTTTCATTAGCTGGGTCCTTTCCATGATTTTAACAGAGGAGGACGGAGTTTTCTCCAGTGGTGTTCTTCAAAGTGGGAAAAGGTAGCACTTCAAAAAAGATGTTGCACGATATCAATAATCTTGGCAAATTCAATTTTAAACAAAGTTACTTTTTTAACTAAAAGACTTCTCCAAATCTTTTAATGCCAACATGCATGCTGAATCTCTGGTTCAGTCTGTCATGGCGTACCATCTTCCAGTACATTTGTAGAAACTATTGAAAGAGGATACACTGAGCTAGGGGTTAGGGATTTGGAAACAAAGTGTTGCTGATGAGCTGCGGTAGAGGGCTTTACTCCTAGTAACATCTCATTTGCCACGGCTCCTCACCCTCAACCTTCTTACTCAACAAACAGTCATAGCTCTGTTCTGTTTGTTATGAAAACTTTGCATATGGCTTAATTTTCATTTCAAACTTAATGAAACCTCCTACTTATAGTGGTTTGGGGTTGGAGCCACAGACACCTAATTTGCAGGCACCCAGCCCTAGTTGCAGACTTCAACAGGCTAAAAATATACCCATCCAAGTTTTGCAGTTATTTCCATTTTCTTAGCCAGAGCTTGAGACTTCAGTATCTAAAATTCAGACTGGAAATTTCAAGAGAAACATTAGTTATCATTAATGAGTCTTATATAGTCTAAGTTGAAAATAAAAGAATAAAATAGTAATTGGAGGACAAAGAGTAATTTCTAGAGGGACTATTTAACTATTTGAGAGTAATTCCTAGAGATTATTCTTTGATAGATCATTTTTGTGAACTAAAAATCAAAGCTATTCTGAGTAATAAATAAGCAAAGTAGGTTGTCTTGAATCTAACAGGAAGGTATAAAATAGTAAAACTTTAATTATGTATTTAAGTATTAGGTTTGAAAAATGTCTTTTCTATCCCATTTCAAAAACACTGTAGGAGAATAATTTCATAATGGCTTTTCAAATGTAAATATTATTTTAATAAAGATCTAGAAAGTCAGACAACCAAATTCTAGAACAGATGTCATATTAGAACAACTACTTTAGAATATTTAAGAAACTATGTTTCATTTTTCCAAAGCATATTTCCAAAATATTTCATTTGTTTGGCTTTAAATCCCCAGCATTTATGTTCTGCTCAAGAAGTTTACCTTTGAACAGATTTTTTGAGTTAGGAAATTTATACTGAAGTTTTAAGAAAGTGTTAAATTTCATGACTTAGTGAACGTCCTCTTTCCTTCTACTCCTGCTTTGGCCTGCCTTATGCTGTTTCCTTATTTTTTTAAAAAAAATTTTAGCTAAACTTTTTAGTTTAGAATACTTCTAGATTTCAGAAAACTTACAAAAATAGTATAGAGAACTCACATGTACCCCACTCCCAGTTTCCCCTGTTATTAACATCTTACATTGGTACCCCATGTTTGTCACAATTAATGAATTGATGTTGAAACATTGTTTTTAACTAAACTTCATACTTCAGGAGTCAGATTTCCTTTTTTTTTTTCCAACTTAGTGCTCCCCGCCTTTTTTTCTGCTCCTGGATCCTAAGATACCACAGTGCATTCAGCATTCAAGACTCCTTAGGCTCTTTTTTTACTGTGAAAATGTCTCATTTCCTCATTTTTGATGACCTTGCCACTGTTGAAGAGTACTGCTCAAGTATTTTGTAGAATGTCCCTCAATTAGAAATTGTCTGATTTTTTTTTTATTAGACTGAGGTTATGAGTTTTTTGGAGGAAGACAACAGAGGTAAAGTGCCATTTTCATTTCATCATATCAAGATTACATAATGTCAACATGACATCCCTATTGATGTTAACCTTGATCACCTGGTAGAGGTAGTTTTAGTCAACTTTCCACTAAAGAGTTACACCTCTCTTCTCCTTTTCAAAACTGCACTCTTTGTAAGGAGGTCACTTTTGTGTAGCTCACACTTAAGAAGCATGGATATAACGGCTTTAAAAAAAATAATATAAAGATAACATAGGATGTAATGGTAACATATAGATTTATATAGCACTTTACAATTCACGAAGTGAATTTACTTATCTATGATCTAGTCACCAACCCCTTGCTGTAGGCATGGAAGAAATCATAGAGCTGAGAATAATTGATAAAGCATCAAGTAGGTGAAGAAAAAGGATATTGTTCCTTTTAGGAAAACCCACTGAATGGCAGCTGGTTGGCTTCAGACTTCCTAGAATATTTCATTGTTTTTCGCTCTTGTATCTTTTCCAACTGTCACTTAGAAGTCGTCCTTTGAATGTCTTCCCATCACCCCTAAATCAATGTTACAAATGAAAACCCATCATATTGTCCATCCTCTCCCTCTACCACCTCAGCTACATTTCTCTGTCTTGTACACATACCTTTGTTAAAACAACTTTTCATCCAAACTTTCCTGATTCTGCCAAAAAAACCCTACACTTTCCTCCTATCTAGGCTGGATTCTTTGAAATCACTTTGAAGTAATTCTTTTATTTAATTTCCCATATCCAGTGGGTCATCAATGATCTCCTTCTTCAAAATGTCATCCATTTCTATCCCTTTTTCTTTGTTCTTGAAGCCTAAGCCCTAGTTATGCTTATATCCCCTCATGCCTGGGCTGCTACAGTTTTTTCATTTGTTCTCTGTTTACAATAATTCTTTCTTGCAATAGTCGTAAATACCAATTTTATTGCCCCACTTCCCTGTTCAAAAAATTTAGTAACTCTGAATCTTAGCACAGCATTTCTACATGTCTTCTGGATTCGACATAGCAGACACAACCTAACTTCCCATTACTGTATGATAAGCTTGCAGAACTCTAATCAGACTGAAATAATGGCCCTAAAAGTAAGCCTATGGTCCTCCCCTCCTTGAATGCTCTTCTAATGTCCCCACTCATTTATTCAGACCCTAGTCATTCTTCAAGGGTCAGTTTAAATTCTATTTTTCATTGAAGTACCTCTTAATAAAATCTTAGATTCAGAGTAAGTCGAGGTTGATAGATACTGGAGTAAAAATAAGCTAGCTCTGTGAATCATTTGATGTTGTCTTATGATGAGGTGAAGCTTCTGTTTTCTCATTCTATTGTATTCCCCACAACACATAGACTAACGATGGACATGTAAGAGACTGTACAATAAATGCTTCATGTCGATTGATTATGAAGTTTCTATTTCTTTTTAAGGGAGTAGCCATTGAAACTTGGCTGCTTTCCCCTTTGCATTTGTCTGCCAGCATTAAACATTAATAAGGCTATGTATTCCAGTTTTTCAAATATAACAATTTCTGAAAAAAATAAATCTTCCTAAAGTGTTTTCTCAAATTTTAACTACATTCTGTTGGCTATTTAGCAAAATTGAGACATTTTTTTCCCACTTTGGAAGCTTTCTATACAAAGGGGATTTGTAAATTTTCTTTTAAAATTATAGACTTGTATAGCAATTATGGTTTTGTTGACAATATTAAAAAAACTCTAACAAGAAGGAGGAGTTGAATAGAGAGCCAGTTTTTCTCTACCAAAAATGGAAAAAATCATATTTGGAGAATTTATATTTGTTTGCCTCCTGCGGAAAATTTAGAGAATTATTTATAAGGTCATATTAGAAACAGTTCCCAGTGAATGCAGTAAAGGCCTCCCTAGTGAGATGGAAGGGTTGCCAAATCAATCCCATCAAAAGGAGATCTTACTTAGAAGCTTCAGAACAAACTCTCAAGATGCCTCTGTCCTGTGCTTTCCAATACGAAAGAAACAAAACAAATTAGAGAGTGAGAGTGGCTCTGGAGAGTTGTTTGCTAAACATTGAAACAACTCAGGATACTGAACTGAAGGAAATTATTATTTTTATCATCAAAGTTTGTTGCAGTAGCAGCTTTGCATGGAAGCATAATTGCTTTAAAAAGTGCTTGTTGGGGTCGTGGTGAGTGGGCACAGGAGGCCTGGAACTGTAAATTAATTCAATCAGCAAAGGGAAAGGCATCCAGCCCATCAACTCCATAGGGATTGTTCATTCATTCATTAACTACGGCTATAACTGCTTCATCATCGCTGAAAACAAAAACATCCACTTAAGTTACCAAACACTGGTATAAATTATTAAAGCCATGTGAAGAGGGGGCTTTGCATATCTCTTAATGACTATATAAACTGAGTTTCCTTGAAGGCACCACATATTGTACTATCCCACTGAAATCAGTGTTGTTTACAGAAGGAATGTATTTTGCTGAAAAGTTGTGATAAACCTCTCTCTCTCACACCAGTTATTATTTTGCAAAAACCAAAAAAGCCATGCTCATTACAGGCAGATGTGCTACCCGCCTTTACGAAAATGAAGTTCTAAAAGAGGCAAAACTAGTAAATGTATAGATGCAACCACATGCAAATTAACTATAAAACTCAATTTCTCTGGTCTTACTCTCTCCCTATTCTTTTTCTCCTTCCATCCATTATCTTTATTTCTTTAAAGACTTTTTGCCTTTCTGTTTGGGAGCTGGAAATTAAACTAAAGAGGCAGCCTTGGTTGGTGAGTGACCTTGTGCATTGCTTACCTGAAGCCTGTCATGAGGTGTATGAAACTTGCCAGAGCAAGGGAAAAGATCCAGGTGATTTACTATCTCTTGGGAGTTTCCTTAGGTTGTTAGCATTTAGTGATCAAGAGGCCAGGTTAGACAATTTTAAGAACTAAAACTTTTGAAGATTTGCTCTTTCAATTCAACAGCTCCATTTTTCTTGTTGAAAATACATACTTCACATGAAAGTGGGACATGATTTTAAACTTTTAACTCATTTAAAAATTTTCTCTTTTTCTCTCTCTCAAAGAAATAAAAATCATGAAATGGCATGGTACATTTTTATAAGTAAGCTTTGAAAGGTCATGATGTGAGACATGATTCATAAAACTTCTAGATAAAGACAATACACTAAATTTGCAAGTTAAGAAAAATGTGAAAATAATAAAACACTGACTAAACAGAATAATCACAGGAAATCTCAATCCTACATAATATTAATAGGTAACTTGTATTATGCATTAAAAATGCTTTCACATGGGTTATATCAATTGATCTCTGTTAACCGTTTCAACAAAATTTGATATATACCATTGAGCTAAGTGAGGTCTGATTCTTGGAGGAATGGGGCTGGCCAGTTGAAATAAAGGAAAATTGGAGAAGTAAGATATTGTTCCCTATTCCCGAGTCATTGGGGACATTTTGTTTTCTTCTTTCTTGATATAATTTCCAGAGTTTCATGTCTGGAGACAAAGGGAATTTGTTATTATTCAAGGACAAAATGATTGTCTCTGTAGACAATTCTATCTTATATACAAAAAAGCTAGTAGAACCAATAATTGAGTTGTTCAATGTATTACAATACTAGTTCAATACACAAAAAATCAACTGTATTTCTATATATTTGCATCCAACAATTGGCGATTAATATTTTTAAATATTTTTAAAAACATCAATAATACTTAGAGATAAGCTTGTTGGAAAATGTAATGTGTGTATATATATATATACACACACTAAAATTTATGAAATATTCATATATACTGTGTTCATGCATTATGGTTATGCTTATATAACCATTTGAAATGTAAATAATTAAAACTTTAAAAGCAATTCTTAGCTGATGGGAAATCCAAAACCAAAGATGGGCCAGATTTGGCCCATGAGCCATTGTTTGCTTACCCCTGTTGTACATATCACAATCAGCATATGAACAATAATACAGTGCTACTGTGTTATTTAATTATTATATATTAGTAAAATGAGCAACTGAAAGAAATTAAGATGTAAGTTTTATATCTGAACACCTACTTTCAAGTATAAATAACTTAAGCTGAAACTTTCCTTATATGCTCTTTATGCTGAAATTTAATGTCAGTTGAAGTGTAAGAGTATGTTTATTATTGCAATAATAAAATGATTAATGATGAAAGTGATTAATTTTGTGCACAAAAACAATTACTGGGGGTTTTGCACAATCAATCAGTAAAAGATCGCTAGCTAGATAACATCTCAAAGCATACATAGCTTTCAAACCAAAAAAGTTGATAATATTATAAAATTCAAAGCAGAATGCTAGAGTTTATATTATATCCTATTTCTGATCTTACAGAATTGGGTTTTGTAACTGGCCAAGGCTGGTACCAAACCCAAGTTCAGCTGCTTGATGGCCAATACTCAAGAAACAAGTGTTGGTGGAAAAGGAAAAGTTGCTTTGCTCAGGAGTTTAGGAACCTGGGATGATGGTGGACAAATGTCCTAAGACCATCTCCAAGTTGCCAGTTAGGAGACAAAGGTTTTAAAGGCAGTGTGAGGGAGGGGCCTGCAGCGTGCATGATCAGCTTGTGTAGAATTCGGATTGGTTGGCATCAAAGTGAAGTTTTGAGCCTCATCAACCTTCTGGTTTCAACTGGTCTGGGGTCTATTTGCTGGCAGTCAGCAGTTTTCATCTGGTGAGGGTGTGCTTCCTATAAAAACAACTTAGGAAGTGTGTCAGGCCTTTATCTTTCAGGGAGCTGGGAGTTTGATGACTGCTATGTGGCTGGTTTATAGTTTAAATTATTACCAGTTTCCAGGCCCAACAGCTATTTCATATTTACTAATCATTAACTCTTCAGCCAATAATTTGAGACTCAGAAGGCCTGGGAAACTAAAGCTTTTCTACGAACAAGAGGCAAGTGGAGGACATGGCAGAGGGGGTCTGTCCCTGGAAGACCCCATAGGGTCCTGCTTGGTTATAATACCCCCTTTTCTTTGATACTTCTCGATCTTGAGGAGGGACAGGTATGGAACATGAAAGGGAGTCAAGTTTTGGATAGAGAGGTTAATCGTAAACTTGGCAGAGAACTCAGTTTTAGGAGACTTGGTTTCAGTTTTGTAACTAATAAAATTAAAAATAATCTGTATATACTGTACTTAATTTGTATTTTTCTTTTCCAATTATACCATGAGTGTTTCCAGCAGGAAAATATTCATTTGGAATTTTCCTATCATTTAAAGATAAATTAAAGCAGTATAATCTAGCTCAAAATTTCATAAGGTGAAAAAAAGCCCTCCAAAATAACATTTAGTGAAAATTTTCATGTTTAGTTATCTTTGATCCAAGAATGATAAGGAATTTAAAGAGTGAAGAAAAATAGTTGCAGGAAAATGAGGTATTCAAAGCAATTTTGTTCTCATCAATCAAACTTCAAGAGAATAGACTTTACGAGATTGCTTTCAGAAGATAATTCCTTATAGTGTTACATGTATAGTGACTAAAATTTAAATAAAAAATGGTGAAATAATTTCTATAGCCAACAACTACTTTTAATAAACATGAAGGATTTTTGAGATCTGCTTACAGTATAAATTCTAGGTACAATGTTCCATCTAGAATCTACTGAAAAACTTCTTCCTGAATTATAGTCTGCTGTACACCTGAAGATTGGTGATATTAGTAATTTAGCTGTTTGTTTTGTGTACATTGCACAGTTGAGCATATCAAAGTAATAAGAAATCGTCTTTAAATCTGACAGCTCTGTGGGTGATGATGAATTAAATCTTGCTTCTGCTTGACTGGTTTGCTGAGAGAGTTCTTGGTCTCAAACAACTAGCAACATAGTGAATTTACCTGAAGAAATATTTATAGAAGGGAAAATTTTAAAAGTGTTATGCAATTTCATTGACAATTGAACAAAAATGGTGAAGATTGTGAATGATTACAAGCATATGATGTTTTATTCCCATCCTAAAGTTGTGTGTTCAGAAAGTAATGATAGCACCATGCAATGGAATGGAATTACAAACCACAAGCAGAAAGATCGTGGGTCCCTTTTTATCATTCTTCTTCAGCCAGGAACAAACTGTATGACATAAAAAAATTGGGGGACCATTTTGTCATGTGTTTATATATGACGTTTATGTACTGCTACTACTACAAGTTAAAAGTCCGCTTGAATCAAAGCAAGCCTTAATAATGTACTTTGCAGACAGCAATATTGACATAGCAGGACTTACAAGAAATAGTTCCTTACAGAGAAAATTTTGTGTTTCCAGAAACCATTTGAAGAAGTGACCAAATTCAAGTGCTTTGAGAGGACATATACACTTGGATGCTATCTGTTGAAAGATCCTCCCATCATTCTACTTTAGGGTAGATGCTGAAATTGTAGAGAGAGTAATGAGAGCAGAAAAGCAAATAGAAATTGAGAGATGATTACATTATCTTGAAGGCCAGTTGCTTTGCTCCACTGTCACATTTCTAGATCCAAAATGTGGAATCCTTTTTTTTTCTCTCAAGGGATTTTGCAGTAGCAGGTGTGTGAACAATATTAGAAATAAAAATTTTTATAAGTGAGGGAGGCAGTTTTAACTTTCCTTCTGAAAATATTTACAATGCATTGTCAAGCTTCAATTTATAAGATTATGAAAATATAATTGTGTCATCAACAATCAATAGAATCTTTAAGTATAGGAACTGAAGAGGAGAGTTTAGCTACTTTCTACTAGAGAGGAAGAAAAACTTCAGGGCAATATTTATTTATTTAGACTTTTTTCTGTAAGAAAGAATGATCCCTTCTCCCATGTTAATTTACTCATTCAGTTATTTGTTTATATAGTTGACCTTATTCTTTGGCCATTAGGATTTACTTCATGCTAGCACTGTGCATGACCCTGTCTCCTCCCTTCTTTTTCTCTTCCTCTTTCTCTATTTCTCTCTCTCATAATACTTACAAACAAGATCAGCATGTAAGTTGTGCTCATTAATAAACTCAGTTTTCAGTTCTAGGAGCTATATTGTAAATTGTTTGGGATTATTTATATAGACAACCATGTTGTCTGCAAACAGAGACAGTTTTATATCTTCATTTTGATCTATATGCCTCCTATTACCTTTTCTTGCTTTGTTGTACTAGCTGTGAAGTTGTAATAGTATAACGTTGATTAGAAATCATGACAGAGGCATCTTTGCCTTATTTCTAAAATTGATAGGAAAGTAGTCTTTCACCATTACATATGGTTCTGGCTCTGGGATTTTTGTAGATACGCATTAAAGATTTTTAAAAATTCCTTTCTGATTTTAGTTTTAAGAGAGCTTTTATCATGAATGGATGTTAAATTTCATCAAAAATATTTGTTTTGGTTTTTCTTTTGAGATGGTCATGTGTATTTTCTCCTTTACTCTTTCAGTATAATAAATTGTATCAATTGATTTTAAATGTTACTCCAGCCTTGCATTCCTGGAGTAAATCCCACTTGATAGCGATGCATTACCTTTGTATATATTGCTGGATCCAATTTATCAATATATTGTTGAGGAATTTTTGAGTCTATATTCATGAAATATATTGGTCTGTAATTTTCTTATATTTTTCTGAGTTTTAATTTTAGGGTAAATGCGTCTTCATAAATTGAATTAGACAGTATTCTCTACCTTTGTATTTTATGCAATAAGTTGTGTAGAAATGATAATTCTTAATTAAATGTTTGACAGAATTCATCAGTAAAACCATGTTGACCTGGAGTTCTGTGTGTGTATGTGTATATGTGTTTTATTTGGAAAGTTTTTAACTTTGAATTTAATTTCTCTGATAGATATAGGACTATTCAAGTTATCTATTTCTAAGTCAGTGATAGACATTGGGTAGTTTGTATCTGTTAAGGAATTGTTCCATTTGTTCTAAGTTGTGGAATATTTGGGCACTATATTGTTTGTACTGTTGTCTTATTATTTCTTTAATGGCTAAGGGGTCTGTAGAGACATTCTATTGCTGTTGGTTAAAATGCTCTATAAATATCAATTAGGTCCAATTGATTGATAATGTTCAGGTCTTCTGTATTCTTTTTAAATTTTTTTTTAAAATTGAGGTATAGTTGATGTACAACATAGTGTTTCACAATGATTAAAGGTTATACTCCATTTATAGTTATTATAAAATATAGGCTATATTCCCTGTGCTGTACAATATATCCTTGTAGTTTATATATTTTATACATAGTAGTTTGTACTTCTTAATCCCTTCCCCCTATTTTGCACCTCCCCCCATCTCTCTCCCTACTGGTAACTACTAATTTGTTCTCTATATCTATGAGTCTGTTTCTTTTTTGTTATATTCACTAGTTTGTTTTATTTTTTAGATTCCATATGTTTGTGGTATCGTACAATATTTGCTTTTCTCTGTCTGACTTATTTCACTTAGCACAATACCCTCCCAGTCCATACATATTAGCCCAGTTTGCAAAATGACATTATTATTTATGGCTGAGCAGTATTCCATTGTATGTATATACCACATTTTCTTTATCCATCCATCTGTTGTTGGACACTTAGGTTGCTTTCATATCTTGGCAATTGCAGATAATGGTGCTATGAATATTGGGGTGTATGTAACTTTTCTAATTAGTGTTTTTATTTTCTTCTGATATATTTCCAGAAGTGGAATTGCTGGGTCATATAGTAGTTCTATTTTTAGTTTTTTGAGCAATCTGCATACTGTTTTCCATAGTGACTGCACCAAATTACAGTCCCACCAACAGTATACAAGGGTTGCCTTTTCTCCACATCCTCACCAACATTTTGATGATGGCCATTCTGACTGGTGTGAGGTGATACCTCCTTGTAGTTTTGATTTGCATTTCTCTAATAATTAGTGACATTGAGCATCTTTTCATGTGCCTTTTGGCCATCTGTATGTCTTCTCTAGAGAAATATCTATTTAGATCTTCTGCCCATTTTTGGATTGGGTTGTTTGTTTTTTTGATATTGAGCTGTCTGTGCTGTTTGTATATTTTGGAGATTAATCCCTTGTCAGTTGCATTGTTTGCAAATATTTTCTCCCATTCTGTAGGTTGTCTTTTTGTTTATGCTTTCCTTTGCTGTGCAAAATCTTTTAAGTTTAATTAGGTCCCATTTGTTTATTATATTTTTACTTCCATTACTCTAGGAGTTTGATCCAAAAAGATATTGTTGTGATTTATGTCAAAGAGTGTCCTGCCTATGTTTTCCTCTAAGAGTTTTATCAGATTTTCTATGTATAGTATCATGTCATCTGCAAACAGTGCCAGTTTTACTTCTTCCTTTCCAGTTTGGATTCCTTTTATTTCTTTTTCTTGTCTGATTACTGTGGCTAGGACTTCCATCACTATGTTGAATAAAAGTGGCAAGAATGGGTATCCTTGTCTTATTCCTGATCTTACAAGAAATGCTTTCATATTTTCATCATTGAGTATGATAATGTTATCTGTGGTTTTGTCATATGTGGCCTGTCTTATGCTGAAGTATGCTCTCTCTATGCGCACTTTCTGAAGAGTTTTTTTTATCATAAATGGATGTTGAAGTTTGTAAAATAAAGATTTTCCTGCATCTGTGAGATGATCAAATGGGTTTTTTCTTCAGTTTGTTAATGTGATGTATCACATTGATTGATTTGAGGATATTGAATGGTCCTTGTATCCCTGGAATATATCTCACTTGATTATGGTGTACGATCCTTTACATGTATAGCTGGATTCAGTTTGCTAATATTTTGTTGAGGATTTTTGCATCTATGTTCTTCATTGATATTGGTCTATAATTTTATTTTTTTATAATATCTTTGTCTGGTTTTGGTACCAGGGTGATGTTGGCCTCATAAAATGAGTTTGGAAGTGTTCCTTCCTTTGCAATTTTTTGGAATAGTTTCAGAAGTATAGGTGTTAAGTCTTCTAAATATTTGGTAGAATTCACCTGTGAAGCCCTCTGGTTCTGGACTTTTGTTGTTGGGAGTTTTAAAATTACTGGTTCAATTTCAGTACTGGTAATTAGTCTGTTCATATTTTATGTTTCTTCCTGGTTCTGTCTTGGGAGATTGTACCTTTCTAAGAATTTGTCCATTTCTTCTAGGTTGTCCATTTTATTGGTGTATTGTTGCTTGCAGTAGTCTCATGATCCTTTGTATTTCTGTGGTGTTGGTTGTAACTTCTCCTTTTTCATTTCTAATTTTATTGATTTGAGCTCTCTCCCTTTTTTTCTTGATGAATCTGGCTAAAGGTTTATCAATTTTGTTTATCTTTTCAAGGAACCAGCTTGTAGTTTCATTGATCTTTTCTTTTTTTTTTTTTTGTATCTCTTTCATTTATTTCTGCTTTAATTTTTTTGATTCCTTTCCGTCTACTAACTTTGGGTTTTGTTTGTTCTTCTTTCTCCAGTTGCTTTAGGCATAAGGTTAGGTTGTTTATTTGAGATTTTTCTTATTTCCTGAGGTAAGCTTGTATCACTGTAAACTGTATGTTATTTGTTCCTTTTCCCTTGCTTCTTTTATTATTCTCTCTTTATCTTTAATTTTTGTCACTTTAGTTACAGTATGTCTTGGTGTGTTCCTCCTTGGGTTAATCCTGTATGGGACTCTCTGCACTTACTGGCCTTGGATGTCTGTTTCCTTTGCCAGGTTAGGGAAGTTTTCAGCTTTTATATCTTCAGATATGTTCTTAGGCCTTCTCTCTCTCTCTTTTCTCCTCCTGGGACCCCTATAATGTGAATATTAGTGCACTTCATGTTGTCCCAGAGGTTTCTTAAACTGTCCTCATTTCTCTTCATTACTTTTTCTGTTCAGAATCAGTGATTTCCGCTACTTTGTCTTCCAGCTTGCTGATTCGTTCCTTTGTATCGTTAGTCTACTGTTGATTCTTTCTAGAGAATTTTTCATTTCAGTTTTTGTATTATTCATCTGTTTGGTTGTTTTTTCTATTTTCTAACTCTTTGTTTAAAAATTCTGATTTCTCACTCTGTGCATCAATTATTCTCCTGAGTTCTTTGATCATCTTTATGATCACTACCCTGAACTCTTTCTTGGGTAGATTACCTATCTATACTTCACTTAGTTCTTTTTCTGAGGTTTTATTTTGTTCCTTCATCTGGAACATGTTTCTCTGTCACCTCATTTTGCCTAAGATGCTGTTTTTATTTTTATGTATCTGGGAGGTTGGTTACATTTCCTGACCTAGGAGAAGTGGCCTTTTTTTTTTTTTTTTTAATTTTATTTATTTATTTATGGCTGTGTTGGGTCTTCGTTTCTGTGCGAGGGCTTTCTCTAGTTGCGGCAAGTGGGGGCCACTCTTCATCGCGGTGCGCGGGCCTCTCAGTGTCGCGGCCTCTCTTGTTGCGGAACACAGGCTCCAGACGCGCAGGCTCAGTAGTTGTGGCTCACGGGCCTAGTTGCTCCGCGGCATGTGGGATCTTCCCAGACCAGGGCTCGAACCTGTGTCCCCTGCATTAGCAGGCAGATTCTCAACCACTGCGCCACCAGGGAAGCCCTGAGAAGTGGCCTTTTGTAGGAGACATGCTGTGCATCCCAGCAGTGCACTCCCCTCTTGTCATTCATGCTATATGCTCTAGTCGTCCCTGCTATGAGGGCTTTGTGAGTCCTTCTGTTATGGCAGGCTAACTATGTGGGCAGTCTGGTAGGCTTGGTTGGTCCCCAGTCTGGTTAATTGCCAGACCCTGCCTTGTGCAGTGGCTACCAGCCACTGGTTGGTGGGACTGGATCATTAGTCAGCTGACTGGAACCCCAGGGGACCCCAGGGCTAGAGCTGGCTCACTGGTCAGCAGAGTCAGGGACCCAAAGACTCTGGAGCTGTTGCTCACCTACTGGTGGGTGAATCTAGGTCCTGGGGTTAGTGCCAGACTACTGGCAGGCAGAGCTGGGTCCTGGAGTCTGGTTGCAGGACTCAGGGGTACTAAAGCTGGTGTTGAATTGCTGTTGGAGGGGGCCAGTTCCTGACACCCTTGGTTATGGGATAAAGGGTGTCCCAGTTCTTGTGTTGGCCTCCTAGTGGGCAGAGCCAGGGTCCAGCTGGTCCCAGGGCAGGGCCTGGCCTGCTGGTGGGCAGGCCAGGTCCACTGGCTGCAGGATTGTGGTTTTCTTGCATTTGTTGTCTGTCCCCTGGTGGGTGAGGCTGGTCCAGAGTCTACAGCATGCTCCCTGTAGGGCAGGGTCAGAGCCCAGGGGATTCTGGGGCTGGTACCTGCCCACCAGTTGGTGGAGATGGGTCCTGGGCTTTCTGGTGGGCAAGGCTGTGTCTAAATGTGGGCTCTTAAGGCAGCCTGTCTGCTGATTGGTGGGGCTGTGTCCCAGCCCATTTAGTTCTTTGGCCTGAGGCATCCCAGTACTGGCACCTACAGTCTGTTGGACCAGAGGAGGGCTGGGTCCTGGGGCTAAAGAGCTAGAGGAAGGATTCTACAATGGTGCTTGGTAGCACCAGTGTCCATATGGTAGAAGGAGTGCCGCAAAACAACTGCTGCCAGTCTCTATGTCCTTGAGGTGAGCTGTAGTTGCCTCCTTCCTCTCTTGGAGACTCTCCAAGATCAAGCAGGTAGGTCTGACACAAGCGTATATCAAATTATTGCCTTTGCCCTGGGTCCCAGAGCATGTGAGGTTTTGTGTGCACCCTTTAAGAGTGAAGTTTCAATTTCCCCCAGCCCTCTGAGACTCCCAAAATTAAGCCTCAATGACCTTCAAAGTCAAATGCTCTAGGGGGCTTATATTCTTGGTGCAGGACCCCTTGACTGGGGAGCCTGACATAGGGCTTATACCTCTCACTCCTTTGGGAGAACCTCTGCAATGTAATTATTCTCCAGTTTGTGAGTCACCCACCTGGAGGTATGGGACTTGACTGTATTGTGAATCTCCCCTTCCTGCCCATCTTATTGTGGTTCCTTCCTTATGCATTTAGTTGTAGAAGATCTTTCTACAGATTTGTAGATTCTACAGAATCTACAGGTAGATTCTGGTCTTTTTCCATTGATGGTTGTTCTGCAAATAGTTGTGATTTTGGTGTGTTGGTGACAGGAGGGGAGCTCAGGGACTTTTTACTACATCATCTTGTCCCTCCATCCCATGCATCTTCTGTGTTCTTATTTATTTTCTGTCTACTTGTAATAATTACTGGGAGAGGTGTCTTGTTTATAACTGTAATTGTGGATTTCTCTGTTTCTCATTTCAGTTCTATCATATTTTGCCTCAGGTATTTGAAGCTCCATTATTAGGTGTGTACACATGTAGGAGTCATGTCTTTTTAAAGACTTGATCCCTTTATTGTTTTGTAATGTCCCTCTTTATCCTTGATAACATACCTTCTTCTTAGGTCTATTTTGTCTCTTATTAATATTGCTTCTCCAGCTGTTTTTCCATTAATACTTACATAGTATATTATTGTGCATTATTTTACTTTTTACTTACCTGTTTTGTTTTGTTTGTGTTTTTTTAACATATAAAGCTGGTTTCTTGGAGAGAGCATATAGTTGGATCTTACTTTTACCTGAAATCTGATAACCTCTTTTAATTGGTCTGTTTAGTCAATTCAAATTTAATATAAATATTTATATGGTTGAATCAGCTCTGCCACCTTCTTGGCTGTTTTTCATTTGTTCCTTGTTCTTTCTCTTTCCTTAATTCTGGGTAAATTGAAAAATTTTATTATTCATATTTATCCTTTCTAATTTACTTTTGTATTGTCCTTTTTTACCTAATCTGAGCAATTATAGAAAATAGGTTGAAACACATAAATAGAGCTTCAGGGTCCTGTGAAACCATACAGACGATCTAACATGCATGTCATCAGACCCCTAAAAGAGGGAAAAAAGGGCAGAGATGAAAAATACTGGAATGAATAATGGCTGAAAAATCCCCAAATTTGATAAGAGATATGTCTATATATTCAAGAAGCTAAGTGAATGTAAAACAGGATAAACCCAAAGAAATATACATGCAAACACAACATAATTAACTTCTGATTAAAACAGACAATAAAAGTCATGAAAGCAGCCAGAAAAGAAGGACACTTTACATATAGGGGAAAAATCATTCAAGTTACAGAGGATTTATTATCAGAAACTGTGGAGGTCAGAAGGAACTGACACAGTGTTTTCAAGTGCTGAAATAAATGAATTGGCAACCCAGAATCCTATACACATCGAAAATACCCTCAGGCATAAAAGGGATATCAAGGCATTATTAGGTGGAGGAAAATTAAAAGAATTTGTTTCCAGAAGACAACCTAAAAAACAACTGAAAGAAGTTTTCTAAACAGAAAGGAAACGAAAAAAGAAGAAACCTTGGCACATGAGGAGTAGGTACAGTAGGTAATATTTGGATCATTGGGCAAAACTAGGTACATGATACTAGGGATCTCTCTGTATTATGTGTTACAACCACATGTGAATCTACAGTGAACTCAGAATGGTTAATTTGAAAAAAAAGTCACGAATTTGAAGATATTCTAACTCTTTTTCATTTTAAAGTGGTAGGGATTCCTCTTCTAGCTCACTACATCCTGGAGTTGAAGCTGGAAATCTAGAAAGAAATTTTTATTATTATCATAGGATTTGAAGTAGGAAATCCCTAAAGTAATGAAACAAGGCTCTACTGATTTTATACATTCATTACAGGTTAGACAAAGTCTTAGAAGCCACATTTACCAAAATTTTTAATATCTAAAATTTAATTGTCCATCCCTCTCCCTACCCTTATCCCCCACTGTGGTTTCAAAGCTACCCCCCTCTCTTTTCCCTCTCCATCACAGTGAAACTTTTTGAAATACAATGGTAGTGGTTGCCTCCACTTGCTCATCTCTGACTTCTTTCTATTCCAGTCTCATTTCTGACCTGACCACTACACTGAAACTTCTGCTAAACAGAGCACCAAACATTAGCATGCCACTGTTCTGGATAGCTCTCAGTCTTTCAATATTTTTTTTAACTAACCTCTCAGCAACACTGGACATTGTCATTCACTACCCCCTTGAAATACCTTTTTTCTTTTTCATTTTCTTGATATGATAATCTTCCAATTCTCTTATAACTTCTGACAGCTCTTTTTTTAGGCCCCAACAGCTAGTTCATCCTCTTGAAAACTCTTAAGTGTTGGTATAACTTAAGATTTTTTATTGATCCTTCTTCTTTCACTGGATTGGTGATCTCATCCACTCTTATAACTTCATTGTCATTTATATGGTGATTTTTTTTTAATTTTTTAATTTTATTTTGTTTATTTTTTTATACAGCAGGTTCTTATTAGTCATCAATTTTATACACATCAGTGTATATATGTCAATCCCAATCGCCCAATTCATCACACCACCACCACCACTACCCTCTGCTTTCCCACCTTGGTGTCCATACATTTGTTCTCTACATCTGTGTCTCAATTTCTGCCCTGCAAACCAGTTCATCTATACCATTTTTCTAGGTTCCACATATATGTGTTACTATACAATATTTGCTTTTCTCTTTCTGACTTAACTTCACTCTGTATGACAGTCTCTAGATCCAACTTCACTCTGTATGACAGTCTCTAGATCCATCCATGTCTCAACAAATGACCTAATTTCATACCTTTATATGGCTGAGTAGTATTCCTTTGTATATATGTACCACATCCTCTTTATCCATTCGTCTGTTGATAGGCATTTAGCTTGCTTCCATGACCTGGCTACTGTAAATAGTGCTGCAATGAAGATTGGGGTGCATGTGTCTTTTTGAATTATGGTTTGCTCTGGGTATATGCCCAGTAGTGGGATTGCTGGATCATATGGTAATTTTATATTTAGTTTTCTAAGGAACCTCCATACTGTTCTCCATAGTGGCTGTATCAATTTACATTCCCACCAACAGTGTAAGAGGGTTCCCTTTTCTCCACACCCTCTGGAGCATTTGTTGTTTGTAGATTTTCTAATGATGTCCATTCTAACTGATGTGAGGTGGTACCTCATTGTAGTTTTGATTTGCATTTCTCTGTTAATTAGTGATGTTGAGCAGCTTTTCATGTGCTTCTTGGCCATCTGTATGTCTTCTCTAGAGAAATGTCTATTTAGGTCTTCTGCCCATTTTTGGATTGGGTTTTTTTTTTTTTAATATTGAGCTGCATGAGCTGTTTATATATTTTGGAGATTAATCCTGTGTCCATTGATTGGTTTGCAAATATTTTCTCCCATTCTGAGGGTTGTCTTTTCGTCTTGTTTATGGTTTCCTTTGCTGTGCAAAAGCTTTTAAGTTTCAATACGTCCCATTTGTTTGTTTTTGTTTTTATTTCCATTACTCTAGGAGGTGGATCAAAAAAGATCTTGCTGTGATTTATGTCAAAGAGTGTTCTTCCTATGTTTTCCTCTAAGAGTTTTATAGTGTCTGGTCTTACATTTAGGTCTCTAATCCATTTTGAGTTTATTTTTGTGTATGGTGTTAGGGAGTGTTCTCATTTCATTCTTTTACATGTAGTTGTCCAGTTTACTGCACACCACTTATTGAAGAGACTGTCTTTTCTCCGTTGTATATCCTTGCCTCCTTTGTCATAGATTAGTTGAGTATAGGTGCGTGGGTTTATCTCTGGGCTTTCCATCTTGTTCCATTGATCTATGTTTCTGTTTCTGTGCCATTACCATACTGCCTTGATTACTGTAGCTTTGTAGTATAGTCTGAAGTCTGGGCGCCTGATTCCTCCAGCTCTGTTTTTCTTTCTCAAGATTGCTTTGGCTTTTCGGGGTCTCTTGTGTTTCCATACAAATTGTGAAATTTTTTGTTCTAGTTCTGTGAAAAATGCCAGTGGTAGTTTGACAGGGATTGCATTGCATCTGTAGATTGCTTTGGGTAGTATAGTCATTTTCACAATGTTGATTCTTCCAATCCAAGAACATGGTATATCTCTCCAAGTATTTGTATCATCTTTCATTTCTTTCATCAGTATCTTATAATTTTCTGCATACAGGTCTTTTGTCTCCTTAGGTAGGTTTATTCCTAGGTATTTTATTCTTTTTGTTGCAGTGGTAAATGGGAGTGTTTCCTTAATTTCTCTTTCAGATTTTTCATTATTAGTGTATAGGAATGCAAGAAATTTCTGTGCATTAATTTTGTATCCTGCAACATTACCAAATTCATTGATTAGCTCTAGTAGTTTTCTGGTGGCATCTTTAGGATTCTCTATGTATAGCACCATGTCATCCGCAGTGAAAGTTTTACTTCTTCTTTTCCAATTTGTATTCCTTTTATTTCTTTTTCTTTTCTGATTGCCGTGGCTAGGACTTCCAAAACTATGTTGAATAATAGTGGTGAGAGTGGACATCCTTCTCTTGTTCCTGATCTTAGAGGAAATGCTTTCAATTTTTCACCATTGAGAATGATGTTTGCTGTGCGTTTGTTGTATATTGCCTTTATTATGTTGAGGTAGATTCCCTCTATACCCACTTTCCAGAGAGTTTTTATCATAAATGGGTGTTGAATTTTGTCAAAAGCTTTTTCTGCATCTATTGAGATGATTCTATGGTTTTTATTATTCAATTTGTTAATATGGTGTATCACATTGATTGATTTGCGTGTATTGAAGAATTGTTGCATCACTGGGATAAATCCCACTTGATCATGGTGTATGATCCTTTTAATGTCTCATTGGATTCTACTTGCTAGTATTTTGTTGAGGATTTTTTCATCTATATTCATCAGTGTTATTGGTCTGTAATTTTCTTTTTTTGTAGTATCTTTGTCTGGTTTTGGTATCAGGGTGATGGTGGCCTCATAGAATGGGTTTGGGAGTGTTCCTTCCTCCACAATTTTTTGGAAGAGTTTGAGAAGGATGGCTGTTAACTCATCTCTAAATGTTTGATAGAATTCACCTGTGAAGCCATCTGGTCCTGGACTTTTGTTTGTTGGAAGATTTTTGATCACAGTTTCAATTTCATTACTTGTGATTGGTCTGTTCATATTTTCTATTCCTGGTTCACTCTTGGAAGGTTATACCTTTATAAGAATTTGTTCATTTCTTCTAGGTTGTCCATTTTATTGGCATATAGTTGCTTATAGTGGTCTCTTAGGATGCTTTGTATTTCTGTGGTGTCTGTTGTAACTTCTCCTTTTTCATTTCTAAATTTATTGATTTGAGTCCTCTCCCTCTTTTTCTTGATGCGTCTGGCTAATGGTTTATCAATTTTGTTTATCTTCTCAAAGAACCAGCTTTTAGTTTTATTGATCTTTGCTACTGTTTTCTTTGTTTCTATTTCATTTATTTCTGCTCTGATCTTTATGACTTCTTTCCTTCAGCTAACTTTGGGTTTTGTTTGTTCTTCTTTCTCTAATTCCTATAGGTGTAAGGTTAGATTGTTTGAGATTTTTCTTGTTTCTTGAGCTAGGCTTGCATAGCTATAAGCTTCCCTCTTAGAACTGCTTTTGCTGCATCCCATTGGTTTTGGATCATCGTGTTTTCATTGTCACATGTCTCTAGGTAATTTTTGATTTCCTCTTTGATTTCTTCAGTGATCTCTTGGTTATTTAGTAACGTATTGTTTAACCTCCATGTGTTTCTGTTTTTTACTTTTTTTTCCCTGTAATTCATTTCTAATCTCATAGCATTATGATCACAAAAGATGCTTGATATGATTTCAATTTTCTTAAAGTTACTGAGGCTTGATTTGTGACCCAAGATGTGATCTATCCTGGAGAATTTTCCATGCCCATTTGAGAAGAAAGTGTAATCTGCTGTTTTTGGATGCAATGTCCTATAAATATCAATTAAATCTATCTGGTTTATTGTGTTATTTAAAGCTTCTGTTTCCTTATCTATTTTCATTTTGGATGATCTGTCCATTGGTGTCAGTGAGGTGTTAAAGTCCCCCACTATTATTGTGTTACTGTCGATTTCCTATTTTAGAGCTGTTAGCAGTTGCCTTATGTATCATGGTGCTCCTATGTTGGGTGCATATATAATTGTTATATCTTCTTGGATTGATCCCTTGATCATTATGTAGTGTCCTTCCTTGTCTCTTGTACCATCTTTATTTTAAAGTCTGTTTTATCTGATATGAGTATTGCTACTCCAGCTTTCTTTTGATTTCCATTTGCATGGAATATCTTTTTCCATCCCCTCACTTTCAGTCTGTATGTGTCCCTAGGTCTGAAGTGGGCCTCTTGTAGACAGCATATATATGGGTCTTGCTTTTGTATCCATTCTGCAAGCCTGTGTCTTTTGGTTGGAGCATTTAATCCATTCATGTTTAAGGTAATTATCGATATGTGTGTTCCTATGATCATTTTCTTAATTGTTTTGATTTTGTTTTTGTAGGTCCTTTTCTTCTCTTGTGTTTCCCACTTAGAGAAGTTCCTTTAGCATTTGTTGTAGAGCTGGTTTGGTGGTGCTGAATTCTCTTAGCTTTTGCTTGTCTGTAAAGCTTTTGGTTTCTCCATCGAATCTGAATGAGATCCTTGCCAGGTAGAGTAATCTTGGTTGTAGGTTCTTCCCTTCATCACTTTAAGTATATCATGCCACTCCCTTCTGTCTTGTAGATTTTCTGCTGAGAAATCAGCTGTTAACCTTATGGGAGTTCCCTTGTATGTTATTTGTCGTTTTTCCTTCGCTGCTTTCAATAATTTTTCTTTGTCTTTAATTTTTGCCAATTTGAATACTATGTGTCTCGGCGTGTTTCTCCTTGGGTTTATCCTGTTTGGGACTCTCTGCACTTCCTGGACTTGGGTGGCTATTTCCTTTCCCATGTTAGGGAAGTTTTCGACTATAATCTCTTCAAATATTTTCTCTGGTCCTTTCTCTCTCTCTTCTCCTTCTGGGACCCCTATAATGCGAATGTTGTTGCGTTTAATGTTGTCCCAGAGGTCTCTTAGGCTGTCTTCATTTGTTTTTCTTTATTGTGTTCTGCAGCAGTGAATTCCACCATTCTGTCTTCCAGGTCACTTATCCATTCTTCTGCCTCAGTTATTCTGCTATTGATTCCTTCTAGTGTAGTTTTCATTTCAGTTATTGTATTGTTCATATCTATTTGTTTGTTCTTTAATTCTTCTAGGCCTTTGTTAAATATTTCTTGCATGTTCTCGATCTTTGCCTCCATTCTTTTTCTGAGGTCCTGGATCATCTTCACTGTCATTATTCTGAATTCTTTTTGTGGAAGGTTGCCTATCTCCACTTCATTTAGTTGTTTTTCTGGGGTTTAATCTTGTTCCTTCATCTGGTACATAGCCCTCTGCCTTTTCATCTTGTCTATCTTTCTGTGAATGTGGTTTTGTTCCATAGGCTGCAGGATTGTAATTCTTCTTGCTTCTGCTGTCTACCCTCTGGTGGATGTGGCTATCTGAGAGGCTTGTGCAGGTTTCCTGTTGGGAGGGACTGGTGGTGGGTAGAGTAGACTGTTGCTCTTGTGGGCAGAGCTCAGTAAAACTTTAATCTGGTTGACTGCTGATGGGTGGGGCTGTGTTCCCTCCCTGTTGGTTGTTTGTCCCGAGGCAACCCAACACTGGAGCCTACCTGGGCTCTTTGGTGAGGCTAATGGTGGACCCTGGGAGGGTTCACGCCAAGGAGTACTTCCCGGAACTTTTGCTGCCAGTGTCCTTGTCCCCACAGTGAGCCACAGCCACCCCCGCCTCTGCAGGAGACCCTCCAACACTAGCAGGTAGGTCTGGTTCAGTCTCCCCTGGGGTCACTGCTCCTTCCCCTGGGTCCCGATGCATACACTACCTTGTATGTGCCCTCCAAGAGTGGAGTCTCTGTTTTCCCCAGTCCTGTCGAAGTTCTGCAATCAAATCCCACTAGCCTTCAAAGTCTGATTCTCTAGGAATTCCTCCTCCTGTTGCCAGACCCCCAGGTTGGGAAGCCTGACGTGGGGCTCAGAACCTTCACCCCAGTGGGTGGACTTCTGTGGTATAAGTGTTCTCCAGTCTGTGAGTCACCCACCCAGCAGTTATGGGATTTGATTTTACTGTGATTGCACCCCTTGTACCATCTCATTGTGGCTTCTCCTTTGTCTTTAGATGTGGGGTATCTTTTTTGGTGAGTTCCAGTGTCCTCCTGTCAATGATTGTCCAGCAGCTAGTTGTGATTCTGGTGTTCTCGCAAGAGGGAGTGAGAGCACGTACTTCTACTCTGCCATCTTGGTTCAGGGCTCTCGGTGATGATTTTTAAAGTATAAATTTCTTATCTGAACTTCGGACCGTATAATCAAATAATATATTTATTTGGATATTCCAAGATATTACAAAATTAATATGTCTAAAAACAAAGTTACCATCTTTCCCCTACATATAGTCCTTCTGTCTTTCCCAAATAAGTGGACAGTACTACCATCCATGCAGTTTTTGAGAAGTTTGGTGGCATTATTTCCTCCTTTGTCTCACTCTCTCAGCATTCATCTTTTCATTGTGTTCTACTGTTTTTATCTCCCACCCCTACTGCCATTCCACTAATGTAGGCCATAATCATCTCATCTTTCTGCAACAGCTGGGTTTCCCTGTCTCCAGTCTTGTCTCCTTCAGTTATCTCTGGTGGGAAATTCATATAAAGATATACTTCACTATGTGGTGGGGAACATAATTTTTTTTAAAAATTAATTCACTCATTCATTCAATTATCAAATATGTTTTAAGTACCTCTTGTAGATGTACTTAAACTGTGCCAAGCACTGGGGTTGTAGTGCAGTCAGAGTTTCTACCCTCATCTACTTCATGGATGCAAGTGTCATCTCACCAAAGAGTTCTTCCCTGGCCACCCTGTCTAGAATAGAATTCCACTTCTGTGCACTTCTTTCTCCACTTTCTCGACGTATCATGCATTGATTTTTTTTTTTCCCATTTGTTTACTATCTTTCCCTTCTAAAATATAGACACCATGAGTGCTGGAAACTTAAGTCTATTTTGTCCATTTCTATATCCCAAGGCCCAAACAGATCAGTACCTAGCACACAATAGACTCTTCATAAATATGTTTGAATAAAGTAATAAATCCTGGTTTGGGGGAAATAAAGAAGAGTCAAATTTTTTTAAAAACCCTAATCGTTATAGAATTCAGGCAAGCATATGCCCCATAAGAGAATAACTAAAGAAGTGGCCTACTTTTAGAGGTGGCTGGAGAGAACCTCTTCTAAGCTGGCACTTGAACCGTGAAAAAGACCCAGCAACATGAATATCATGGAACAGAACATTCTAAGAAGGTGAAGCAACTTGTACAAAATTCCTCAAGTGGAAAATGGAAAGTGTTTTCCATGCTCAAGCAATAAAACAAGGTCACTGCTGCTAGAATGTGGAGCCTGATATGAGATGAGGCTGGTCATGGGAAGGAATTTGGGTTTTATTGTAGTCATTGAGAAAGCTAGTGACAATAATATTTTTTGAGTGTATATATCTAATGTGTAATTAAGTATTTGTTAAAGATCTGCCTTTCTTCCAAAAGCTTCATAAGGGCAAAGAGCACATTTCATTTATTCCGGGTGCTCATGTCTTAAGTAATACCTGGTATATGGGTAGTGTTTATTAAATAGATTGATTGTGTGAAGGCCTGGAATCAACCTCATTAACCAAAATTTTTCATTGCCGATCTTAATAAACACTTCAGTAGGATTTGAATATATAATCTCAACAAATGTTAGGTTGACTCCATAAGTATCATTCTCTAAGATCTTATCAAAGGGTCTTTACATAATTGAAGACCTGTTATCTAGAAGTAATAAGCTTTTCCTTTTTGTTTGCTTGCTTCCCCCTCCTGCCCAACAAAAAATCAGGATTAATAGGTAGAAATTTGCTCTTGGTGATTTACGAGTTCCCCGAGTTTCCTTTCATTGGGATTGTTCAAGCCAAATCAACTAACAATTTAACAGCTATTCAAAAGAAAGGAATCTTATAATGGAAGGGTTTGCACTAATAGAGAGCACCAACATTCTCTACAAATATAAGATCTAAGTCTTTCATGGCTATTATCATAAATGCCTTTCTAATAACTCAATGAATAAATTGTAGTAGGTCACTTAGATAAAAATAAATTTTATCTTGCTTCAGTAGCTCCTGACTTAGTGTTTGACCTTGAAAACATACATTTTTGGCCTCTGGTTGCACTTCTGTTGTATTTGCAGGCAATGGAAATACCAGTAAACATTTCTTTTTTTAAAATAAATTTATTTATTTATTTTTGGCTGCTTTGGTTCTTCATTGCTGTGCGAGGCTTCCTCTATTTGCAGTGAGCAGGGGCTACTTTCGTTGCAGTGCGCGGGCTTCTCATTGTGGTGGCTTCTCTTGTTGCAGAGCACAGGCCCTAGGGCACACAGGCTTCGGTAGTTGTGGCACGCGGGCTCAGTAGTTGTGGCTCACAGGCTCTAGAGTGCAGGCTCAGTAGTTGTGGTGCACGGGCTTAGCTGCTCCGCGGCATGTGGGATCTTCCTGGACCAGGACTCGAACCCGTATCCCCTGCATTGGCAGGTGGATTCTTAACCACTGTGCCACCAGGGAAGCTCCTGACAGTTCTTTCTTAAACAGAGCTATAAATCAAAATTCACGTGGTGATGAGCTTCTCATTTTCTGAAGTTTTTTAGAAAGTCTGCAAAAATTATAATAGAAATAAGTGTTAAGTAGCCAGATTATACTCATATTCTGTGTGCAAACCCCAAGATTTACCAGAATCACAATGTTTGGCATTAGCAGGACTGTTTTTATTTTCTCAGTCATATATATGATTGTCGAATAATTTTTTGTCCTCCTCCGTGATAGGGGAGCTTAAAGTAATTCTGTACTGATGACTTCATTGTTAGCTTTTTAAAATCTTCTTTACTGCTGCTCTTCTTTTTTCTTATTCTATGTAAATGTTAATTTTCTAACTACATGTGAAAATAAACATGACATTAATCACAGACTAATGAACAATTGAACTATAAAAAAAAACCTTACTGAATAAAAATATACTCAGTAGCTTGAACATACCCAAATTTCCGTATAAAGTAGGCTTATTTAAGTATCACCGCAAAGATGTGCTCTACAAGCTAAAAATGTCCTTAAGGTTGCTGTAGTTTACTTTATTTCCTTGATTTGAGACACATTAATGCCTATGTGAAATATGCCAAAGCTCAATAGAAATGAATCTGAAGAGTATTTAAATACAACAATTAATTTATGTTGTTATTTATTGGCCAATTATAATAGAAATTATAGTGTTTAGCAGAGGACAGTCAGGTTTCCAAGAGCTATAATTTTGCCTGCAGTGGATAGGAGACAGATAAAATCAATGTCCACAGCAATAGCATCCACTGTGTTTCCCCCACCTTCTTCTAAATATATCTGATTTTATAAATAAGAAGTGTGCTAAACTACACTTTCTCAATTTTTTCATTGGTGTTCAGTGATTTGAGTAATTTTTAATCTTCCTCCTCACTGCTTTTTTTCCTTTCTCCTTATCTGAGACTATTATATAATAAGCTGAGTTTCTTGAAAGGTTTAGATTTTGTTTCAATCATTTTCATAATGAATTTACAATATACATTGCACTTTTTACTTTGAGGAGCTATATGGTGGCAATATATATTTACATGGGTTCTTAATCATCACAAGTCAAACTGCATAAACTTTAAATGCAATACTGCGTTATACTGAGAAAAAGTGATATAACAATGACCTCTTTTTTTATTGAAGTATAGCTGTTGATTTATAATTTTACATTAGTTTCGGCCGTACAGCCTAGTGATTTGGCATTTTTACAGATTATACTCCGTTAAAAGTTATTACAAGATAATGGCTATAATTCCTTGTGCTATACAAAATATCCTTGTTGCTTATCTATTTTATACACAGTAGTTTGAATCTCTTAGTCTCATACCCCTAACTTGCCCCGCCTTCTCTCTCCAATATGGTAACCACTAATTTGTTTTCTTTACGTATGAGTCTGTTTCTGTTTTGCTATATACATTCATTGGTATTATTTTTTTAGACTCTACATATAAGTGATATCATACAGTACTTATCTTTCTCTATCTGACTTATTTCACTAAGCATAGTATTCTCTAGGTCCATCAACCTTGCTGAAAATGGCAGAATTTCATTCTTTTGATGGCTGAGTAATATTCCATTGTGTATAATATATATATCCATTCCAACGGAATATATATATTACATTGTGATATATATATCACGTCTTCTTTATCCATTCATCTGTTGATCGACACTTTGATTGCTTCCATATCTTGGCTATTGTAAATAGTGCTGCTATGAACATAGGAGTGCATGTATCTTTTCAGAATAGTGTTTTCATTTCTTTCCAGATGTATACTGAGTAGTAGAATTGCTGGATCATATGGTAGTTCTGTTTTTAGTTTTTTGAGGAACCTCCATACTGTTTCTCATAGTGGCTGGACCAATTTATATTCCCACCAACAGTGTACCAGTGTTCCGTTTTCTCCATATCCTTGCCAACATTTGTTATTTGTAGACTTTTTGATGAGAGCCATTCTGACAGGTGTGAGGTGATATCTCATTACTGTTTTGATTTGCATTTCTCTAATAATTAGGGATGTTGAGCATCTTTTCATGTGCCTGTTGACCATCTGTATGTCTTCTTTGGAAAAATGTCTGTTCAGGTTGTCTGCCCATTTTTTGATTGGGTTTTTTTTTTATATTGAGTTATATGCGCTGTTTATATATTTTGATTCTAATTCCTTGTTGGTCATATTATTTGCAAATATTTTATCCCATTCCATAGGTTGTCTTTTCATTTTGTCAATGGTTTCCTTTCTTTGTAAAAGCTTTTAAGCTTAATTGGGTCCCATTTGTTTATTTTTGCTTTTATTTCTTTTGCCTTAGGAGATAGTTCCAAAAAATATTGCTTCAATTTATGTCCAACAGCGTTCTGCCTATGTTCTCTTCTAGGAGTTTTTTGGTTTCAGGTCTTACATTTACATCTGTAATCCATTTTGAGTTTAGTTTTATATATGGTGTGAGGAAGTGTTCGAATCTCATTCTTTTACATGTAGCTGTCCAGTTTTCCCAGCACCACTTATTGAAGAGGCTGTCCTTTCTCCATTGTATATTCTTGCCTCCTTTGTCATAGATTAGTTAGTCATAGGTGCATGGAACAATAACCTCTTGATTGTGTCTCAATCTGTAGGAATCCTAATCACTCTTTAATGTCCTCTGCGTATATTAACTCTTCTAAGAATTCTTCTGTGACTTTTCATAGCCAGGAATAACCTTTTCCTCTCCCTGTTCAATGTCCATAGTATTATGTTTAGATTTCTGTTATGGAGTTTACCACATTCTGTCTTTTAGTATAATTTTGAAACCAGCTAGCAAAAAGGGCTGGTTGTGTGTTTGGCAGTAATGATCATCGTAGTAAAATCTCTAAGATTCTGAAGATTTCAAAATAATTTGCTTAAAATATAAATGTCTTTATTTCATAGAGCTTTGGCACTTCCTAATTTATTTGTTAATATTTGGAGAAGTGAAATAAGGGGAAGTAGGACAGATTTAAAGGGGAAGTTTTCCTAGAGTGTATGGCATTTCTTCATGGGAGGGGCCGGGTGACAGAATGTGTATAAGTGCTTGGGGTAGGAAGATACCACCACCACCAGGGGGCCTCCTCAGAGCGATAGACCCCTAAATGGAAGTGAAAAGTGGGTAAAGACAGTGATATGGAGGACATTCTAATCACACTTTACAATTCAGCTCTGACTGGCCCTAAAAAAGAGGAGGCTTACCTGCTTTCTGTGCCTATAGAAGACCAGACCAAATAATAGGAAACAGGCTTATCTTACTTTAAGGCATGGCTATGTTGTTTGGACATAAGAAAAACTCTTCTCTGTATGAGTACACATCAAAGTGGGACAATGGGAGAAGTTTTGATTTTTTTAAGCTCAGATGTTTTTAAGAAAGAAATCGTAAACTCTTCCCTGGATTATTTAGTGTCTTTACAATTCCTTAACCTAGAGAGTAGCACTAGACAGCTTTTAAATTTCTTTTTCAGGGGTCTCATTTTACAAGGAAGAATAAAGTCGTAACCTTAAGAGAAGGAATTTTTTTTTGGATGTATATGAAGGCTATGTTTTTAGGAAATCACTGTCAAGGGCTGGCATTAATCATTTAGGCACTATGTGGGTCACAGACTTAAAGTGATATTAACTTCAATACTCATTTGCCCATAGGATGAATGACAGAAAAATGATACTAATGATAAAACAACCCATACACCTAGGCACACACATACTACTGGTCTACCAATCATTCCCCATGTTAGGCTAGTCTAGTGGAAAGGGAGATAGATACATGTTGTGTTGACTGTGGTAACATTAGTACAATGACCTGATGTCAATCTGATCACATTGATGGCATTATGTGATCGCATCCATGAACTGAGGCCTCTGTCATCCTGCAGTTTTCTTTTTCTCCCTTCCTTCTATCTTCCTCTGATCTCTCCCTTCTTTTCTTTAAACAAATGTTGAATAAATATTAGTGTCATGATCTAAAATGTGCATTAGAAATATATTGGAAATCATGTACAGTCCTTTTCTTTGGGGAGCAAACTATCAAGGTTACAACAATCCATGGCAACTTTCTCTAAGTAGTCTAATCCAGAATTGGGCCCTTAGTAATTAAAGAGCTACAAGTTTTTGAGTGCTTTCTGTGCACCAAGGTCTTTACATATCAGTTATTTCTGAACAGTACTATGAAATATAACTTATCATCCTTGTGTTGAGAGGAGAAAATTTAAATTAGGGAGGTTAAGTAACATACCCAATATTTCATAGTTTAGAGTCTGTTAAACCTAGGCTTTAGACTCTGCTCAGCTTGCCCTCAAAGAATATGCCTTTAATATAATACTGCCTATTAGATGTTGTTTCGTTATCTCAGATTTTGTTTTCATAATAGTATTAAAGATCAAGCATAATTCACCATGTCCATATTTAATTGGGAGTTTGGGTGTATGTTTAGAGAGAGAGAAAAATGGAGATGGGAAAGGAATGGTTACTGCCGAGTTCTTTCATATTTATTTTCTCATTTGATCATGACCACAGTCCTGCTTCTACTAGGAACTTTGTCTTATTCACTTCTAGTAACCCCATTATTTAGAATGCAACGCATATTTGTTGAAAGGGTAAATTAAGGAGAAAGGTATCTATGAAGATAAGTATCATTATTTTCATTTTGCAGCTGAGAAAAATGAGGTTTAGAGAAGTTAAAAATTTGCCTAATCATGCTGCTAATAAGTGGCAGAACAGGAATTTTGACTCAGAGCTCTTAGAGTCTAACATTTTGCTGATTAATCATTATATAATAGCGCTTTTTCCCGAAGCACCATTGCTTTAGAGACTTCAGATTGACACTGATTTTACAACAAACGAAAAATAAAGTGACATTTTAAATGCTTTCCCCCATATCAGTCTAAGCAGTGCTACTCAAAGTGCCTGATGGAACTGATTGTTTCCCAGTTCTCACTGAGATAAGGAGTTTTGGCCAGATGGAAATTATCTGCATCACCAAGTACTCTGTTTTGTACAGCTGACATTTTTCCATAACTAGACTTTCTTTATTAAGGAATCATCGTGTTGATTCATCTTCTGGTACAAGCTCCTTATCTCATTGCTGTGGACCAGGGACAAGGGTTCAAAGGCAGGCACAGATCCTGGCTCATATTTTGAGCTGTGTTGAATCATAGGACCCATCCTCAACCCACTGAACCAGAATCTGGAGGTAATCTGCATGTGCATAAAATTTTGAAAGGTACTTCTACAGAGGACATTTTCAAGTGCACTTTTACATAAACATCAGGCAAAGGCTACCAAAAGATTTTTGGATCTTTTTTGACATCCCACATTTGGATATAATCTTTGAAGATGTCCAATAAATGATTACACATGAATGATGTTTTAAAATATAAAAGAATTTCATATACACAAATTCTTTTGCTTCTCAAAATGATCCTGTGTTATCAGGTCTATCATACATATGAGGTAATTTAGGCTGAGGAGATTAAGAACTTGCCCTGAACCATACGCTAGAAATTGTGCAGTCAGAACTTATTCTCAGCTTTCCAGGGCCCATCTTTCCAATTAATTCCTTTGTGACTTTCTTCTCTTCTCTTCCATTATGAATAAGAGAGATTCACCATAGTAGACCTCCAGTATGAGTATGTTTAGGAGGAAATAATAGATTTCACTTCACATGTCCTGTGAAATATTTATACAATTTTTATTGCCATACTTTGAATTATACACAATTGTATATTACTCAATTTGTGAGGCAATCAGTAGAAATGCTATAATTCTCCAAACTTCAAAGTCTAACCTTCACTCAGGGGACAGAAAAAAATATGAGCTCAATTATGTTGCAAATGAACATCTTGCAACATATAAACAGCCCAAAGCACATTACATCAGAATGCTCTAATAGAAAATAATTAAAACAAGGAATAAACTGTCACAAGTATCAAAATGTACCCAAGAGCCAATTAAAAGGATGTAAATGAGATGCCCCTGAGAGAAATGTGCTGACTTGGGCATTTGCAGGTCATTTTCCTGGATGGTGAAGTCTATAAAGAAGGTAAAATTTGAATGAGAAATTGGTTTAGGATTCACAGTATTGAAGGCCATTTGCTGACATCTGTTCCCATGTCTCAGTTTTTTAAAAATATTTTATGTCATCTGTTTCTCATTCTGTGTATGAAATGAAAACAAACACCAGTATGTCAAAGGATGTCACTTATTATCTAGTAATGCAGTTCTGCATATGAAAGGCAGTTGTGAGGACATTAAATGGGCACTTTCTCATTCTTGTCATTCATCACAAATGTTCACAGTGAAATCAGAGAGCATGTGGGAAAGAATAAAAAGCCCAAACTGTCATAGATGTTCCCCAAATAAGAAAATCCTAACATTATGCTGTGGCAATTATACATATTTTTGAGAGCACCATTGACAGACTGAATCTTACAGATGCATCTGAGTACACATTTGATTGAGTTAGAGCTGCCATTCCCCACTAACTAGAAACACTGTGGAATTAGGACACAACCGCCACAGAAATGCAATGAACACCAGTGACATCACCCAGTGAATGAATTATCAGAATTACTCTATGCAAACTGATAGTCATGCATTGTGGTTACTCTTTGTCACAGGTGATCCAAAGCATAAAGCCAGGCTCAGATAGGTTTTTGTGTGGTTGGTGGCAGTGTTGGATGGGTTAGATTGCGTTCCCTGAGTATTACTCCTGTTGTCACTGAAGTCCTGGGAGAAGTTGCAGTGTTGAAAAATAGAGTGGTATGCAAAAACTTGCATCTTCCATGTTTGGTATACTGATAATGACGGCAGGAAGTAAGTGTTTCAGATGAGAGACATCTTATATGTATGTGGTGATGATTGGCAGCCCTAATAGCCAAAATAATAGAAAATACTATTGATATTTATTTTGTTCCATGAAATGTGTAAGAAGATTTACTTAAATTATTATTAATATCACATACAAAGCCTTTAAAGTAGGTATTATTTTAGAGATAAGGATGAAATACTGTTTGTAGTATCCACCTATAAATAGAAGAACTAAGATTTGAGCTGCTGGGAGAGTAGTTGATCTCAAGGTCCAGGTAACTTCTTAATTACTTTATTTTTCTCTCTCTTCTACATGAAGACATGCTACTGGCAAAGTAATGAACATATATGAGTCACTTTTCTAGATTTCTTTGTTCAATGGTCTTTGACTTTCCCAAGTGGATTTGGGACTTGCTAGCCAAAGTTAAGGTACAGATTGTAGGCATAGAAGGGAGCAAAGTAAATAAACTCATGCAGGGACTGAACTGAAAACCTTTGCATGGTTCTTGCTCAGCTCCTCCCTGTGCTTCCCGTTTAGCACTTTTCAAAGGCTGGCACCCTGGATGACTGCTCCTTTTTCTCCCATTCAGCCTTCTCACTGGAACTATTGTTGGACTCTCAAGTCAGTTAATCTGGTCAATTCTTTTCCCACCAACTATAAAAATAAAATAGTGACATCGATTTCCTTTGAGGGTAATTAGGAGAAGTGAATTTGAAATTAAGAACAAATTGTATTCCCTACAAGAACGACTTCTGAGCAAAAATAGAATAGAGCAATTTCCTTACATTTTATGAAGGAAGAACATCGATATGCTGTGAATAATTAACACTTGTTCTGCCTCGGAGTTTTGTTCGGTGGCTTACAGACATAGTATTCACATAACCGGAATCCCCAGGTAGAACTATATTTCTTAATCCTTTTTATCAGACAGGATGGATCCTGTAAAATTGATACAGGTAATCTATTTTTGTTCAGGTATGTCATCATCTGGTAAATATGCTGTAAAGACTTCTATCCAGTCTGTCTGCCATTCAATATGCAATTAGTTGCCTTATACACCAACCATATCTATATAATTTGATATTCTAAGAACAGTTTATATTTATTGTTACTATGTTTACGTTATTGTCATTAACTAGTTTTCTCTCTCAAATGTATATATTCAATATATATTAGAATATATAGATGATATAGATAGAGAGAGAATATATAGAATATATATGTATTACTTCTTATAAAAGAAAATACTGACTGAAAAAACTCAGCCTACTATAGAAGTATTTTACATACTGGCAGAGTGTGTGAAAGGAAAAAAAGGCCAATTTGATATCCATCAATTTCAGTAAAAATCTCCAATTTGATATCCATCAATTTCAGTAAAAATCTATCAGGTCCAAATACCAAATAGTAACAGTAATAAAAATTGAGCTAGTGTGGAAGTAATTCACAAGTAATTTTTCCTGATACAAACATGATTTCAAAGAACTATCTCATACTTATAATCCCAAATTACTCTGAGCTACTTTATTTTGGGCAACTAAGCCAATTAGAAACTTGCAATAGAAAATTCATATGTATATATTTTTAAAAAATTCTTTTTATTGAGGTAACATTGGCTTATATAACATTATGCTTCATGTGTACAACGTTATATTTCTACTTCTGTATGCACTACAGCGTGCTTAGTACCAAAAATCTAGTTTCCACCTGACACCATGTGCCCTTTACCCATTTTGCCTTTCCCCCCTCCCCTCTGCCCATTCCCCTCTTGCAAGCATTACTCTATTCTCAGTATCTAGTGTTTGTTTGGTTTGGTTGTGTATTTATTTTGTTTGTTTGTTTTTATATTTCACAAATGAGTGAAATCAGATGGTATTTGTCTTTCTTTGTTGGACTTATTTTACTTAGAATAATACCCTCAAGATCCATCCATGTAGTCGCAAATAGCATGGAATACTATTCAGTCATAAGAAAGATTCAGATGCATCTTGAAAAAGACTCCAAGATACAGGGTCTTACTATGAAGTGTAGTAGCCAAACTACAGTTTTTTTGAAAAACAAAAACTCCTATTTTAAATATCAATCATATTTTGTTTAGTCTTTTTATACTACGTAAAATGTTCATTTAGGATACAGAAAATATTCTGAATCTGTTAAGACTTTATAGCAGAATCACCGCATAGATTTCCTGAGTTTCATTGTAAATTATTAATTAAACAAAACTAAGGATGGGAACTAGAAGGTTCTATGCTAGTTACAACAGATAAATGGTTTCCTTCTTACCATAACTGTGACAAATAGAGATCATTGCACATAAAACATTTATCAAGATAGAATATATGCTGGACAGCAAAATAAATCTCAAGAAATTTCAAAGGGTCAGAATCATAAAGATTATATTCTCCAACCATTAGCAGAATTAAGTTAGACTAAATAAAAATGAGATGCCTAGAAAATCATCAAATATCTGGAAATTAGACAACATACTTCTAAATAATCCCTGGGTCAAAAAGAAATTACAAGGGGATTTAGAAAATATTTTAATCTGAATTATAATCAAAGTAAGACATACCAAATTTTGTGGATGCAGTTAAAACGGTGCTTAGAGGAAAATATATACCTTTAAATGCATATATTAGGAATGATTTTTATACTTCAGTGACATAAGTTTCTGCCTTAAGAAATAAAAAAGAAGAGCATATTAAAGCCAAGTAAGTAGATAAAAGAAATAACACAAATTAGAAGTCAATGATAGAGAAAATGGAAAAGAAAAAGAAAGTCAACAAAGTCAAAAAATTTTTTTAAAAAGATTATTAAAATTGACAAACTTCTAGCCAGATTGATCAAGAAAAGAGAAAAAACTGAATTGCCAACACCAGTAAAATGTCATTTGTATATTAATGTATATCATTAAATTGCATTCACTGATAAGGAGGCATAGATAACTGTCAGTGGGGAGTCTACTTGGTGCAACATTTCTCAAAGTTTGGCAGCACAGATCAAGTGCCTTAAAATTGTTCATACCCTTTGAATCAGAAATGCAACTTTTAGGATTGTATACTACGGAAAACATGAGATATGGGGTCGAAGATTAATGTGTGAAGTTGGTCATTACTTCATCATTTACATTGGGCAAAACGATACCTACCTAATATTACCATGATAACTTAATAGTTAAACTGTGGTGCATCTACGGGATGAAATATCATGTGGCCATTACAAACCATATTTTCAGTATTTATCAAATGACAGAATGTTCACTTTATATGGTTTAATTTAAACCTTGATTATAAAACTATGTATGTAGTATTATTCAGCTTTTTTATAGAGAAAAGTGGTATGTGTATCCCCTAGAAGTTATACTATTTTTTCTTTTGTTTTGTCATAGGTAAAATATAAATATAATTTAGAGAGGGTATGCATTTTCTGCACTGAAGGAATAGAAGTTCTCATACAGTGAGGGAAAGAGAAAGTGTGAATTTAGGAGATATACATACCCACTGTTAAGGTACAGAGGAGGACTTTGGATAATTAAAAGATGGAATGACAGGAGAGGGGCCTTACGAAGTAAAAGCTAGGTGGTGTCACAATATGGAAATTAAGTGAACAAAGAAAGTTGTGACTATTTGACCAACTCAATTTTATTCTCAAATCAATTCTTTTACCTTCCGTATTATTTCCTAGGGCTGGCATAACAAATTATCACAAACTGGTAGCTTAAAACAACCGACATTTAGTCTCTCACAGTTCAGAAGGTCCAAAGTCCAAAATGAAGGTGTGGGTAAGGTTGGTTCCTTCTAGAGGCACTGAAGGAGAATCTGTTCCATGCCTTTCTCCTAGCTTTTTGTGACTGCCAGCAATTTTTGGTGTTCTGTAGCTTGTAGCTGCACCCCTCTAATCTCTGCCTCCATAGTCACCTGGTCTTCTTCCCTTTGTGTCTTTCTGTGTGTCCTCTCCTCTTCTTTTAAGGACATCAGTTATTAGGTTTAGGACTCATCCTAATCCACCATGACCTCATCTTAATTTAACTAATTACATTTGCAAAAATCCTATTTCCAAATAAAATCACATTCCAAAGCACCGATGGACATGAATTTTAGGGGGGACACTGTTCAACTTTTCCTTTTTATTTTGTTCATCTTGGAATGGGTAGAGGAAGTCAAGATGAAGGTTGAACCATCTACCATGAGCAACTCAAAGGTGCTCTGTGAATAAACCTTAGAACTGGAATGAGACAGGCACAGCTTCCTCAGCAAATGAAGGGAGGAGGTATGTGGAAATGTCATGCAATAGCGGGTTGGGTACAAACTCAGTAAGAGTTGTGCTTGAACTATCTGTTTATATTGTGCATGAAAGTTATTGTGACTAAAATTTTTCTTTTAGAACACAAGATTTGCCTTATAATTTTTGGTTAGTAGTGGTTTATGTTGTAGCTGGGAGAGACATGGTTTAAATCTGAGAAAGTATTCTTCGGTATCGGGCATAGTTCCTAGTTCTTGATTTCTACCTAAGCAACGCTGTCTTAAACGCAGAGTTTAGGAATGAACAGAACATATAACCTAGTGTAAGCACATATCGGGAAACAATACCTTTACATCTATGTGTGGCATTTGGAAAAACCAATTTTATAATTGTGCATGTGAGGCATTCACCAACTTTCCACCCTCTTGTTTTGGTAGCTAATGTATTCTTTTGCATTTAGCTAATTATACAGTGCTACAGAGCCTGCATAGCTCACAGTCTACTTAGCAATTATTTGCTGAAACTGTTTTTAATTCTCTTTGATGACATTTTCAAACATAATTTATTTTTTCCTTAACATTGCCCTATAATCCCTTATTAGGAATGCTAATCTGAAAACTTAATAACTAGACAGCTCTCTGTTATTATAATGGCAGCTACTTTAGATATTTAGTCTTTATAAATCCAGCCCTAGCATTGCTTCATTCCTTAGACAATTACTAAGAGCTGAGACCTCAACACTCAGATGCCATAAGGGGCATCTGGTAGCTTTCTTGCTTGTTGACAATGCAGCTGGCACAGTCATGATGTCTACTGTTGTGATAGTAGCGAATTATTACTAAAAAAGAATATGTGGTCTTAAAATTAAGTTATTTTTATAATTTCCCAGAAAAATGTGATCACTATCTGCAAGAAATTCCAGGATTCTTATTTTTCTTAAAGAAAAACATTTCTAAGCAGAATAGGATATCACAATAATATTTTCTAATATTGTATTTAAGAAATAGAAACATAGTGTTAAACAGATTTTAAGTAATCCATTTCAATTATCAGGTCAAATTAGGAGAAGGACAAGTCATAAGTTTCATTAAAGTTTGATACTGTCAGTCAGCCTGCTTTATAGAAACCCTTTGATCAGATCTGTTGGCCTATTTTTCAAATTTGGACTAAACTACTCACTTTCTTTTGTCCTTTCCTATTAATAAAGGGTCAGAGTAGGAAAATGTCCAAAAGACAAGTAATAGTTGGGAGAAGATAGATATAAGAATCTAGCTAAGACAGCACTAGTTTATAGTTTAAAGTTAGTTCCTTGGATCTCATAGAGGATTGAAAAAAGAACATGTCAGGAACATTTTGCATCCTTTGCTAAATCTCTGCTAAACACATTGTACATTGATAGCTTAGTTTCCCCTATATAATAATTCATATGACATATTCGTTTCAGAATTTAATGACATAGAGATGTCTTCTACTTCAAAAGAACTGATGTATTTTCTTTTTATCTGAAAATGAAAACCATGAAACCCACTGTGTTAAACATCCAGTAACCACATGGAGCTAAACATCTCCCTTTAAACTCCCCTTGTCTGCCTTTTTATATTTATATATTTTCTCATTAAGTCATGCACATAATCATAAATATGAGAAGTACAATGAAAAGAATACAAACATTCCTATTTGCTGTCATTACTCCTATGGACTATTATCATTTTGTTCTATAACACATATTTTTGGGTAGAGAAATCTATATAGAAAATGGGAGTAATTTATGCATAGCATTTTATAACTTGATATTTTACTAAAAAATGTATTATTAATATGCATACCATCTTGGATGAATCCAAAAGAATTTTGCTGAGTAAAAAAAATAAAATCCCAAATATTACATACTATGTGATTCCATTTATATAGTAATCTTGAAATGACAACATTATATAGATAAAGTATGGATTAGTAGTTGAAGAATCAACTGTCCTTTGTACAAAGATGCACTCACCCTCATCCCCAAAAAGGTTAGACACAAAATTCCAACCGTCTCTGTCTCTCTCTCTGGGCAATGATAGTACTCCTCTTATTCCGTCACAGTTCTACTTGGATATATAAGAAGCTAAAGAATAAATTTTAAAGAAAAAATTTAACTTTAAGAATAAAGTTAATAAGTATTAACTCCCAACAATCCTTATACACAATAATAAGAGAAAAAAGGGAGTAAAAAGGGAATTAGTTAATATATGCAAATATAAATTAGTTACTGTATATAAATTAGCTTATGTATGTAACAAGCAAAGAAGATGGTATGTGTAGCTGCTACAATCCTTTTTACTGTAAATGGCCATGAAGTTGTAGTTGATACTTATACCTTTCTAATTTCACTGGCCATTCCATTTTCTGTCAAGCCAGCACCATACATTGTTGTAATTCTTTGCCTGGTGATTAACTGAAGATTTGGAATCGTCAGTGGCCTTTTTTCCCATTGATTTTCCATTAACTTTTACCATTTGATATGGAAATAATAAGCATCTCAAAGAATCCCTAGTATTTCAGACAAAGTCATTGTATAGCAAAAATCCATTTTTACCCTCAATAATCAGGAACAGTTATCCCCAGTATCTCATTCTTCACCTATTGGTCCAGTGATACAGAGCCCAAAGTGTCCAGGTGACAGTCTCAACTTTGAAATCAACAGAGGTATTATTATGTCTCCTGATAAAACCCTTTCTCTCCTGATATTTAAGACCCCAAACAGTCCAGAAAAAAATTATCTGAATGGATTATTAGGTGTAATAGCAATGAGAATCACTCTCACTTTTTCTTGATTCCTATACCTATGTACTATAGAATGGAAGAAACAACACTATGTATAGGTTGCTTATTTAATTATAATCTGTATTCTGTAAGATAGTACTCCAATATTTCATGGCATTTATTTCACAACTAGCACCATAACCGAGTCTCTATTAGGCTTTTTTTTTTTTTTTTACTGTTCTGTCAGGCCAGCTCCTTCAGGATGATGGGTTATATGATAAGACCAATGATTCTATGGGCATGACCATTGCTGAAACCTCTTTTGCAGTAAAATCAAGTTCTCAGTAATGAGAAACATTTTGTGGAATATGCATAGAATAAGGCATTCCATAAATTCACAGATGGTAACGTTGGCAGGGAAAGCAAATTCATATCCAAAATGCATGACTGTTCTATTGGCCCAGTGAACATAAAGCTGCCAGGAAGGGGAAAGTTCCTTCTTCCTTCCTCCTGGCTTCCTATTTTCTTCTAGTTTTTGCTATTGTCAGGAAACCAGTTTACAAAGGAACACTATAGTTTGCTGAGTCTAATCCCAGTAGCTACACAATGCTGACTACAGAAGCATTGCTTTGAGTTCAAGAATCTAGCTTAACATTCCACCAGAACATTCCACCTCTTAGCTACTGAGCCTTTCTATGCTACTTGTGTATAAAATAGTTATCCTCTCTTCCTCTCATGCTCATGGTCACATTCTGAAAAATTTAAGTAATGTTACTATTATTTAATGAAGAGCCACATTAAATAGGAGACAGTATTACTGAAGAATCCCCCCTCCTGCCCTCCCCACCCTCCATGCAAATTCCCAGCTTTGACACAAGGCAGCTTGGAGCAATAACTCACAAATAGAATTTGCTATATGAAATCTAATAGAAATATTTTAACAAATGCTAATGATCATGGATAAATGCTTAACTACTCACATATAGAATGGAGGGAACTATAAATATCATCTTAAATAAAGCAAGATGAGACAGCTTTTAATATTAAGGAATTGGGAACATATGGTCTGTTTGCAAAATCTGGAAATAGCCTACTTGGGTGTAGAGGAAGAAATGAAAAATAGAAGAGGCTCAAAATCTTCTTTATCTGTGTCCTTATATATTTTTTCCTTTATGTCTTTCTAGGTGAAACTACTGTTACTTTTATATTGAAAAATTTTATAGTGACAGATGGGCAAAAATTTCATTAAATAGTTAAATTATAATAGTGAAAGTTATGTTTTCTTTAGAGTTATACCTTTTCACCAAATAGCCCTCTCCACTCCACACCACCCCAGAGAAAAGTCCTGGGGAGGAAGATGAGAATGCTGAATGGAAGGTAGAGAAAATTTCTCATATACTAAGAAACCTATTTGAATACTTTGAAAGAATGATTGCACTTTTGCAATTCTTCACCCTCCCTTTATGTACTCTCTTGGCTATGTGGCTTTGTAATTTCTCCTACTAAAATATGCAGAGCATATTTTCATGACCCCTGACTTTTGGGCTGGGCCAAGTGACTCACTCTGAACAACAGGATAAAGTGGAAATGATAATGATAATGTTCCAGTTTCTAGCCCAGGCCTTAATAGAGCTTGCTGGTTTGCGCTCACTTTCTTGTACTTCTGCCATGACCAGGAGAACAGATTTCTCTGTTGGTTCATGGAGGATGAGAGACTCTTGGAGCAAAGCCTTTCCAGTACACCTGAGTCTAGGTCAGCTTATCTGCAGATGAACAAGCTAAATAGATGCTTATTGAGCATTATGTGTTTGTCATGCTACGTTTTTGTGGCAATAGCTAACACACAAATTTAATGATGGCATTATGTTTGAAGTAATTCCACTGGGATATAGTGTGAGAGAACAGAAAATAAGAAAGCTATCTTGAAAAAACATTCTACTTCAAAGATGATAATGCCAAAGTCATCTCAGGGTTAAAACACCTCTCAGGAAAGAGATTCCAAAAACTCTCTGGGTAACTGTTGCTCTTTGGAAGTTTTTCCTTCTAAAGGTGAATCCAATCCACAGTATTTCAGTTTATGACACCTTCTTGCCATCAAAGATTTTTAAATCAAATTGATTAAAGCCCTTATTTTAGAAACTGTTTTCAACTTGTAAGGGAAAATCATTTTAAGAGGAAACTTATATTGCTTTTCAAGATGCTGGAAAACTCTGCATGGGTAATTAGTTAAAAGCTGACATTCAATTTAATTTAGAAAATATTTATTGAACCCCTATTTTTTGGAAGATATTTATTCTTGGTAACTATGTCTTAGAAATGATGAAACTGAGGGCCCTTAAAGATTAAGTAACATGACTAAGGTTGCATAGTAGATGACAGAGCTGGGTTTGAATTTAATTTTATGACTCCAAGTCTACTTCTTAGGAATCCTTTGCCAAAGAAAGTTTATGGAATGGAACGGCTTACTACCTTTAGCCCTGCATTCTGTAGCATATCTTTATTTCAAATAGCCTTCTTATACAGAAGAGAGGCCTAAGAGCAAATCAACTTATCAGAATAGCTTTGGGTCTTCTATTGGTCCTTATGGTAAATATGCAACCGAATCTTGACAAAGTATCAAAAAGAAAATCTTTTATGATACGAAGAGTTTTTGTTCTGACATCCCTTCAAGAGAAACTTCTCAATTTTATGCATATAAACAAATAAGAGTTACTTTAAAAAAACTAAATTATTTTTTTAAATAGTAATGAATATAGCTAATATTTATTCATCACCTTATTATATGCCAGGTACTGTGCCAAGTATTTTATAAGCATTGTTATAATTATATCTTGTAACACTTCTAAGATTATGTCTATTGTGATACTCATTTTAAAGGTAAAGAAATTCAGATAGAGAGAGGGAAAGTAACTTGTCTACATACATATAGCACAAAAGTAGTAAACCTTTCATTTGAACCCATGAAATCTGAATCAGAAATACATGCTTTAAATCACTAGACTGCCTTCTAAAGAGTACATCTCAATATCTGAAAGGTCTTTTGTTGACAATGTTCCCATGAGTGGCTGTTCAATTTGAAGACACCAGAACAAGTTCAATAGTCCTGCATAATAAAATCTGTTAGAAATATAAAGTATCAGGTAACTGATATGGGAGCTGGGGCAACAGGAGACAATGATGTTAGTTTTTTTAGAGAACAGTATACAAGGAGAGCTCTTTTAGTGGTGGTATATTAGGGAAGATTTGGAAAGGGACTAGTCAATGTGTATTCATGGTATTTAGTGCATTTTTTTGTGTGTGTGATCTAAAATCTTCTGTTTCTCCTACAAACTATTCACTTAAAAAATCACATATCTCTCTAATTCTTTGGTAAAGTGAAAAAACTTGGGGGCAGGGATAAAATGAGTTTTAATATTGTGTCTTCTAACAGCTTAAGGCCTAGATAAAATGGGCTCACAGTGATATTTAGATAGTAATGTTATGGCTGTGGTTTAAAGAGGTGGTTCCTTATGTAATATAGACCCTTGGAATATGCCTGTCCTTTTGCAGCCTCAGGAAACATTATTTTTCTCTTGAGCTTTTGGTCTATTTTTATCTTTTGGTCAATATTAAATGCAAAATTGGGTCTGATTTCCCTTTTTAATGTTGGCTGCTATGCATTTCAAATTCATCCGTCTAATACTGATTTTTTTTTTTTTTTTACCAGTTGTAGGCCTTTATTTATGTATTTAAATTATTATTAGTCTCTATTTTTTATCTGTAAAAGGGGAAACTCACATAACTGTAATGGAGGCTAAAACTTCCCTGTACATTGTAAGAACCCAATAACTATAACTTCTTTTTTTTTATTGGAGTGTAGTTGCTTTACAATATTGTGTTAGTTTCTACTGTACAGCAAAGTGAATCAGCTTTACTTATACATATATCCCCTCTTTTTTGGATTTCCTTCCCATTTAGGGTCACCACAGAGCATTGAGTAGAGTTCCCTGTGCTATACAGTAGGTTCTCATTAGTTATCTATTTTATACATAGTAGTATATGTATGTCAATCCCAATCTCCCAGTTCATCCTCCCCCTTTTCCCCCTTGGTATCCATACGTTCGTTCTCTACGTCTCATCTAATACTGTTCATATTCACACAGAATCCAGAATGAACTCTGAAAAACCTAAATAACATCCTGTCTCTCCCATAGTTTAAAACTTTTTGGCTTCCCATTGCTCTTGCAATGAAATTGAACATCTTCACAAGGTAAATTAGACCTTACCTATTTCTCTAATTTTATTTTAAAATCCAATCACACTGGCTGTTCAGGGAAACACTGAAATGTGGTCCCATCTCAGGCCCTTTACACATGCTGCTCCTTCTGCTTGGAATGCTGTTTCCTCAGAAGATGGGCTCTTCTCTCATTTCATTCAAGTCTCTTCTCAAATGTCTTTCCAACAGAAGGGTCTTCTCTGAGTACTCTTATCTAAAATAGTGCCTCCCTTTTTTAGTGCCTCAATTTTTACAATATCCTGCTTTATTCGTTGCACGTATTACTGCCTTATAGGTCTCCCCCTCCCATAATGTAAATTCCATGAAAGAAGTATTTATTTTGGTTTGTTCCTGCTGTATCTCCAGTGTAGATAGTCTATAAATATTTGTTGTCTAAATTAATGCAATAAATGTATCCTTCTTTCCAGATCTATAACATATTCTTTTATTGTTTTACTTCCTCCACCTTTTCCTATAGTTGTTCAATGTTTTCTTTGCTGAGTTTTAGATTTCCTTTTAAATTCTTTCAGGAAGGATTTGTAAAATAACCTAATAAATATATAAAAGAAACTAACAAATATAAAAATAAGTAGAACACAGTCAAAGTTAAACATATGTTGGACCTGGGTATTATAAACTCTAGGGAATTTTTTAATATAAACTCTGGTTTGACTAAGGTACTGGGAAATTGAGAAAACTAAGGAAAATAATAACTAAGATGGCAACTTAATACTCGTTCAGAAAAAGCTCATAGGAATTAATTTAGTTTAAGTCCTTATACTTGGAGCCCCCTCAAAATGTAGAGAAAAAGAAATAAAAATAAAAAATGGGAGGAAGGAGAGGGAGGGATGGTGAGAGGTAAGGAAGGAAAAAAAGGAAGGAGGAAAGGAAGGAAGTAAAGAAAGGGGGGAGGGAAGAAAATTGTGGTCAGTAATAAAGGCCAGATGAACCTAGATCTTGGGAAGTATTTGATCCTAAGATTGCTTGAAAAAGAATCATAAAGGTACAAATTTGGTTTGATGGCTGGATGGGTCATTTATGCTGCCATGTGATACTATGTAAAGTTATAGCCTCCAGCACTCTCTTTTTGTACTTGGGGTCCAGTAATTTTCTAGGAATCTATAGTTCTGGGTTATGTCAACATATACGTAAAGACCCACTTATTATCCTGTCTTTTCAAATTATTTTGTCCTTTGCTTTGCTTCCACTATCTATTTTTGAGTCCTAGATGAGGTTATTCTCCTGAATTGCTATATCTGAATTTGTGGGATGGAAAGCTAATAACTCTTATTATGTGGTGGTAAAACAGTAAATCACATGATCACCAGGTTTTGCTGTGTGGCATACATCGTGTGTTATATGTAGTGTTGGGGCAAATGGTGGAGAAAAAAAAAAACATGGTAAAATCCTATTTATTTATGGATATATTGAGCCAAGTTCTGGAAGAGAAGGATGAAAAAGAATAGAACTATCCAATTTCCAAAGCAGAGACAGGAGGAAATGCTGCTTTGTTAAAGGAGATGCTCTTATGCCTGCTGTTTAAATTGACTGAAAGTTTCATAATTTGGATCATTGCAAGGTTAAAGAGAACAACTGCTTCGTTAACTCTGTGATCAGCATTTGTGAATGGAGGTCTGAGTAGGAGATCAGATTGTGGTACCAAGTCTTTCTTAAGCACACATCTCTAAGCATTCTGGGTCAGTCAGTTGCTGTGAACCCACCATCAGATGTTTCTCACTCAGCTAAGCCTATTTCAAAGTTATGTAAGGCCATGACTATTGTGTGAAAGGATAAAGGAATGAACAGAAAAAAAAGCCAACGTGTAAAAGGCAAATATGTCAAAGAACATGTCTAAATAATTATTATTTGTGGTCATTTACCCATGTTATTAATAATGATGATGGTAGTTATAAAGTAACTAGAATAAGAATCATAACAAAGTTCATGTAGCACTCATTATAATTCAGGAATTGTTCTGATTGCTTGCCATATATTATCTGTAACCCCTTGTGATGGTTGTGATTGTTACTCATTTTACAGAGAAGTAAACTGAGATCACAGAGCTAGTAAGAGGCAGAGCCATGATTTGATATATGGAAGTTCTGGTTTCAAGAGTCTATTTTCCTAACCACTGCATGATGGGAACCCTACTGTTTTCCCAAAGAAACTCCTAACTTGGCCTGCAAAAGCTGTGACTTTTCAATTTTTGAAATATTTCTAAAACACCCAAACCAACACGAGGGGGAAGTGGGCTGTGAAAGTAGATATGTTCTATGATGCCACTGTATCCATAGATACATTGAAGATAACAAGATATATTTTTCTCCACAGCAGAACCAGGACTCTCAGATTGGTTCCCAAGGAACTTCCTTTGCTCCCAGACCATGAAGTTCTCCCTCATCTTGTCCCTCAGGATTTGGTATGTTCTAGAAATTCACTAATGCTGTTTATTTCCCAGTCCTCCCTTGTCTAAATGGAAATTATGTTTTAGGTTTTAGTTTCCTGTTTCTTCTAAACTATTGCATCTTGGTATGTTGGTGTCAGATAAGCTTTAAGATTTAAAATTTTAAGTTTCCAGACCTTCACATAGGAGCTACTCCCAAACCTGATGGAAAGAACTTCAGAAATCCTGGACTTTTGGCAAATGAGTGTAACTGGATGAGAGTACCTTGGGGAGAGGTGAGCATGTTCATGGGAGGTGAGAGGAAGTATGATTGTTGGATAGTAAAAGATAGCCTGAAGAAGGTATTTCCAATTTTATGTCAAATGTCTTACTCTCACTCCTACTTCCTTACTAACCATCTTGATTTTGTTCAGGGTGGCACTGTGACCCGTTTTCCATGCCATCTCCCCCCCCCGCAAAAAAATGCCATTTCTCAGGATTCCTTATAATTGTAGCCAAAGGAAATAGAGATTGCTGGGGTTTTCTGGAAGAAAATTTTTATTTCTTAACTGTACAAGATATGCCTTTGTTCTCGATCACTTCCTTCTACTTTCATGGAATGTAGGTAAGACACCTGGAAGTGGACTTGCTGTCTTAGATCATGAGGAAGAAAACCACATGCTCTGTTTGGCAGAGTAGAAAGGATGCTCATTTCCTCATTACTGGGGTGCTTCACTGATTTTGAAAGTGCTTACTTTCTGACTTTATGTTACAAAAAAAATTTTTTTTTTAATTTAATTTAATTTTATATTATAGTTGATTTACAATGCTGTGTTAGTTTCAGGTGAACAGCAAAGTGATTCAGTTATACATAGACATATATCCATTCTTTTCCAGATTCTTTTCAGATACAGAGTATTGAGTAGAGTTCCCTGTGCTATACAGTAGGTCCTTGTTGATTATCTATATTATATACAGTAGTGTGTATATGTTAATCCCAAATTCCAAATTTATCCCTTCTCCCGACCTTTCCCCTTTGGTAAACATAAGTTTGTTTCCAAAGTTTGTGAGTCTGTTTCTGTTTTGTAAATAATTTCATTTGTATCTTTTTTTTTAGATTCCACATATGAGTGATATCATATGATAATTGGCTTTCTCTGACTGACTTACTTCACTGAGTATGATAATCTCTAGGTCCATCCATGTTGCTGCAAATGGCATTATTTCATTCTTTTTTATGGCTGAGTAATATTCCATTGTATATATGTACCACATCTTCTTATCCATTCTTCTGTTGATGGACATTTAGGTTGCTTCCATGTTTTGGCGATTGTAAATAGTGCTGCAATAAACATTGGGGTGCATGTATCTTTTCAAATTACGGTTTTCTCCAGATACATGCCCAGGAGTGGGATTGCTGGATCATATGGTACCTCTATTTTTAGTTTTTTAAGGAACTTCAATACTGTTCTTGATAATGGTTGTACCAATTTACATGCCTGCTAACAGTGTAGGAGGATTCCCTTTTCTCTATACCCTCTGCAGCATTTATTGTTTGTAGACTTTTTGACAATGGCCATTCTGAGTGATGTGAGGTGATACCTAATTGTAGATTTGATTTGTATTTCTCTAATAATTAACGATGTTGAGCATCTTTTCATGTGCTTTTTGGCCATCTGTATGCCTTCTTTGGAGAAATGTCTTAGATCTTCTGCCCATTTTTTGATTGGGTTTTTTTTTTTTTTATATTGAGTTACATGAGCTGTTTTTATATTTTGGAGATTAATCCCTTGTCGGTCACTTTGTTCACAAATATTTTCTCCCATTCTGTGGGTTGTCTTTGTGTTCCATTTATGGTATCCTTTGCTGTGCAAAAGCTTTTAAGTTTCATTAGGTCCCATTTGTTTATTTTTGTGTTTATTTCCCTTTCTCTAGGAGATGGATCCAAAAAGAAATTGCTGCGATTTATGTCAAAGAGTGTTCTGCCTATGTTTTCCTCTAAGAGTTTTATAGTATCTGGTCTTAAATTTAGGTCTTTAATCCATTTTTGAGTTTATTTTTGTGTATGGCGTTAGAGAATGTTCTAGCTTCATTTTTTTACTTGTAACCTTACAGTTTTCACAGCACCACTTATTGAAGAGACTGTCTTTTCTCTATTGTATATTCTAGGCTCCTTTGTTGTAGATTAGTTGACCATAGGTGTGTGGCCTTATTTCTGGGCTCTGTATCCTGTTCCATTGATCTAGATTTCTGTTTTTGTGCCAGTACCATACTGTCTTGATTGCTGTAGCTTTGTAGTATAGTCTAAAGTCAGGAAGTCTAATTCCTCCAGCTCCATTTTTCTTTCTCAGGATTGCTTTGGCTATTCGGAGTCTTCTGTGTTTCCATACAAGTTTTTAAAGTTTTTGTTCTAGTTCTGTGAAAAATGCCATTGGTAATTTGATAGGGATTGCATTAAATCCATAGATTGCCTTGGGCAGTATAGTCATTTCTACAATATTGATTCTTCCAGTCCAAGAACATGGTGTATCTTTCCATCTGTTTGCGTCATCTCCGATTTCTTCCATCAGCATCTTACAGTTTTCAGAGTACAGGTCTTTTGCCTCCTTAGGTAGGTTTATTCATAGGTACTTTATTCTTTTTGATGCCATGGTAAATGGGATTGTTTTATTAATTTCTCTTTCTGTTCTTTCATTGTTAGTGTATATAAATGTAAGAGATTTCTGTGTATTAATTTTGTATCCTGAAACTTTACCACATTCATTGTTGAGCTGTAGCAGTTTTCTGGTAGCATCTTTAGGATATTCTATGCACAGTATTACGTCATCTGCAAACAGTGACAGTGTTACTTCTTATTTTCCAATTTAGATTCATTTTATTTCTTTTTTCTTCTCTGATTGCTGTGGCTAGTATTTCCAAATCTATGTTGGAAAAAAGTGGCGAGAGTGGATATGCTTGTCTTGGTCCAGGTCTTAGAGGGAATGCTTTCAGCTTTTCACTGTTGAGTATGATGTTAGCTGTAGGTTTGTCATATATGGCCGTTATTATGTTGAGGTACATTCCCTCTATGCCCACTGTCTGAAGCGTTTTTTTTTTTTTTTTTTATCGTAAATGGGTGTTGAATTTTGTCAAAACCTTTTTCTGCATCCATTGAGATGATCATAAGGTTTTTATTTTTCAGTTTGTTAATGTGGTTCATCACACTGATTGATTTGCTTATATTGAAGAATACTTGCATGTCTGGGATAAATCCCACTTGATCACGGTGTATGATCCTCTTAATGTATTGTTGGATTCAGTTTGCTAGTATTTTGTTGAGAATTTTTGCGTTTATATTCATCAGTGATATTGGCCTATAATTTTCTTTTTCTGTGGTATCTGTGTCTGGTTTTGGTTTCAGGGTGATGGTGGCCTCATGAAATGAGCTTGGGAGTGTTCCTCTGCAGTTTTTTTGGAAGAGTCTCAGAAGGATAGCTGTTAACTCATCATTAAATGTTTGATAGAATTTGCCTGTGAAGCCATCTGGTCCTGGATTTTTCTTTGTTGGAAGTTTTTTAATCACTGTTTCAATTTCAATACTTGTGATTGGTCTGTTCATATTTTCTATTTCTTCCTGGTTTAGTCTTGGAAGGTTGTATCTTTCTAAGAATTTGTTCATTTCCTCCAAGTTGTCCATTTTATTGGCTATAATTGCCTGTAGTAGTCTCTTATGAACCTTTGTATTTATGTGGTGTCAGTTGTGACTTCTCCTTTTTGTTTGTTTCTAATTTTATTGATTTGAACTCCCTCTCTTTTTTTCTTGATGAGTCTGGCTAAAGGTTTATCAATTTTGTTTATTTCTTCAAAGAACCACCTTTTACTTTCATTGATCTTTTCTATTGTTTTCTTCATCTCTATTTCATTTATTTCTGTTCTGATTGTTATGATGTCTTTCCTCCTACTAACTTTGGGTTTGTTTGTTCTTCTTTCTCTACGTGTTCTTCTTTCTCTTGCTTTAGGTGTAAGGTTAGGTTGTTTGAGATTTTTCTTATTTCCTGAGGTAAGATTATATTGGTATAAAATTCCCTCTTAAACTGCTCTTGCTGCATTTCATTGGTTTTGGATTGTCGTGTTTTTGTTGTCATTTGTCTCTAGGTATTTTTTTATTTCCTCTTTGATTTCTTCAGTGATCCATTGGTGTTGAGTAGCATATTGTTTAGCCTACATGTGTTTGTGTTTTTTACAGTTTTTTTTCTGGTAGTTTATTTCTAATCTTATAGCCTTGTGGTCAGAGAACATGCTTGATATGATTTCAATTTTCTTCAATTTATTGAGGCTGGCTTCATGGCCCAGCATGTGGTCTATCCAGGATAATGTTCCATGTGCACTTGAGAAGAATCTGTATCTTGCTGCTTTCAGATGGAATGTTCAATAAATATCAATTAAGTCAATCTAGTCTAATGTGTCATTTGAAGCCTGTGTTTCCTTGTTGATTTTCTGTCTGGATGATCTGCCCATTGACGCAAATGGGGTGTAAAAGTCCCCCACTATTATTTTTTACTGTCAACTTCTCTGTTTGTTTATGGCTGTTAGCATTTGCCTTATATATTGAGGTGCTTCTATGTTGGGTGCATATATATTTACAATTGTTATATCTTCTTCTTGGATTGATCCCTTGATCATTATGTAGTATCCTTCTTTGTCTCTTGTAACAGTCTTTATTTAAAAGTCTATTTTGTCTGATATGAGTATTGCTACTCCAGCTTTCTTTTGATTTCCATTTGTGTGGAGTATCTTTTCCATCCCCTTACTTTCAGTCTGTATGTATCCCTAGGTCTGAAGTGGGTCTCTTGTAGACAGCATATATATGGGTCTCTGTTTTTGTATCCATTCAGCAAGCCTGTGTCTTTTGGTTGGAGCATTTAATCCATTCACATTTAAGGTAATTATCAGTATGTATATTCTTTTTTTTTTAACATCTTTATTGGAGTATAATTGCTTTACAATGTTGTGTTAGTTACTGCTGTATAACAAAGTGAATCAGCTATATATATACATATATCCCCATATCCCCTCCCTCTTGCATCTCCCTCCCACCCTTCCTATCCCACCCCACTAGGTGGTCACAAAGCACCAAGCTGATCTCCCTGTGCTACGCAGCTGCTTCCCACTAGCTATCTATTTTATATTTGGTAGTGTATATATGTCCATGCCACTCTCTCACTTCTTCCCAGCATACTCTTTCCCCTCTGTGTGTCCGCAACTCCATTCTCTACGTCTGCAACTTTATTCCTGTCCTGCCCCTAGGTTCTTCAGAACTCTTTTTTTTTTCTTTTAAGATTCCATATATATGTGTACGCATACGGTATTTGTTTTTCTCTTTCTGACTTACTTCACTCTGTATGACAGACTCTAGGTCCATCCACCTCACTACAAATAACTCAATATCATTTCTCTTTATGGCTGAGTAATATTCCATTGTATATATGTGCCACATCTTCTTTATCCATTCATCTGTCGATGGACACTTAGGTTGCTTCCATGTCCTGGCTATTGTAAATAGAGCTGCAATGAACATTGTGATACATGACTCTTTTTGAATTATGGTTTTCTCAGGGTATATGCCCAGTAGTGGGATTGCTGGGTCTATGGTAGTTCTATTTTTAGTTTTTTAAGGAACCTCCATACTGTTCTCCATAGTGGCTGTATAAATTTACATTCCCTACAGTGCACCTACAATGCAAGAGGGTTCTCTTTTCTCCACACCCTCTCCAGCATTTACTGTTTATAGATTTTTTGATGGTGGCCATTCTGACTGGTGTGAGGTGATACCTCATTGTAGTTTTGATTTGCATTTCTCCAATGATTAGTGATGTTGAGCATCCTTTCATGTGTTTGTTGGCAACCTGTATATGTTCTTTGGAGAAATGTCTATTTAGGTCTTCTGCCCATTTTTGGATTGGGTTGTTTGTTTTTTTGATATTGAGCTGCTTGTATATTTTGGAGATGAATCCTTTGTCCGTTGATTCGTTTGCAAATATTTTCTCCCATTCTGAGAGTTGTCTTTTCGTCTTGTTTATGGTTTCCTTTGCTGTGCAAAAGCTTTTAAGTTTCATTAGGTCCCATTTGTTTATTTTTGTTTTTATTTCCATTTCTCTAGGAGGTGGGTCAAAAAGGATCTTGCTGTGATTTATGTCATACAGTGTTGTGCCTAAGTTTCCCTCTAAGAGTTTTATAGTGTCTGGCCTTACATTTAGGTGTTTAATCCATTCTGAGATTATTTTTGTGTATGGTGTTAGGAAGTGTCTAATTTCATTGTTTTACATGTAGCTGTCCAGTTTTCCCAGCACCACTTAATGAAGAGGCTGTGTTTTCTCCATTGTATATTCTTGCCGCCTTTATCAAAGATAAGTTGACCATATGTGCGTGGGTTTATCTCTGGGCTCTCTATCCTGTTCCATTGATCTATATTTCTGTTTTTGTGCCAGTACCATACTGTCTTGATTAGTGTAGCTTTGTAGTATAGTCTGAAGTCAGGGAGCCTGATTCCTCCAGCTCCATTTTTCTTTCTCAATATTGCTTTGGTTATTCGGGGTCTTTTGTGTTTCCCTACAAATTGTGAAATTTTTTCTCCTAGTTCTGTGAAAAATGCCATTAGTAGTTTGATAGGGATTGCATTGAATCTGTAGATTGCTTTGGGTAGTATAGTGATTTTCACATTGATTCTTCCAATCCAAGAACATGGTATATCTCTCCATCTGTTTGTATCATCTTTAATTTCTTTCATCAGTGTCTTATAGTTTTCTGCATACAGGTCTTTTGTCTCCTTAGGTAGGTTTATTCCTAGGTATTTTATTCCTTTTGCAATGGTAAATGGGAGTGTTTCCTTAATTTCTCTGTCAGATTTTTCATCATTATTGTATAGGAACGCAAGAGATTTCTGTGCATTAATTTTGTATCCTGCAACTTTACCAAATTCATTGATTAGCTCTAGTAGTTTTCTGGTAGCATCTTTAGGATTATCTATGTATAGTATCATGTCCTCTGCAGAGTGACAGTTTTGCTTCTTCTTTTCTGATTTGGATTCCTTTTATTTCTTTTTCTTCTCTGATTGCTGTGGCTAAAACTTCCAAAATTATGTTGAATAGTAGTGGTGAGAGTGGGCAACCTTGTCTTGTTCCTGATCTTAGAGGAAATGGTTTCAGTTTTTCACCATTGAGAATGATGTTGGCTGTTGGTTTGTATTTATTGCTCTTATTATGTTGAGGTAAGTTCCCTCTTTGCCTACTTCCTGGAGAGTTTTTATCATAAATGGTTGTTGAATTTTGTCAAAAGCTTTTTCTGCATCTATTGAGATGATCATATGGTTTTTATCCTTCAGTTTGTTAATATGGTGTATCACATTGATTGATTTACGTATGTTGAAGAATCCTTGCATCACTGGGATAAACACCACTTGATCATGGTGTATGATCCTTTTAATGTGTTACTGGATTCTGTTTGCTAGTATTTTGTTGAGGATGTTTGTATCTATATTCATCAGTGATATTGGTCTGTAATTTTCTTTTTTTGTAGTATCTTTGTCTGGTTTTGGTATCAGGGTGATGGTGGCCTCATAGAATGAGTTTGGGAGTGTTCCTTCCTCTGCAATTTTTTGGAAGAGTCTGAGAAGGATGGGTGTTAGCTCTTCTCTAAATGTTTGATAGAATTCACCTGTGAAGCCATCTGGTCCTGGACTTTTGTTTGTTGGAAGATTTTTAATCACAGTTTCAATTTCAGTGCTTGTGATTGGTCTGTTCATATTTTCTATTTCTTCCTGGTTCAGTTGTGGAAGGTTGTTCTTTTCTAAGAATGTGTCCATTTTGTCCAGGCTTAGCAATACAATGCTACCTCAAGAAACAAGAAAAATCTCAAACAACCTAACCTTACACCTAAAGCAATTAGAGAAAGAAGAACAAAAAAACCCCAAATTTAGCAGAAGGAAAGAAATCATAAAGATCAAACAGAAATAAATGAAAAAGCAATGAAGGAAACAGTAGCAAAGATCAATAAAACTAAAAGCTGGTTCTTTGAGGAGATAAACAAAATTGCCAAACCATTAGCCCGACTCATCAAGAAAAAAGGGAGAAGACTCAAATCAACAGAATTAGAAATGAAAAAGAAGTAACAACTGACAATTCAGAAATACAAAGGATCATAAGAGATTACCACAAGAAACTTTATGCCAATAATATAGGTAGTGTTTCAAAAAGAGGTGGAAGGAAGGCAAAGAAAGGGATAGAAAGGAAAAGCAGGAAATGAAATGGAAGAAAAAACATCTTAAAATGTCTTTAAAGAGTGAGAAATATTATGCCCAATTTCACTTTTTTTTTAACAGCTACAGTTTTTCTCCTGAACTAAATAAAAGGAGAGAATTGTCCAATGGGCTTTAGGCTTTGCCTGAGGCAGAAGGTGCACAGCATACACAAAATGAATATAGTGTTTTTATCATAAAATTACTTAGCCCTATATGTAAAAATGCCTAGTCTTCTAGCAGGCATGCAGTAGACCAATTTATCCCTTACGTACCATACTGAAGACATACTGATAGTCTATGCAATAATTTTTGTAGTACTTTTCATTTAAAGCATCTAGGTTAAACATCTAAGAAAGAATGAGAAATGACAATATGATTGAAAAATATGTATATACACATATGGATAAATACACACATGGATCTATACATACGGATATATATATATATATATATATGGATTAGTATAGTATATATTTGAATGACAGGCTTTGGTATTAGTATAAGTCAAGATAACTTATTAAGAAGGAGGTTTTAATCTGTGTGTGAATAGATGTATATATTTATTCCTATGTATAATTAACATGATAGTATATTCTATTTGGGGGAATGAATGTATTTCGTTGAAGTAGAAATTGTAAAACAACAGCACTATACTATAATCCTAGTTTTACATTTGGCGAACTTAAGACAACAGTTATTTCTGTACCGTCACAGAGATAGTACCACACCCAAATAACTTTTCTCTCTTTTAAAAACTCAAAAACAGAGAAAATAATTAGAATCAGTTATTGCTTAACAGGAAGTAAAACCTATTCCAAGCTTTCTGTTGGGAAGAAGAAAGTAAGTTGTAAATGTCCTGCTTAATTAATTACATGTTAACACTTTTCAGTTGAACTTTCAGTTTTCTGGGGATACTGCTGGGATAGTTGTGCCAAAAATTTTATGCTCCCTTTTGATGGGTCAAAATGGTCAGCTAGATTATTTTTTTGTAATTGAAAATTGTTCTCCAGAAGAGCTCCGTTACCTTTCCATTGTACCATAGAGTAGAAAATTCTGAAAAATATATATGTACCTATAGAAAGTGCTGTATGTCTTCTTCCTATGTATGGATCCAGGTCCACATCAAGATATCAATCTTTCCAGGATACAGTAACTTGCATCATCTTAATGTCTTCCTGATATTTTTCCATTTCATCTTTGCATGTGTATGATATATTGACTAATCACAGACTACTCTCTTTGGAGATATTTGTCAGGCTCTAATTTTTACTTAGATAGCAAATGGACTTAATCATTCCTGAGTGTGAACTCAGGGTCTAAGTAGGGGCCTTCCTATGAATACATTACATCCGCATACCAAGATTTGAACACTTATCCCTGGGGATCCTACCAGCATACCAGGGAAGTACTCTGAAACCTTGAAGCAGATAGGCCCATCTACAGTCTCAGCCAAGAAGTTCTTAAACTTATTATAGCAAAGCAACACTGCTCACCTTAAGGAGAAATCTACAACATGCAAATTCTTAAAAATTTATTCTTTGGTTCCTGTACCTTGTACTCTGCCACCTGCTCTCTGTATAAAACTGCTTGCCACACTATTTTATTTTCCTGGTTTCCACTTAGCTCCAGCTCTCCTCCATTCACTTGGTTGGTGTGTTTACATATAATGTTGAGTGCTTTTTCTTGGAAAAAACATCCAGTCTCTGTTTTCAGATACCCTCTCCTTCCCCCTGCTTCTCTCCCCAAAATGGTATCTGGGTATGGCATGGGGGAAGGAAGCTGTGAAACTTAGGGGACACCAAGGTATAAGTGTAGGAAAAATTAGAGTCAGTATCCCTCCATCTTGCCCAGGTGACATGTCTTGTTCTGCTGGCATTTGCAGCTTGTTTGTGACTATTATAACTTACAGTCTCGTCTCCTGCCTTCCTTACTTTCCACTGGCCTGTGACAAGTGGTTCTGCCCTTAACCTTTCTTATGGATTTGCTACACTTCACCATAGAGTCCCATCCAGGCCTGAGGTTTGTCACAGAGCATCCATACTACAAGGGAGGTCAGGACGGCTCTAAACCAGGACCCTTCTTCACCTGACCATGCTGTGCTGCCATGTTAATTTGTGCCCCAGGTTAGGGAGCTTTTTCTGAGGCTCAAAACAGGAAGTAATTTGTATGCTCTACTCTCCCTATCATCAGTATTTACCTAAGGCTCACCTTCCCCTTTCCAGATTTGGCCCAGAGAGAGGAAAATCAGAGCATGAATGTTTGACCTGTTTGTTCTCCTTTCCATCAGTCCCAGAGTCAGAAAATGTGTAAAATTTTCATTTCTCTCAATCATATCCTTCTACCAGTAAGCGCCAAGACTTCTTGCTGAGTAGGAATATCTTTTCAACCTACATGAATAAGGCATGGGGTGGATAAAAGTATTTGGAAACTCCTCTCAAGACCGTTGTCAATTGCAAAGTTGTTATCTAAAATGTAAATGGCAAGGCAAAATTATTTTCTTTAACATGAAGTGTTAAAAGAAATTTGCCTTGCCACTTATATTTTAGAAAAAATTCACATCTTTAACTTCTAGTTCTAAATCAATAAGGTTATCTTTGGCTAAATACTTAACTGAGAACTTATCCCTCTATTGTTTCACTTTTGGTTCTTCCAATATCAAGTACCTGGAGGAGCTGGATCTATACAAGAAGGCTTTCACATCACCATTTGGATAGCCAAAGCCACAGCCACAAATGATGTCTGAGAGAGATCTAAACGGGAGATAAGGGGTGGCATACCTGTTCTATTCAATCTTCATTTTTTTAAAGTCAGATTTATTGAGATAGATTTCACATACCATACAATTCACCCATTTAAAGTGTACAATTTTTCAATGTTTTTTTCTTGCATATTGACAGATATGTGCAATTATCATCACTGTCAATTTTAGAACATTTCATCACCTGAAAAAGAAAGCTCATGCCCTTTAGCTGTCGCTTCTCATCATCTCTCCTCCCCCTCCCCCAGGCTTAATCAACAACCCACTTTCTGTCTCTATAGATTTCCCTATTCTGAACTTTCATACGAATGGGATCATATAGTATGTGGACTCATATGACTAGTTTCTTTCATTTGTCACAATGTTGTCAAGGTTCACCAAGTGTAACAAACATTTAGCAGTACTTCGTTCCTTTTTATGGCCAAATATTACTCCATTGTATGGCTACGTCATATTTTGTTTATCCATTTGTCTGTTGATAGACATTTGAGTTGTTTCTACCTTTTGGCTATTGTGAACGATCCAGCAGTAAACATTGGCATACCTGTTACTGAAAACAGGGACACAAACAGATGTTCTGGATATATTTATTGCTGGATATGATAACTCTGCTTAACTTTTTGAGGAATCACCAAACTTTTCCACAGTGTCTGTGATATTTTACATTCCTGCCAGAAGTGCACAAGGGTTCCAATTTCCCCATATCCTCACCAACATTTATTATTTTCTATTTTTTATAATAACCATTCTAATAGATGTGAAGTGGTATCTCATTATAGTTTAAATTTGTATTTCCCTAGTGATATTGAGCATCTTTTCATGTCCTTATTAATCATTTGTATATCTTTGGAGAAATGTCTATTCAAGTCCTTAGCCTATCATTTAATTGGGTTTATGTTTTTTTGTTGTTGTGGAGTTGCAGGAGTTCTTTATATATTCTGGGTATTAGTCCATTACCAGGTATACGATTTGCAAAAATCATGTTTATAGTTTTAGCTCTTAAATTTAGGTCTTTGATCCATTTTAAGTTAATATTTATATATGGTGTGAACTTCATTCTTTTGCATCTAGATATACATTTGTTCTAGCCCCATTTGTTGAAAAGACTATTCCTTCCAGTGAATGGTCTTGGTACCCTTGTTGAAGATCAATTTATCTTAGAAGAGGGGGGTCTGCTTTTTGTCTAAGTCAGATTATATATTGATAACTATTTGTGTTATAGAAGAATAGCTTCAAGAAAAAGAAATCTTCATGGACATTCTAAGTGTTGATTGGTGATGGACTATTACCAATAGCAAAATCAGTGGCAAAACCATTTTCAGAAAAACAGTTCAAATCATTTGTTTGGTGACTCATTGCAGAAGTTAATTCTGTAAGAGCAGTAGACAATTAGGTATGGACAGAATGCAGATTTGTGCTCCTGACAAAATACTATTTTTTTCAAAACCAAAAAGTGAATGTATCTGCAAACCAACAGTAATGTGATCATAATCAAAGCTTTGACCCTCAAGCAGGGAATATCTTGCCTCAGAGTGTATAAGCAACTCATGCGTAATTTCTACTGACAATAAAATTACAACACAGCACAGATCTTTGTCAGCAATATCATGACTGCTTTAAATGTGAAGGTCATATTACAAAATACAAGGTGACAAATTACTGAAACTCTTTTGATAAAGATATTCTACAGTACTTTACCAAGATCTGAATACTCATCAAAATGTTGCTATATTCAAATCAGAACCAATAAGCAAAGTTTAAATATATTTCCTAAGAATTCCTAGAACCATTAATAGAATTTAATTTGTATGAATTACATAGTACAGTAATTATGTTTTTCTTTTCAAATTCTTTATCTGTAGTTAATACCAAGGTGAAATAAAAGTTCTATTCTTCTTAATCAGAGAACCAGGAAAGTAAACTTAGCTACTGTCTGGAATAATTATGAGCCTTTGAGTGTGTGTGTATGTGTGTGTGTTTATATGGATGTGGTTGTGTGCCAAGAAAAACTCAAAAACAAGTAATTAGGTTGGAAACTGCTACTCCTAATGGAGATTCCAACATTTATTAAGAAAACTTAATGAGTTTTAAGATGAGTATATATTATTTAGATACAACATGGACACACTTATTAGCCTAAATACTTCTAATTAGCATTAATAAATGTATTCACTGAACATCCAGAAATAATATCCCTGCCTGCTCTTCTTGGATGAAGTAACCACTTCATTAATCTTAATATCAATGCTCTCCCATAGTATGTAGTACTGGTAGTTAATAACAAGAAAAGCAATGCTGCCACAAAAATGTCTTCCCATATTAATATGGCAACACTAATTGCTGCCTAGCTCCTAAAATAGTTTGAAGAGAAAATCACAGGTATTTGGTTTTTTTTGTTTTTTCCTATTATTTTTTTCTGAAAGAGCGCCTAGTGACACAATTCTCAGCAAGACCTGAGTAAGCTAAAGTCAAAACAACTACTCAATTATTTAAAGAGCCTAAGTTCTGAAGTATTCTTTCAGCACTTTTTTGAGGAAAACGTTATTTCTTCTGTTCTGTGTCTAAGGTGATCCTTCACGCTTACCCAGCTCTGCCATAAAGGCTTTGGTATCTGATGTGAATGCCAACAATCCTAACGATGAGTTCAAGCTTTGAAGTTTTAACTGGTCTTATTCATTTCACTCCAGATATTAGAGTTTAGGAACAAAGAAAGTTGGGGTGAGGTTGAATGGAAGAGAGAAATTGGGTGATAGATTAGGCTGGCCAACTTAGTCCATACTGGTCTTTGCAGGTAGTGGTGACCAAATGATCAAGATATGGACAATGCAATGTTAAAGAAAATTTCTGGTGGGCTTTCTGAAAAACCTTTATAAAAGGACTGAATTTAGCTGGCATGGAATTTTCTTTCTCCTTTAACTTTGCCTACTGGTTCCAGGGAAGTAGACATAATGCCTGCAGGATCATCAGTCATCTTGTGATCATCAGAACAAAGCCCACGTGCTAAAAAAATGGCAGAATAGAAAATAAGAAACTAGCTCATGGGCAGTTGCAGTCATCCTGGAGCTCGACCCCAAACATCTTGTTCCTTAAGAAATTAAACTTCTCTCAGTTTAAGCAACTAGAGTTTTATGTTTCTAGATCTAAATATAAATTTAAATTATACAAGAGATGGGGTGCCTGTCTTCAGTATGTATGTTTAGAGAATTTATTACAAAGTTTTTTAGAGTAAATCCCACTATCAACTTTGTTCTGGTTTGGAAGTCAAAAATTACTTTATCTGTCAGTCAGTGTTACCCAGTTGAGACTTAAGAAAATATTATACCTACTTGTCAATAAAGGCCCCAACTCAAGGAATAAAACTGTGAGGAAAACAACGATGTTAGTCAGAACCTGAGTGTTGAGGAGGACCGTGAAGGTGAGTGCCTGCTGCCTCAAGGCCATGGCATAACGCTCTGGCACCTGTGGGTGTGTTTGTATTGAGGAATGTGTATGTGTGAGAGAGAGAAATGCAACTGGGAAATATGGAAACAGACATTGAGTAACTTGTTTTTTTGAGACTTTATGAACAACATAAATCTTTAATCAAGGTAAATAATATAATCTATGCATATCTCTTTTTCATGGAAAGACCTATCCTTTGCATATTAGATCATTTTTTTCCAGATTTGGGGAGAAGGCATTTTTGTTCCACTCCTCTGGGATCCATGTAAGTATGATGGCAAAATGAGGATGAGAAAGGATTTGTAATTTCAAGTTATTTTTACTTCTGTGTCTCTCCATCCCATTCCCCACCTTTACTTTCACTTCCCCTATCCCTAGGGGCCTTATATTTTCTCTCTCCTCTTTTCCCTTCCTCCCCCATCTCCAAAATCAGATCAGAGATCAATGTAAGATTTGGACCTGGCTTGCCTGGCACTGCTAGAGGGTCTTTACCCAGAGATTCTAAGTTGGTGAGGGGAATAGAACATCACTAACTAACTTGTCTCAAGTCAGCACACAGGGTGAGCTACAAACGTACATGATTTCTTGCAGCATCACAGTAATACCATAGCTCCCAGTATTAGTCATCCATTTATAGCCTCCTGTCTGAATTTCTGATGCCTAGTTCATCCAAGTAGTAGAAGGAAGAAAACAAATAGAATCATGATTTTCAATCATGATTGAACATTAGAATTGCCTGGGGGTGCTTCTTTTTAAAAAATGATGCTTGAACCCCCAATTTTACCAATAAATCAGAATAAATACTGAAGCTCACACTTTAATTCTTTATATGCTTTTCAGGTGGTTTTCATTAGCAGATGAGGTTGAGAACCACTAAATCAGAAGCTAGAAAGGCAGCTTGGCCCTGAGCTAGAGTTACAGGTACAAATAATCGCGGCTTCTGGAGTGTTAGACCACTTACTTTTTAATGAGTGTCACTTGCTACTTAAAAATCATGCGAGATACACCCTTTGCTTCCAAATCAAATTTCTAAGCCTGATTTTCCAGCTTCTTCATTCTCCCATAGGCAATTTATGGTCCAGCCATTTCACATTGTTTCTTGCCTTGTCCACCTCTCTGACTTGACTGTCAGCTCCTGGAGAGCATGGACTGTGGCTTCTCACTCTGTAGACCTGATTATAACCCAATGCCAGACACAAATAAGGGACACAAAAATAAGTCCAGAATCGTGTGGATTTGTGTGATCATCTCGGTTGGTCAGTAAGTCAATCTGAAATGAGGCTTATATAATATACGTATTCATGGACAACTGTCAACTTCAATGTATGGATAGATAAAGATTTACTCATTCAACATTTATTGTGAAATTATCATAAAGTGGACATTGTGCTGAGACCTAAGGACACACTGTGAAGTGGATGTGAGTTGTCTTTGGGGAACTCACATTTTAGTGCATGTCATTTATAAATACTGAAAAGCATACAAAGAGGTGAGAAAAACATGCTCTCGTTCAGCGTGATAAATATTAAATATAGACATTAGATTAACTATTATATTTCTCATTTATGCTTAATTATCATGCAATACAATAATAAAAATATTGTTAAACATATGTCAGATTGACTGTTGAAAGTCATATGTTAGTACAACACACACCCCTGCTAACATGTTTTTAGTATTCTACTCCCAATATATCAATAGTATGGCTGTTTGTTTGCTGACAAATTGATTCAACTACTTCTTCCTGGGGAATCTTCCATAATTTATACAATTTATCCCTTATTTAAGAAAGGATATTTCAGGGCTTCCCTGGTGGCACAGTGGTCAAGAATCTGCCTGCCAGTGCAGGGGACAAGGGTTTGAGCCCTGGTCCAGGAAGATCCCACACGCTGCGGAGCAGCTAAGCCTGTGCTGCATAACAAGAGAAGCCACTGCAATGAGAAGCCTGCGCACCGCAACGAGAGTAGCCCCCACTCGCCGCAACTAGAGAAAGCCCGCGCGCAGCAACGAAGACCCAATGCAGCCAAAAATAAATAAATTAATTAAAAAAGAATATTTCAGAGAGGTTAAATAAGAAAGATAAATGAAGTATCACAGGGAGAGACATATAGGAGTTGATGAAATTAAATAATGTGGGCATAAAGAGCATGGATTTGGGAAGATTGGGAATGGATGGCAGGAGTTATACATAAATGTATATGTACATGTCAGTCCCACACTGCTGTATTTAAAATAGATGACCAACAAGGACCTACTGTATAACACAGGGAACTCTGCTCAATATTCTGTAATAACTAAATGGGAAAAGAATTTGCAAAAGAATAGATACATGTATAACTGAATCACTTTGCTGTATACCTGAAACTAACACAAGATTGTTAATCAACTATACTCCAGCATAAAATAAAATAGAATAAAAGTATACGTAAACTTCCATTGTATTTAAAGGTACCCCTTGCACTATTTTAAAAAGGAATATTAAAGGAAAATATTTTCCTCCAATCATTAATTACTCCTTTTTCCTTTTTTCTAGCCAATATGCTATAATCAGAGCTTATAATGATGTTGACTCTGAGTTATGAAGAAAGGAAAAGGGTGGTTAAATATAAAACTAAAATATTAAAACAGATTTAAGAAATGCAGCTCAACATCAGAATTTCTTTGACAAGACATGTATCTCTTTGGATAGAGAATACGTTTTACTTTTCAAAGTTATGTCAAATTACATAACTCTTTGGGGCTTACATATCGTGAATCAAAGTTCTGGAGTAACGGAGGGAGTGTAGGACAAACGGGACCTTGGGCACCAGAAGCAGAAGAGGACAATCCAAAGACGAATGGGCTTTTCCGGACAAGGATCAGACTTCTCCCTGGAGGGAGAGCTGACCTCCCACAGCAGAGCAATGGCTACATCAGCTGCTTGCTGCACTTTTACAGATCAAAATCATGAACCAAATACCCTGTAATGAACCACCCCCAGCTGCCACTCTGTGCCCTCCTAAGAGTGATTTTGATTGAAATGAACTTCTTTTAAAAAATAACAATGCCTAGGTCAACTAATCTATGACAAAGGAGGCAAGGATATACAATGGAGAAAAGACAGTCTCTTCAATAAGTGGTGCTGGGAAAACTGGACAGCTACATGTAAAAGAATGAAATTAGAACATTCCCTAACACCATACACAAAAATAAACTCAAAATGCATTCGAGATCTAAATGTAAGGCCAGACACTATAAAACTCTTAGTGGGAAACATAGGAAGAACACTCTTTGACATAAATCACAGCAAGATCTTTTTTGATCCACCTCCTAGAGTAATGGAAATAAAAACAAAAATAAACAAATGGGAACTAATGAAACTTCAAAGCTTTTGCACAGCAAAGGAAACCATAAACAAGACGAAAAGACAACCCTCAGAATGGGAGAAAATATTTGCAAACAAATCAGCGGACAAAAGATTAATCTCCAAAATATATAAACAGCTCATTCAGCTCAATATTAAAAAAACAAACAACCCAATCCAGAAATGCGCAGAAGACCTAAATAGACATTTCTCCAAAGAAGACATACAGATGGCCAAGAAGCACATGAAAAGCTGCTCAACATCATTAATTATTAGGGAAATGCAAATCAAAACTACAATGAGGTATCACCTCACACCAGTTAGAATGGGCATCATCAGAAAATCTACAAACAGTAAATGCTGAAGAGGGTGTGGAGAAAAGGGAACCCTCTTGCACTGTTGGTGGGAATGTAAATTGATACAGCCACTATGGAGAACAGTATGGAGGTTCCTTGAAAAACTAAAAATAGAACTACCATATGACCCAGCAATCCCGCTACAGGGCATATACCCAGAGAAAACCGTAATTCAAAAAGATACATGTACCCCAATGTTCACTGCAGCACCATTTACAATAGTCAGTACATGGAAGCAACCTAAGTGCCCATTGACAGACGAATGGATAAAGAAGATGTGGTACATGTATACAATGGACTATTACTCAGCCATAAAAAGGAATGAAACTGGGTCATTTGTAGAGATGTGGATGGATCTAGACATACAGAGTGAAGTAAGTCAGAAAGAAAAACAAATATCGTATATTAATGCATATATGTGGAACCTAGAAAAATGGTACAGATGAACTGGTTTGCAGGGCAGAAATAGAGACACAGATGTAGAGAACAAACGTATGGACACCAAGGGGGGAAAGTGGCCGAGGGGGGTGGTGGTGGTGTGATGAATTGGGAGATTGGGATTGACATGTATACACTAATATGTATAAAATGGATAACTAATAAGAACCTGCTGTATAAAAAAATAAATAAAATTAAATTTAAAAAAAAGCAATGCCTAATGCAAACATCTTTGTCACTGGTATTGACAGTGTGGCTCTAAAATTTAGGCTTGCTCTGGGTCTGGCATCTTTTGAAATATATAAGAAGAATAATGGAGTGAACATACAGGGTCTCATTTCACTCTGAGCAATATAATTTACTCTGTGGGAATCATGAAAGCAAAATTAGAAAGAGATGAAGGCGTTGGTTAGCCTGCAAGGCCTGCCTATCCTTGTTTGATTGGTTTGCTTTTCATTTTCTGAAGCACAACCTAGGGCCTTATAACCAACTTGCTGCCTCAGTTGAAATATGCTCTTGTCACTGGGAAATGTATTTCCAATTCCCAAACAGAAGTTGCTGGACAGAAGTACAATTACATTCCAAAGCAACATACACATTTGATATGTTGCAAGTCTTTTAGAGACATGTTTTTTACCCCTTGTGTTAAAATAGAATTGAAGGAAAATATGACCAAAGGCTTATATATAGTAATAAGGAAGTATATGGTAAGACTTAGTTCTTCCCACAGAATCTATCTTAGAGAAAATAACTCAGTAATTACTTTCTCTTACAGTAGAGATGTGTTGCTTTGCGGACAATGGAGCACTAAATAGATTCTACAATATACATTTAATGGATATATCAGTAGCTGTCCTGGCCTAGGCAATAAACTCAACAAGTGTCATCAAGTGACATGGGTCCAGATTTTAGTTTACTACTTTTTAAGAAACCTACTTTTAAGTGTGAAGCCTTTTGAGAAACCTGAGAGATACTACTTCAAGGTTTATATTAATAGTCATAAGTCATGTTGATATTACATACTTTTTACATGATGTGATAAGAATGGCACTTTACCTCTGTGGTCTTCTTCCTCAAAATCCATAACCTCAGTCTAAAACATCAGACAATTCCCAACGGAGGGACAGTCTGCAAAGTACCTGAACATTACTCCTCAAAACTGTCCAGGTCATAAAAACAAGAACAATCTGAAAAACTGTCACAGCCAGGAAGAGCCTCAGAGGACATGAGACTAAATGTAATGTGGTATCTTGGCTGGGGTCCTGTGACAGAAAGAGGACATTGGGTAAAAACTAAGGAAAGCTGAATAAAGGATAGACTTTGGTTAATAATAATGCATCAATATTGGTTAATTAATTGTGATAAATATACCATATTAATGTAAGATATTAATGATAGTGGAAACTGGGTATAGAATATGGGAACTCTCTGTACTATCTTTGCAACTTTTCTCTAAAATCTAAATCTATTCTAAAAAGTTTATTAACAGTGAAGCTCTTTATTTTTTCCTGTACTAATATTGTATTAATATTTCAGAATTCATTTTACAGGTGAGAAAATTGAGAGTCATAGAATTTAAGTGATTTTGAGCTACATGACTACACATGTAAATAGAAGAATAAATACCTGAAATCAGGTCTGCTCATTTTCAAGGGCAGCGCTCTTTTTACCAGGTTTAAAGCCTGAGTTTCTTACAAGGGTTTGAACACACATCCTGACTGGCAACTTAACAGCTTATCTCACTAACTCACTTCCTTCAAGTCTTTGCTCAAACCTCACCTCCTCCAGTGAGTCTGTTCTGACCATTGCATTTAATATGACACAGAAATTCTGCTTTCTTTTCCCTTAACACTTCTCATCTTCTAACATACCATATAATTGACTAATTTATTATCATGCTTGTTGCTTATTGTTTATTTTCCCCCATTAAAGTATGTTATAGATCACAGATCTTTATTATATTCACTGAGCACACCAAACAGTGCCGAGCACACAGAAGGTTCTTAATAAATGTCTGCTGAATGACTGAATCAACCAATCTCAGCCCAGTTGGAATTTCTGGGGAAATATCTTCTGTTCTTTGAGTAAGGTCTTTGCATATTCTCAACTCACATGATTCATTCTACAGAGGTGGGAAATTACTTCATTTTGTTCAGCCTCTTCATTTTAATTTACCTGTCATGACCTGTGCTTGTAACCGTCTTTTCTGTATCTTAATTTTTTTGTGCTTTTGACACTTCATTCCTCCAAGTCTTCTTCCTGAACTCATATTGCTAACACTAACTACACAAAAAAGATAACAAGTGTTGGTGAGTGGGTGGAGAAAAGAGAACCCTTGTACACTGTTAGTGGGAAAGTTAATTGATATAGTTATTATGAAAAACAGTATGTAAGTTCCTCAAAAATTTAAAAATGGAACTACCAATATTTCCACTTCTAGGCATATCTCCAAAGGAAATGAAATCACTATCTTGAAGAAATATATGCTGTATCACGTTCATTGCAGCATTATTCATAGTCATGATGTAGAAACAACTTAAGTGTCTGTCAACGGATTAATGGATGAAGAAAATGTTTTATGTATATATAGTGAAATATTATTCAGCCTTAAAAAAGAAGGAAAGCCCGCCATTTGCAACAACACGAATGAATTTGGAGTGCATTATTCTAAGGGAAATAACCCAGAGAGAGACAAATACTGTATCTTCTCACTTGTATGTGAAATCTAAAAAAGTAGAACTCACTGAAGCAGAGTAGAATAGTGGTTGTCAAGGGCTGGGGAATGGGGGAAACAGGGAGATATTGGTCAAAGGCTACAAACTTACAGTTATAAGATTAATAATTCTGGTGATCTACTACTGTACCATATACTTGAAATTTACTAAGAGAGTAGATCTTAAGTGTTCTCACCACACACACACATACAAAGGTAACTATGTGAGGTGATGGATATATTAATTTGCTTGATTGTGGTAATCATTCCACAGTGTATACATATATCAAATTATCAATGGTAGATCTTAAATATATACAATTTTTTATTGGTCAATTATACCTAAATAAAGCTGGAAAATAAAAATAAAGTAAAATAACTATAGTGTCAGTAGTCATTGATATGCAGTTATATCCATTTATTCCTTGTTATTCTGAAATAAATTTCTATAATATCAAACATTCTTATTTTTTCATATAGCCTGTAAATTAGGAAAGCAGATCTCATTTTTTTTCTATGTATTTCCTAACTATTTGTCTGTAAGAACTGATATTATCACAGGATTACTGAGGAAGCCTGAAGGGGTCTCCTGTTTCTTTTCTTTCACTCATATTGCGTTGCCTTTCTCCTGCTGTTGAAATTAAAGAGCATTTCCCAGCAACATGTCAGCCATTGTTATGTCTATTTTCCCCTGATACATGTATATCAGAAAAGCATAAATGAGCATGATCAAATATGTTGTAAAAACTCTGTGTCTAAAGGGATTAACCAGTACTTATATGTGCATTATCTATTGTGTTCATTATTTCTGCAGCTGAAAAGGAGCAGTTTGGGTTTGGTGGCGCCTCGCTTCACCTGATCAGAGAACTTTTATGGAAGCTGTTGCATTTATGTGAAACAATAAAATATTTCAGAAGCTAAATTTGCATGTGAGGTTTGTCTCTTGTACCTCCCCTCTAGTGCAGTAAGCTCAGTATATTATCAAAGCCACTCCGTTAACTGTTTAGAATCTAAAATGAGGCTCTTCTGAGTACAGGACAAGGCTAAAGTTATAAACCCCCCAGACTGACCATTTGTCATCGATACTAAAAATGGAACCTAATGATCTATAAGATCTTTTTCAATTATAATATTCATTTTCCATGCATTCAACAAGTGGTTATTGAGAATTTACTATACAAAAGATTATTAAAAGCACTGAGGGAGCCATGCGGATAAAACAAGAAGAACATTGCCCTCGGGTAGCATACATGCCAAATCGTAACAGATAAAGCAAAATAGAAAGCAATATACTACAAAAAGAACGAAAAAGTATAATATCAGGATATCTCAGCAGGGAGATGAAGAAGGAAGGGACACCTACTGGAGGAGTTCTAGTAAGACTCTGAGATAGATAGCGTGGAATCAGGCAGATTGTGGTATGAAAAGTCAGTGGAGATGCATTTGCATGAAAAAGATACTTGTTAGACATGAATGCTTGGGTGAAAATGAACAGTATACATTTAAAGTAAGGAAACATATGTAGAAGAAGAGAAGAATCGGTAATTGAGCGCTCCATGAAAAATAACAACATTTAAGGGAATGATGAAGAAATTGACAGCAGTAATTAAGCCAAAATAGAAGAAAAACAAGAAAATATTAGTCTCCTGCAAATCAAAGGAGTAAAGAGTCTAAAGAATGAGATCAGCAGTGTTAGATGCTCAAGAGGGTCTATTTAGTGAGTGGTGAAATGAGCCATTGGGTTAATGATTTTTAGTTCACTGGTGATCTTATCAAGGTCGATTTCAAAATGAATAGAAAATCTAAACTGAAATGAGTTAAAGAATAGAAGGAGCTAAAGAAGTGGAAAATAATTAGAGGCTTAGCTTAAATAATGTATCAGTGAAGGAAAAGAATAACAGATGGTGATGTTTTGAGTGCAAGGTAAGGTTGCAGTAAGGTTTTTAAGGATGAAGGCAGTTCGAACAACATACAGACAGAATAGAATCATATTAGAAAAGGGAAGAATGAAAACACAAGATTAAAGGTAACTTTTGAATCAAGGACCTGGGGAAACTGAGAGGGATGATTGAGTACATAGGTGGAGTTAGCGCTTTGAAGAGAAAAAGACACATGACTGACTCTGAAATGAGTACAATTCATGTACTTTTAGGGGAGAGATGGGGCAAGCAAGTTACAGGGTCTCATGCAGATTACATCCATTTTGTCTGTGAAGTAAAAGACAAGCCTCCCCCCCCCCCTTTTTTTAAGAATGAGGTATTTAAAGGAAGAAAGAGGTCTGTAGAAGTATAATAAAGTCTATATCATGTTTAAACTTCTGTAAATCATTTGCAACCAATAGAAGTGATATACTCAGAACTGTTCTTTTGGAAGAGTATCTCTCAGTGTGATGTATTGTGAATTGAGAAGTTAAAATGAAGGGTAGTAGACAAGCTAGAAAACTACTGAAATCGTCCACGCAAAAAGCAATGAGTGTTTTATTTGGAAGTATTAGTAGTGAGAGTAAGAAGGAACAAAAGTAAAACATGCAGCATTTGGCAATTATTTTCTTATGCAAATTTTTACACCTAATATTTCATTTATTTTTATTATCAATCTGAATTGATAGAATACGTTTTGTATAACCCATCCTACAAATTAAAAAAATAAGAGAAATTAAATAACTTTCTAAGAAAACACAAAATTGATTATAAACCAGAGTTAGAACAAAGTTGCCCTTACTTTCTGTCCATACATTTTATCATTAAACTACATTAAAGTCACTACCTCCAGTCCAGAATTCTAGTGTGACACTTTTTTCACTCTTTTTTTCTATATTCAACCACCAAAACCTGTAGGTCCTCTTTTCTTCACATGACCCCAATTATCCTTTCCACCTCTGCCCCACACTCTTGCTTTATTTAGTTTAGATCCTCATCATGTCCTGCCAGGACACTAAAAAGAGGCATCAAATGATTTCCTGCCCTTCCATTGCATCCTTTGCCATGAAAAATCTTGTCATGACACTCCCCTGTTTGTAGAAGATAAATTAAAATTTGAGTTTTTGCATGAATCTGAATGCATATTCCTAGATGATAACTTGTTTTCTGACTTAGAATATCATTTCCCATAAGACTGTGTTCAGGGGCTATTGACCCATTCCCGTATCCACATTTATATTACTTTTCTCTGCCTTATATAGCAAAGTCTATAATTTAAGCAGAGACTTAAGCAAAAGATCCAATGCTTTTGATTAATTTGGACTTTTGTTCATAAATAAGTTTGAAAAATCTCGATCGGTTCAGGCTAGATTTCCTTTTAAAATTATGGAAATTTTTATTATTTTTGTTTTCTTTTTTCTTATAATTGGTCTTCACGACCTCTACAGTACCTAGATAGAAGATGCATAAAGTCATCAATGATAAAACTTTAATATATTTTTAGTTAGCAGTAAATTCCTCAGCCAGTCAACTGAATAATATAAAGATTTTAATAAGCACATCAATCAAACTGCTAGAAAGGCTCACACTAAACTTGTGCTTATCCTAGAGTGCAAAGGCTTGATATTCTAATTCCAAAAGTCTAAATGACCTTAGAATGATAAGCTAATGAATATAGCTCAGTTTGTTCCTTCTATTAACAATAATATTTATTAATTTCTTTGTTATGTATATGGAGAAGGGATACTTAGAAGATGATTTATTTTTTAATGAAGTGTTTCTCTTCAGTAAAAACGTTTCTAACTTGTACCTTCTAAAGTATCACCTGATGCAATTTTACCTGATGTAGATCTGAGATATGTCCATTATCAACTAAATGAAAAATACTTTATGGTCCTTACCACAAAGCAGTAATGTGATTCAAATAAAGTAATCTGGATAGTCCTTGCAGTATTTGTGAAAACTTTCCCCTTTATGACCTTTGCTAGCATATTTGAGTAACAAAATTGAAACAGATTAAAAATAATAATTTTTCCAATTGGTAGAGTTTCTAAATTACTCAGTGGAAGCAAAATCAGCATTTTCATGGGACATCAATTTTCATTGCTTCATTCCCTCTTAATTGATGAAAATTCCTGAGATGACACAGAGAACCCTCTTTGTATTCCAGCCATAGGTGTTTCTATTAAATTAGTCTTACCTATGCTCCCTCAAAGAACAATTAATGCATTAGATCATAGCTAAAGTCTCTCAAGAAAACCAGTGCTACAAATAGAAAAATTGAAAAATCTTATTCACCATTTCTTTGATCATAGTCTTTAAATTGAAACCAGAAGTCGCCTATGCTTCTGTCAAATCAGTTGGAACTGTTTGAAAGCTCAAATTGAAGTTCATATACTCAACAAATCAAAGGCTAAATGAGCTGTCTGAAAGTCTAACAGTGTGATGAAGAGCCGTGTAATTTTTCATGTAAGTTGGTCAAGTTACCTCTGCATGATATGCTGCAACTGCTATAGTGCTTTATATTATCATCCCACTCTTACCTGATGACTACAAAATGTTTCATGGAACCCTTAGCAGTAGTAGAACTTAGCAAAAAAGCAAAGCTCTAGTGTGCATAAATATATATGCTTATAAATATATCATAATATTTTCACATAGTTAGAAAACGCTAATTATGCTTCTCTCTATTAAAAATTTTGAGGAATTAAATGTTCTTCGTGTGATAGTCCTATGATGTTTGGTTTGTGTTGTTATTTTGCTTTATCCCAAAGTATTTCATGTGGCTCTTAAGAGTCATTCAGTGCTCCTAACCGTCCAGTAATCTTGCATGAGTTCAAATCTTATATATTTCCCTAACTATCTTGATTTGGAGGTATTAATGTGTAGGACTAAGTAGGGTATTGTTATATGTATTTTCCAAACAGAAATTTGGGACATATCCTATAACAACTCATTTTAGGAAGAACAGTATGTAGATAAGCAAGGAGAGCGCTCAAGGTCTTATTGTCTTAATTACTCAGGGTCCACCAGAGTCTCCCGAGTTTGTCAATGTAAGTCTTTGGGGCCACGTAACAAACTAGGCACAGTAGTCCTGATGTAATCTGACCAGAGAGGAATAAATGAAATTATCTCTTTGGTCTAATACTTGCGATGAAGTCTAAGATTTATGATTGTATTATCTTTATTAGCAGCTGAATAGAAAACTTCAAGTTATCCCTTTCCATGTGTAGAAAAATGGCTCTTTGTATCTAAATGTATGAATTTGCATTTGTCTCTACTTAATTTCCTATTCATAAATTTTATAAACATTAGCGTGGCATAGGTGTAACATGAGCTATTAAGACAGAGCTGGGATAAAATTTTTCTTCTGCCACTGGTTATGCCATTTAACTTTTATATGCCTTTTAAAAAATCAAGAATAATAATGTCTATTTTGGGTAGTTATTACCAAATGAGATGCAGTGTATAAAGTGGCCTAGTCAGCACATAGTAGTTACTCCAAAATGTAGTAATTAGAATTATGATTACTATTTCTGCTCAATATTTTTAGAAACTTGATTCTGTCATCTTGTATATTAGATAGCCCAAAAAAGTCATAACTGTGCTTTACTTTTATCTATATTCAATCATTGATACAAATGTTAGGGAAAAACAAAGACAAGGTCGAGAACATGATGCAACAAAGACTTCATTCTAGGTTGAAATCTATTCATTAATGAATAATTGGCACATAAATATTCAACCAGCTATGGAGCAGTAAAATGTGGTAATTATTTAACCCCATAGATAATTGCAGGGTATCAAGAGGCATTTTCTTGTACACCCTGCTTAAATGCACACAAACATGCACGCACAAATACACACGCGCAACAAACATGGGCATACCCATACCAACGTTAAGATAAAATATCAAGCCGTTCTAGCAAGTCTTGTAAGGTGAGCCTATGATAACTCTTGGTAATTGCCAATTTTGCCACTACTTACTCATAAAATTTGTTTAGCTAGTTCTTCAATATATTTCTTCATTTCTGTCATCTACTATTTTTATCTTCTTGAAAATTAAAAGAACCTTTTCTCATCTGATTTCTGTTATGAGGCCTTGAGTTCATTTGTGATCACATCTTCTATGTCTACTCTCTAGCAGGATTTCAATTCACTAAGGCCTAAAGATTTAAGTTAACTCAAGGGAGCTTATCAATCTCTCTCATTCTCTCTCCAAGCTATACTTATGCTGCCTCCACACCATCAGTTACATTATATCTATTTTCATTATTACTATTATTTTACTCATCTTTCAACTTGAAGTTTGTCTTAATAATTTTATGACAGAGCTTTCTTACAATTCTGCACTACTTGAGGATTGTTTGTTCATACCACTCCTACAGCACTAATAATACAATTTATAATGTTGTACATTAACTTTTCTCATCTTATATTTACTTTTTGTAGACCCTATTGTGCCTTGAGCACAAACTGTGAGAAGTAAAAATTTTTAAGCACAGTGTGTAGTGATAGATAGTCCTTCAATGATCATTGAAGAGCATCACCGAACCTCTGTTTCTTTATCTATAAAAAGTTGAAGTTGGACTACATGCTCTTTAAATATCTCTCCAAACTCAAAATGCTTAGACTAGTGTAATAGCCTACAAGCTCCCCAAAGCAGGAGGCATATGTGTCCTGTTCATTCTTAGCTCCCTGGGCACTTAATATAGTAAATAGCATATATTCATTCATTCATTCAACAAAATTTCATTGTGTATAAGCTACTCTTCAAGGTACTTGGCCTACAGAAATAAACAAATCCCTTCCCTGATGGATTTTCTAGTAAGAGGAGAAATAATGACCAGTATTTTAGAAGTTTATTAGTGATGAATACAACAGGAATAGTGATCAGAAGTGCCAGGGTTGGGTTTGCATTTTTCAATAGAGTGGTCAGTGTAGGCCTCTCTGTGAAGGTTACATTTGAGCAAAGATTAGAAGGATGTGGGGGTGAACCATACAGACATATAGAGAAAGGGTTTTCCTGGAAGCAGGAAGAGCCAGTGATACTTCCAATGTTGTGACTGTCCAATTGACCAGGAAGGAACCAGAGAGACTAGAACTGAAGAGGTCAGAGAAGTAGCAGGAGCCAGTGATGGGCCTTGTGCTTCACTGTGAAGACGGTGACCTGACTTTCATAAGATGGGGAACCCTTGGACAGTTCTGAACCCAGAGGTGGCATGATCTGATTTATATTTAAAAGGTAACGCTGGCTGCTAGGTTGAGATTAGACTGTAGAAGGAACAAGGAATAGGAGCAGGAATACAATCTAGAAATGATGATGGTTTTGACAAGCAGTGGAGGTGGTGGGAAGTGATAGGGTTTTGAGCATATTTTGAAAGTAGAGACAACAGGAGTTTTTGAAAGAAACAAAAATCAAGAATAACTCCAAAGTTTGGGGCCTGTCCAATTGGAAGGATGGGGTTACCACTAACTGAGCTATAGTGGAGCAAGTTTGTGCGGGAGGACCAGGAATTTAGTTGGATATATTTGGTTTGAGATGTCTATTTGGCATCAATAATTGCTCAGTAAATGTGTGTTGACTGATTACATTTAACATGTGTAACATATTTTCTTTTGTATATATCACATGTAATCAGAAAAATTAAAATTGTAAGAGCTGGCTTTCAAAACCTTTCTTCATTATAAAAAAATTTTCCCCACTGTATTAATATTGCCTATCTTAGTGCAATGGAGGGGAAAAAAGAAATTCTAAGGATTTAGAGGAGTAGATAATTTGGTATGTAGTGATTGATTAAACATGCGATTGCCACAATATGCAAAAGTAGGGCAAATTTCCATTATATTTTTAAATAGTATAGACCAACGTCCATTTGAGAAAAATCTCCATTAGAATGCACAGTCTGCATGTATTTTTTTGTTTAGAATTGCAGTGGGTGAAAAGGGTGCTCTTAGTGAAAAATTGTGAGAACGTCTGCAGATATTTGAAAACATTTTAATTCACATAATTGCAAAAAGTGCAAAAGCTGTTAGTAAAAAACATTATTTTTCATTATTTTAATTGATTAAACAATTTCCAGTAAACAGATGTTTCCCTAGACCTAAATCTTCAATCATTGGCTGATTAGGATCACACCCTGTCTTTATGGCTTAAATTGTCTCAGTATTGGTAATGGCAGCTTACATGTTTGTGTGAGTAGCACAAATATATACATATATATATACACAATGTATATTTATATGTGTGTGTGTGCTTAATGCATTACAAAAGCTTATTTTTTTAACATTTAGGCTTTATGCTTTATTCATTTTTGCATATGTGCCAAAATATCCTTGCGATGAAACATAAAAAACATGATAGGGGAAGTTCAGCAATTAACTTCCAGAAAGTGGAGGGAAAATAAGAATTATAAACTAAAGAATACTTTCATAGTATAGCTCAATAGAAATTACCCCAAATTTAATTATTCCAAAATTATAGGAAAAAAAGTTTACCAGTTTTATTACTTAGTAGGTTTTGAAAGTCAACATTTTTGTGTATGATTTTGTTTTTGCAAGGTTTTCTTAGGGTATTCTGAGCATTTATCTAGCAGAGTGTATAGGTAGAGATACTGGATCAGGACAATACAAGCTCTCTAACTACTACACAGGGACATCCCCATTTCCAAGGCCTAAATAACGTACCCTCAGCCCAGTGCTCTCTGCCCTAATTTGAACCAGTAAACAATCTTCAAGCTTTGAATTCAGCTTCTTAGAAATCATGATTGCAGGAAAGCCATGAGTCGCATAAGAGAGTGAAATATGAGAAGGAAGAAATGGAGTGACATCAGCAAGATGGTGAGATAGAAGTTTCTAGTGCTTGTGCCCTCACAGAAACATCAATTTGAATGACCATCCACACATGAGAATACCTTCACAAGAGGTAAAGATTCCAGGTGAAAGATGATACATCTGGGTGGAGCACAGAAATAAGAACAATGCATTGATGACTATAGACAGGAAGTTTTATATTACCCACCTCATCCCTCCCTCAAGCCTAAGCAGCCCAGCTCCTCAGAGAGAGACACTTCCCAGTGGGGGAAGGAGAGTGAACTGATCACCTGACCTCACTATGAACCTCAGTACCACGCCAGCCACTGTGGCCTCAGGCACCTATGAACTCAGGCTCCTGACCGACCCCACACTCCAAACTGGCAGTTGTGACCCCAGCCTACAGGCCAGCACCTGCAAACGCAGACTCTGGGTACACCCCAGCACAAAACTGGTCCTCTTTTCCCCAGGATCCAAGCTGGCACCTGTGAATCCAGGTACCGCACTGGTGCCCATGAACCCGGGCTCCAGGCCCAAACCTGTGGCACCAGGCCAGCACTCACAGATTCAGACTCCAGGCCAGCAGCCTCGGTCCCAGGCTCCAAGCCCATGCCAGTTGCCAGACTGGCTCATGGCTCCAGGCTCCAGGCCCACGCCAGTGCCAGACCAGTCCCTGTAGCACCAGGCTTCGGTAGACCCAAGGTCCAGCCTGTCCCAGTAAACCTAAAGTTAGCAGAAGGAAGTAAATAATAAAGATTAGAGCAGAAATAAATAAAATAGAGACTAGAAAAACAATAGAAAAGATCATTAAAACTAAGAATTGGCTTTTTGAAAAGATCAAGTTGACAAACCTTTAGCTTGACTAAGAAAAAAGAGAGAAGACTCAAAATAAATGAAATCAGAAATGAAAAGGAGATATCACAATTGATGCCACAGAAATACAAAGGATCATAAGAGACTAATATGCACATTTATATGCCAACAAATTGAATAATCAGGAAGAAATGGGTAAGTTTCTAGAACCACACAAGCTACCAAGATTTAATTATGAAGAATTAGAAAATCTGAACAGACCAATATCAAGTAAAGAGATTGAATCAGTAACCAAAAACCTCAACAGTAGCCAACAGGTACATAAATAGATGCTCAACATCTACTTGAGCATTAGAAAAATGCAAATCAAAACCACAATGAGATATCACTTCATGTCTGTTAGAATGGCCATCATCAAAAATGTAAGAGATAACATACGCTAGTGTGGATGTAAGAGACCCCTTATGCACCGTTGGTGGGATTGTAAATTGGTGCAGCCACCATGGAAAAGAGAATGGAGGACCCTCAAAAAGTTAAACATAGAACTACCATATGATCAAGCAATTTCATTTCTGGGAATATATCCAAATAAAATAAAAACACTAACTCGATAAGCTATCTGCACCCCCATGTTCATAGCACCATTATTTACAATAGCCAAGGTATAGTAACAACCTGAGTGTCCACTGACAGATTAACAGATAAAGAAGTTGTGCCATATATACATATATACACACACACACAAACACACACAATGGAATATTATTCAGCCATAAAAAATGAGGAAATCTTGCCATTTGTGACAAAATGGATGGGCCTTTAGGCATTATGCTAAGTGAAATAAATCATACAAAGAAAGACAAATACCATATGATCTCATTTATATGTGGAATCTAAATAAAAAACAAAGACACCCCAAACTCATAGAAAAAGAGATTAGATTTGTGGTTACTAGCGGCAGGAGTTGGGGAGAGGGAGAATTTGATGAAGGTAGTCAAGAGGTACGAACTTCCAGTTATAAGATGCATAAGTCCTAGGGATGTGATGTACAACATGATGGCTATAGGTACCACTGCTGTATGATATATAGGAAAGCTGTTCAGAGAGTAAATCCTAAGAGTTGTCATCACAAGTAGAGAAGTTGTTTTTCTTTTTTTTTCTGTTTATTTTTATTGTAGTGTATGGTAAGATGGATGTTAACTAAACTATTGTGGCAATCATTTCACAATATATGTAAGTCAAACCTTTATGCTGTGCACGTGAAACTCATACAGTGCTTTATGTCAATTATATCTCAATAAAACTGGAAAAAATAAATAATAAAAATATAACAATTTTAAAAAACAAAACAAAAAACTCCCAACAAATAAAAGCCTAAGACCAGATGGCTTCACTGGTGAATTCTACCAAACATTGAAAGAAGAATTAATATCAGTCCTTCTCAAACTCTTCCAAAAATAGAAGAGGAGGAAACACTTCCAAATACATTTTAACGAGGGCAGCATTATCCTGATACCAAAGCCAGACAAGGACATTACAAAAAAGAAAACTATAGGGCAATATCCCTGATGAACATAGATGTAAAAATGTACAACAAAATACTAGCAAACTGAATTCAACAGCACATTAAAAGGGTAATATCCCTGTGATACAAGGAAGATTCAACACACACAAATCAATATATCTGGTATACCAGATTAAGAGTTAAAGATAAAAATCATATGATCATCTGTCATCTCAATAGATACAGAAAAAGCATTTGGCAAATGCAACATCATGATGAAAATTCTCAACAAATTAGGTTTAGAAGGGATGTACCTCAACATATAACAAAGGTCATATATGACAAGCCCACAGCTAACATCATACTCAGTGGTGAAAAGCTAAAAGCTTTTTCTCTAATTTCAGGAACAGGACAAGAATGCTTACTCTTATCAGTGAAAGATCTATACAGTGAAATCCATAAAACATTAACGTGAGAAATTGAAATTAGAATTATACCACTTGTTCATGGATTGGAAGAATTAATATTGTTAAAATGTCCATACTGCCCAAAGCAATCTACAGATTCAGCTCAATCCATATCAAACTCCCAATGGTTACTTCACAGAAATAGAAAAAAAAATCCTAAAATTCATATGGAATACAAAAGATTTGAATAGCCAAAATAATCTTGAGCAAAAAGAACACGGTTGGAGGCATCATACTATCTGATTTTAAATATGCTACAAAACTGTAGTAATCAGAACATCATGATACCAGTATACAAACAGATATATAGACCAATAGAAAAGAATAGAGAGCCCAGAAGTAAATACATACATTTATGGTCAATATATTTTTAACAAAATTGTCAAGAACACACAATGGGAAAGGCCAGTCTTTTTAATAAATGGTGTTGGGAAAATTAGTTTTCCTTATGCAGAATAATGAAATTGGACCCTTATCTCACCACATATGCAAAAATCAACTCAAAATGGATTAAAGATTTAAATGTAAGACCTAAAACCATAAAACTATTAGAAGAAAACAGAGGGAAAGCTTCATGACATTGGTCTTGGCAATTAGTTTTTTGGATATGACCCTCCAAAGCATAGGCAATAAAAGCAAAAACAGACAAATGGGATTGTATCAAACTAAAAAAAATTCTGCATAGCAAAGAAACCAGTGAACAGAGTGAAGAGACAACCTACAAAATGGGAGAAAATATTTGCAAACTGTATATCTGATAAGGCTTTAATATCCAAAACATAAAAGGAACTCAAACAACTCAATAGCAAGAAAACAAATAACCTGATTTAAGAAATGGGCAAAGGACCTGCATAGACATCTCCTAAAAGAAGACATCTCTTAAAAGAAGACATACAAATGACCATAAGATATATGAAAATATGCTCAACATCACTAATCATAGGGAGAAGCAAATGAAAACCACAATGAACTATGACATCACACCTGTTAGGATGACTATTATCAAAAGAGAAGCAGTAACAATTTTTGGCAAGGATGTAGGGAAAAGGGAACGCTTGTTCACTGTTGGTGGGAATGTAAACTGGTGTAGTCACTATGGAAAAAAGTATGGAGGTTCCACACAAAAAAATTAAAAATAGAACTGCCACATGATCCAGCAATCCCAACTTCTGGGTGTATACCCAAAGGAAATGAAATCAGGATCTGAAAGAGATATCTGCACTCAGCGTTATTCACAATGCCAAGGTCTGGAACCAACCCAAGTGTCTGTCGATGGATGAATAGATAAAGAAGATGAGAAGACATTATATATATATGTGTGTGTGTATATATATATATATATTCTAATATATATTAGAATATTTTAAAATAGAATATATATTATACATATAAAATTCTATTCTATATATATAGAGAGAATGGAATATGTTTCTGCCATGAGAAAGAAGAAAATCCTGTCATTTGCAACAATGAATGAATCTGGAGGACATTATGTTAATGAAATAAGCCAGACAGGGAAAGACAGACATTGTATGATTTCACTTATATGTGGAATCTAAAACAAAAAAATAGAACTTTTAGAAGCAGAGAGCAAGAGCTGGTAGGGTGGGGGATATGCTGATCAAAGGGTACAAAGTTATAGTTACTTAGGATAAATAAGTCTAGTGTTCTAATGTATAGGCCTGATGACTATAGTTAATAGTACTATATTGAATACTGTAAGTATGCTAAGAGATTAGATTTAAGATGTACTCATTATGGAAAAAATGGTAACTAGGTAAGATGACATGTTAATTAGTGTGACTGTAGTAATCATGTCAGTATTTACATGTATATCAAATTATCATATTGTATGCCTTAAATATGTACTATTTTTAATAAAAATTTATAAATTATAAAAAGAGTGAAATATGTCAGGTAGAATTAACATCTGCCATCATTGTGTTTTTACATACTGCCTTGTACACCCATCTCCTTTAAAAATGAGAGCCTGATCAATTTGCGGTCTGCTTCACAAAGGTAATTTTCTGCAACTGCAGACCTGGGACCAGGCTCTGAACCAAAGCTACTATCCAAGAAATTAGCATAGCTCAAAAGTCAAGTAGCTTGTTTATTTTTTTCTATGACATAATTTGCTGGTTTTTTCCTGCTATTTTCTTCTTACTCAGCGTCTGTTTTCAGCAATATAATCGTAAATTAGAAGTCAGTGCTTATTTAAGATCAATCAGAATGGGAAGTATTACTGAAATTAAAATATAAGTCAACGAGAAAATAATTTGGCATGTACACTTTAAAATTTTTGCTGAGTTTTGAAGACATACAGTGTTAATAGGAGGCAAAATACCCTTGTGTTAACTGTGCAGCCAACTGTTAAATGAGAAAAGTGTCTTATTTTTAATTTTGAAGATTAACTATTTTTGAACACTAGTGATCTTCCTTTTAAAGCAGTCTAATTAAATTCTTCGTTTAAGCCATCTAGGCTAGAAAGATCGTTATATCAAGAAAAATATTTAAACTTGTTTTTATCTGCAAATCAAGGGCCCTTTTTACTGTGATATTTAATTAACTTAACAATTTTTGATCGTTTTAATATGAAAGTTTCTGTCCATTATAAAAGGCACAAATAAATAATAGGCACAATAAATAAAAGGTACAAATAAAAAGAGGCATAGGCCCTTGATGTTTGTGAAGTAAAGGTATTTTTTTGCACCGCTCCAGGTATGTGTAGATTCTCCCTGCACCATGGTGTCCACTCCAACCTGGCAGCCATTCACAAATCCCTATGAAATATCTCACGTAAGTCAACATCTCGTTTATTTGGCTCTCTTTCCCTGGATTCCAGATCAAAATACACCTGTCCTCTATAACTGTAAATCCATTCAGTATACTGAAGCATTTTAATAGCATAGTGAGTATTCCTTAAGCAACACATATTTTTTCTTAGCAGCAGCATTACTTGGGAGTCTGTTAGAAATGCACAACCTCAATTTTTACCCCAGAACTTTGAATCAGAATCTGCCATTTTATAATGATCCCCCCCTAGTGATTTCTGAACACATTAAACTTTCACAAGTATTACTTTAGAGAGAAACCCTTAGTCCTGAAATTGTACTTTCAAATATTTTATCTACCTTTTCTAATTTTTGGCATTAAATTGTTTACTTTTTATTACCCCTTTAATATATGAAGGCTCTGTAATGATGTGCAATTTTTTAAATTCTAGGTATTGGCAATTTGTGTTTTCTTGCCAATTATTTCTTTGTTCTACAGACTTCTAAATTAATATTGCTCTGATGAGATAATATACTTTGTATTATTTTGATACTTTGATGTTTACTGAGTTTTTATGACCCAGAATTTTGTCCACCTTGGTGAATGTTTCATATGCACTTGAAAATAATGTATATTCTATAATCGTTAGATGTAGTAGTCCATCAAAGTCAAATAAGCCAATTTCTTAATAGTGTTATCAAGCATTCTATATCTTTACCGACTTTTATGATTCCTATCAGTTATTGATAGGGTAGTATTAAAATTTCTAAAGTTCCGTGTAGATTTGTCTATGTTTTCTTTAAATCTGTCAGTTTTGTTTTTATATTTTGAAGTTATGTTATTATGTACATACAGATATATCTTTGGAAATAATTTTGGGGATGAAGTACAGCACAGTTTGTCTGATGTTAACATACCCACCTCTTCTTTCTTATGCTTAGGGTCCTCAAGGTATACATTTCCCCATCATTTTATTTTAAAGCAGTCTGTTTTATATCATATTCCTTTGAGACATCATATAGACAGGTCTTGCTTTTTTTTATTTAGTCTTATAATCAAGACCTTTTAATTGAAGTGTTTATTCCTTTTCCATTTATTGTAAGTTTGATATTTGTTCCAAAATTGATATATTTATTCCTCAGTTTTCTGTCTTTTTTTTGATAGATAATATTTTTTCTAGTATTTGATTTGTATTTCCTCTGTTGAGTTTTGAGATATACCTCTTTGTATTTTATTTGATTACAATATGTATCTTTAACTTATCACAATCTACAGTCAAACAATACATGAAATTTACAAGAGTGTAATTCTATTTAACGCTCTCCTGCCCTATGTGCTCTTGTTACATATCTTCTGAGTATTCTACAAATGCTGCCACATATAGTATTTTTTTTGCCTTAAACAATTACCTTCTATTAGAAAAATTTAAAGATATATTTTAAAGTTTCATCATATATAAATATGCGTGTGTGTTTATGTATAATTTGGTGTCATTTTCCCTTTGACCTAGTATCCTTTGAGACATTTTATGCGTGTAAAAGGTAAGGGTTTTTACATACACATTAGTATGCTATCCACATTGTTCTGTGCCTTAATACTTTTGATTTTTAAATGTTAGAAAATTTCCATGCAGATATGTTACATTTTATAAGAGCTGCATGATTTTCCATTGTATGGATATACTATAATTGATTTAAATAAGCCCCTGTTGAGTATTATTTGATGTTAAAAACAATGTTTCAGTGAACAATCTTCCATTTATATCTTTATGGACAAGTGAAGATTTCTATAGAATAAATATATGTGTGGAACTACATATCAAAGAAAATGTTTACTTTAATTGTCATAGCTGCCCCCAAAAATGTTGTACCAATTTACCGTTCCATCTACAGCATATGAGAATGCCTAATTCTATGACTTATTTTTTAATAGTTATTGGCTATAATTTATACACAACAAAATTCACTCTTTTAGGAGTACAGTTTGATAAATTTTCTAATTGTATAAGGTTGTATAACTTCCATTACAATAAAAATACAGAACTGTTCCACCACCCTTAAAGGCTCCCTTATGACCATTTGAAGTGAACCCTTATCCTTTATCCTTGTCTCCAGGCAACCACTGATCTGTTTTCTGTCATTATTTGCCTTTTATAGAAGTTCATATAAAGAGAATCATATGGTAGCTGTCTTTTGTTTTTGAATTCTTTCACTTAGCAAAAATTTTTTTATTTACATCCATGGTGTTGTTCTTTTTATTGCTGACTGGTATTTCATAGCATGGTTAAAAGATAATTTGTTTATCCATTCACCATTTGATGGACAACTTGGACTGTTTCCAGATTTTGATTATGATGAATAATACTGCTATAAATATTCATGTATAAGTTGTATGTACATGTTTTCATTTCATTTTATTTTGTTTATATGATCTTACACAAGAACAGGATTGCTAAATCATATGATAAGTGACATAATATACTGTTTTAAATTTCCCAAATTGGCTGTGCCATTTTGCAATTCTATCAGCAATGTATGAGCATTCAAGTTGCCCCACATTCTCTCCCATACTTGATAATATCATGTTATTTTTTTTTAATTTAACCATTCTAATGGGTGTTAGTGGTTTTAATTGCATGTCCCTGATGACTGATGATGTTGAGCATCTCTCAGGTGTTTATTGGTCATTCATATACCTTCTTTGTGAAGTATCTGTGCAAGTGTTTGACCCATTTTTTATTTGTTTGTTTGCTTTCTTATCATTTTCATGCTACTGACACATATGAGGAAAGAGGCATGAGAAAATGGACTTGGAAAAGGAAGCAACGCTTGTATCTGATTATCACATAAGAAGGACTCATTAAGTGATTTCAAGCTTTTCTTTAAACAGTGGTTCTGAAATCTGGCTACGTACTAGAATCCCCTGGAAAGATTAGAAACCTATCAATGCCCAGGTTCTACCAAAATGCAATTAAATTGGAATGGGTAGTGGTGAGAGAGTCTCAGTAGTTATTAAATCTCTCCACATGATCCAATTGTGCATATAGGATTGACCACAACTTCTTTATAAACTTTTGACAGTGGCAGAATTTTCAAAAAGATTGAAGCCAAGTGGGCTTTAAATCCCATTATGTATATTTAATTCAAAGAACGAAATAATGCCATTTGCAGCAACATGAATGGACCTAGAGATTGTCATACTGAGTGAAGTACGTCAGACTGAGAAAGACAAATGTCATATGATATTGCTTATATGTGGAAACTAAAAAAATGGTACAAATGAACTTATTTACAAAACAGAAATAGAGTCACAGATATAGAAAATAAACCTATGGTTACCAGGGGGGGAAAGGGGGTAGGGATAAACTGGGCAATTGGGATTGACATATACACACTACTATATATAAAATAGATAACTAATAAGGACCTACTGTATAGCACAGGAAACTCTACTTAATAATCTGTAATGACCTATATGGGAAAAGAATCTAAAAAAGAGTGGGTATATGTATATGTATAACTGATTCACTTTGCTGTACACCTGAAACTCATACAACATTGTAAATCAACTATACTCTAATAAAGAATTTAAAAAATACAAAAAAAAAGTTAAAGTGTTATATGTTGGTTAAAATATAGAATGAAATATGCTCCTCTTGAAATAAGATTGGCAATTAGAGCAGATTGTTAAAAACAGTGATGAATGAGAAGATAAAGTGTACTTAGATGCTTTTTCTTTTAGTATGAATCTAAACAGATATCCTCTTAAATGTGGTGTTTTCTTTAAGTTAGTAAACCTTGATATTTTAATAAAGAAAACTATTCTGTCAAAAAAGTATAATTAAATGGAATATGAATCAATCTCTCTACTTATTAATTAAATTTAGTTGTTTGGATCATGAAGCTCAAGATCAACAGACACTAATTATTTACTAATATTAAATAAATGTGTCCATTAATAGGAGTTAAAGTGAGATGAATTTTAGCTCACTGTAAAATGGGAAGAACACTCTAAAGACATGCCCCTGCAACATCTAGTATATAATATCTAGGATATCTCTTCCTAGCAGTGTGCCTGTGGGATACAAAACAATCAATACTTATTTTAGGTAAATAAATGGATACTTCAGGAGGAAATAGAGTCCCCACCACTACAGTGTATTTAAGCAGAAGCTAGAGGGCCATCTGCCAGAGATCCTGCTGAAAAGATTTCTGAGGGGGTAGAAAATTGGTGAAGATGGCTTATAAAGCCCCTTTGACCTCTAAAATTATTTGATCCTGCATCTTCAGTATATTGACATTTGCACTTCACAATACCTTGCTGATCTTTCACCTGCTGTGGGAGAATAATGAAGTTTTAACAGAAAAGCTTTTTGACCCAATTCTTTTTTCATATTTGAAGAACTCTTATTTTTTCTTAGGGTAGGCAGAAGTGTGTAGAGACATGCAGGCTCTGAAAATTGAATTGGTAACACATTGACAGGAAGTGAAGTTGACTTCACTGCAAAAGTTTAGTATGGAAAGCGGTAACTAAATGAGAGCACTGTCCCAAACAAGCCTAAGACATTGTGATTTTAGTTGCTCAAAACGATACATCTCATTCTTGTGTTTTAAATCAGATTCTCCTTCCCCAACTTTGAAGTTGTGTGATTTGGAGTCAGTTATGCCTATTGCCTGAAGACCAACTTTATTAGCTTTCCATCACCCCAATAAATAGGAGTCCAGTCTAAATGTGACATTAATAATGTTTTATCATGCTGACAGCTCAACTTATTACTTATCCTTTGTATTGCATTTCCCACACTGTATGATAAACATGACAACATTCCAATTATTACTTAATTTTACGACTACATATGTTTTCACAGAATTGATTGAAATGACAATGTTTATTTTTTAATTGTTTATGCAAATTATTTCTTTCCCTTTGTCCAGAACTAAAGAAAAATGTGTAGATCATAAATAAAATTTTCTTTATTTTTCCTTTGTCTTACCATGGTCCTTCCTTCTTTTCATCTAACCTTTCTACTCTGTCCCTCAAGTTACCTTTAATCCATTATGTTCTAAGGTTATATTTTCTACTCATGACAAACATCATGCTACTTTGCCATCAAAAGCTTAATACGTAGAATTTGCTTTATATCACCAGTTTTGGGTAAGAGCATTTAGCTGTTTATTCAACATTTATTGTGTACCCACCATATGAAAGGTACTCAATAAATAGCCATGAAAGATACAAACTTATTTTCACACAATCATACATTCAGTTACTTATAATCTTGGGGGCAGTAAGATAGATACACCAATATGTCGTAAATAGTTACAAAAATTAAAGAGAAAGAGAATAGATTAATTTTGGCATCTAACGGGATATATCTGCTATACTTCTCTCTACTAAGATTTACATGAGATACCAAAACAAGAATTGGAAGGTAATGTTTGAAAGTTTGGTTATTTATTATTGACAGTTTTGCAAGAGCACCTCGTCCAGCTATCTTATGCCCCATACCTACAAAAGCAAATATTAACAGGTACAGGAAGCTCACTAAGAATCTGCAGAGGACAAAGACTTAGAATGAGAGGAATGAAGTTAAGATTCCAACAGCTGTATTACACTTCAGGGTACTCGAGTGGAAACTCTAAACAGACAAATATCCCTCCATCACAACTATATATCTTCCCCAGTAAATTCTGCCCAGCATTCTCTCCTCATATCATTCTCTCCTGAATCAGGCTCTCATGTGTCTTTGGTTGAAAAAGGCTTGGTCATCTGTCTGGTTCAAATTGAAGGAAGTTACAGGACTTACCTGGTGGCGCAGTGGTTTAGAATCCGCCTGCCAATGCAGGGGACATGGGTTCGAGCCCTGGTCCGGGAAGATCCCACATGCTGCGGAGCAGCTAAGCCCTTGCACCACAACTACTGAGACTGTGCTCTAGAGCCTGCGAGCCACAACTACTGAAGCCCGCGCACCTAGAGCCCGTGCTCCGCAACAAGAGAAGCCACTGCAATGAGAAGCCCACGCACCGCAACGAAGAGTAGCCCCCGCTCTCCGCAAATAGAGAAAGCCCGCGTGCAGCAACAAAGACCCAACACAGCTAAAAATAAATAAATAAAATAAATAAATATATATATATATATATATTAAAAAAACAAACTGAAGGAAGTTAGGAAAAGAAACTCGGTGTTCTAGCTTGAGCAGACTGGACCCCTAATGTACTAAATTCCCCTAATACAGAAAATGTTCAGAAGATGCTCAGTAGTAACAAGTATATAAGTAATTGCTGGGGTATCAAAACAGACTTAGATATAATGCTTGTAAAGCACTTATCACAAACTTGTTACCTAGCAATCACATAGTAAGCAGTTAACGGTTGAGAGAGGATTTCTAATCAAAGAAGAAAATAATGCCATCTTAGAAAGACTAATTCTTTAGGAAAGGGAGTGGGTGTCAGCAGGATATAGGTACAGAAATTTTTTCAAAACAATTTTTTTGGCCACAGAAATATTGAGCACACTATTTAACTTGTTAAAACTTTTCAACCCCTTCTTAGTAAAATGTACTCAGCAGAGACTAAGTTAGATATTAGAAAACCTGACTCCCCTTCTCTAATGGAATTCTGTGCGAAGACATTCTATACCTGATAGGCATTTGCTTTATAGTGCATGGAATTTATAATTTCTGGGATTTGAGGTGTGCCTGAAAACACGAGCCATTTTCAGCACATATACAGGTGTGCCACGTAGCTGTTTACTACCTGCCAACAGCTTTACATAAAGGAAGCTGGGCTAAGTGTTCTTTTAACCGCTGCTGCAAGCTGACAAGGTGTTGAATGTGCTCTATTCAGCAGCAAGAACTAAAAACCTTGTCAAAATCACGCTGTTTTGGAGACAGGCCGGGATGACTTTCACAGCATCAACAAACCTGCAGCGTGAGGGCAGCTGATCTACTGTGCCTAAGGAAGCATGATCCACCTGACCTGGTGGCGGCCACAAAGGCCCATCATCTCCTCCTAATCCCTGGGTGTATCTGTACCACATGCTTCTCCCTCTCTGTCACTTACGCAGCATTGCCATTCATCAAATCGGGTCCAAGTGGGCACTCTGCTGGGGTTGTTCCTAAATACAGTAGGAATTAGACTGAGAAAAAATACAGTGCTATAGCTCTGGCAGCAGCAAAGGAACAAAGGAAATGCACATTTGAGAAATGTCTGATTTAAACATCACAACAACTTGACTTCACTATTAATATTTACTTATAAGCTTTTAACTTTTCTTTCTCTGCCCCCATTCTAGAATTGTTCCTTTTTGTTGATGCTTGATATTTGTCATTAAAAAGTTCTCAAAAAGCACTATAAAGGATTTTGTTTGAATTGTCATTTTTAAACAGGATTTCATCCATCTTATGAATGTAGTTGTCAGCAAACCAGGGCAGAATCAGCATGAGCTTAGGTTGGTGGGAGAGAAAATATTTTTGTCCTTATTCCATTTAGACATCCAAAGCGTTGGGTTTGAAACCTGGCTCTGATTTTTTTGTTCTGTTTTTAGCATACACTTTCCCTTCCTGAGCTTCATTATCCTCAACTATATAATGGAAACAAACAAGACAAAGTCAAACAACAACAAAAAGAACCTCATTCACAGGGCTATAGTCCATATTAAATAAGGAAATAATTATAAAAGTACCAGTAGCAGTGCTTGAAAGATGGTAATGATTCAGCATATATTAGTTAGATCTAGATGTGGTTCATTATGAATTTGCTTAGACAGCAAACAGAATACGTATTAAAATTAGAAAACCTGGTCAGATAATGTACTGCATTTTTCATGTAAATAGAAAGTACATTTAAAATATTTCAATTTCCATCTTTCAATTTCTATTAAAAATCAATGAAACTCCATGGTCGTTATCTTTTTACTACATCCACTGGTCCTTCACCCATAGTATGCATAGTAGAAATAAATTTAAATAAATTGTGACTTCAGTCACACTCAAGAGTCTTCATGAAGGAATTATTTTAAATATATGTGACAAAAACATTCTGAGAAGAACACATATCCTTTTTAGGTGAGTGTTCTCATTATGCTTTAAATTATTTTAAAAAGATATAGGATGTACAGTTATATAATGTGTTTTACTATTCTTGAGTTGGCAATATAATGAAGATCTGTATACAATTTTATTCATTGTATAGCAAAATAATCTTGACTTTTATTAGGGAAGAAGACAAAATGATTTCTGAGAGGTTTCAGTTTGACTTCTGACAATTTGAGCTTCTTGTAATAATGAGTGATGGCTGGTTGAAATACTGACTTAATAATTAATAGCGGTATTTGTCAAATAAAAATGTAAGTGCCTAAAATGAATGGGTTGCTTCTGACTAATTTTTGGCCTTTGCCAGATGAGATGTGAAAATGTAGACTTGAACCCCTGATGAGATGGAATGACCTGGGTCATTCAACCGAGACAGAGGGAAGGCATGCCACTGGCTGAAATCCAACTAGGTAATTACATTTCTTTTAACATAAAATACTCCTGTTATTTCAATTAGATATTATATTTTTCATTTCCCTCCACTCTTTTTGCCTTCTCTTTCCATTTTCATTTCAGGTTAGACTTGAAAGTGAAATAGCTACTGATTTATTCAGAGAGACGGGCAACATCATTTTAGCTGTAGGAGAGGTGGTGTTTGTGACATTTGGTATGAAACTTACAAATAGTCTCTTCAGTTGAAGTAGTGAGTGATGGTGCAAAAGGTAAGTAAAAATAAGCAGCAGGAACTCTAAGATGATAAGAGCTGGACTTCTAATATTTTTTAAGTCAAAAAATGTTTAAGCTGAAGGAATCCCATGTTATAGGCTGGTCCAGGGGTCAGCAAACCTTCCTGTAAAAGGCCAAGTAGTAAATACTTTAGGCTCGTGGGCCATGTGGTCACTTTCACAACTACTCAGTTATGCCCTTGCAGAAGGAAAGCAGCCATGGGTAATAATACATGAACACACAAATGCGGCTGTGTCCCAGTAACATATTTACAAAACCAGGTGGTGGGCCAGATTTGGCCTGCAAGTTATTCGTGAACCCCTCATCTAGTCTAATTTCTTTATTTTAGAGAAGAGGAAAATCAGGTTCAGAGATATTAAATGATATTAAATGATATACTTAGCCAAAGTCCATTAAAACTTTGTATCGGAGCTCAAGTTGCCGCCAAGTTTCCATGTACCCTAACCTGCTCTTTTTTCTATTGCATCATTGTTACATAAATGAGCCAAAAATGGCCTCTGTGTATTGGCCCCTACATTATTTCTTCCCTGCAGACTGAGACCTTCCAGCTCAAAAGCCTGCCAGCGCTAGACTCAAATTTTTGCACATGTAATTATTTTTAAAATAGACCAAACAGGCAAATGTTTGGCCATGTCTAGCCTTCCTGCTTTGAATACCCTGTGAAACCTCACCCAACAGCTGTTATCTATTGATAAAATGGGGCCTTGAAGTTATAAGGTCCCTGATTTTCAGTTCTCTGACCAAAGACTCCCCTTAGGAGGCTAAGCAACTTTACCTACAGGTCTAAGCCCCGTCTCAGTTTCCCTTCTCCCCTTGGAGTGGTCTTATCTCCCTCCCCTTCTGAGTAGGAGATCCCTGAGTCATAGCCTCTGGACAGACTTATTCTGTGAGGGACTTCTCCCACAGGAAAACCTATCATGGCACTGCCAGACAAAGCAGCGTGTGCTACTGCCTATCATGGTGATATCTTTTTTCTGGACCAGCCCATAAATCCCCTGACTTCCTACAATTGTGATTCATGAAAAGCAAACAAAACAGAAAATAAAAATATTTAAGTCATCTTTAGACAGTTTTTTTCAATTGCCAAACTAAATGCTTTATGAAGGGAAAAGTATTCCTGTAAAGTATGTTTCTCAGAATTTCCTTTGCTATAAAATGGTTAAACCATTAGGATTATGTTCATATGTGCAATGCCTCTGTTAACAGAATGTACTTCTTCTTTTTCTGTGGAAGATGCTAGAAAATATCAAGGGGGTTGAGAAGTAATAAACTTTTGCAGACAGAAACTTTTCCTTTATAGTCTGTGTTCACTGTGCATAGTGGGAAGTGGTTACAAATTTTCTGTGATAGGGTAATAGGGATAGTAAGAGACTTCAAGCACTCCCTATGTATGTGAATGTCCTTTCAAAGAAGAGTGCATGATCACAGTATAATTTAAAATATTTATGTGGCACAAATAAAATGGCAAAATCCCTGCCAATGTTGATAAATGCCTATTTGAAAATCCAAAGGATGAGTTTCAGACATTCTCTCTAATTATCTTTTCCGAAGACAGGCTACTTTAAAAATGTGTCATGATACTAGGTGAGTAGTAGTATGGTAGATAAAAGATTGTTGTTCAGAAAACATTCAGTTTCCATGACCACCATCTACATGGGAAGACTATACTTCCCATCATATTGACTCAGGGCTTGGCCATGTGACTTACTTTGGCTAGCAGGGTGTTAGCACACAGGATGTGAACAGAGGCTTGAAATGTTTGCACAGTTGAGCCACATATGAGGAAACACAGAAGGCTGGAAAACATTGACTCGTATAGTGGTGAAACACTTGGTAAAAGTGTTGCCTAAAATATCCTGAGAACAGGAAATTTACCTAATAAATTGGTGAAACTGGATGATAAGATTTTGAAAGAGAATGCTGAGTGTGAAGTGCGAGCTGGCTCTTGCTGTTGCAGTTGATACAGGGATGCAAGACAATGATGAGCTTAGAACAAGACTGGCTGGTTTACAAGATAATTTAGAAGGAAATTAAAGATACATTTCAGAGTTGGAGTTTTTCACCAAATCAAAGGTGAGCCATTTAAATGCAGCTGCAGGGAAAAGATCAAACACAGCATGCAACCATTAAGAAATGGGCTCCAGGTAAAGACCAAAGAGTGTGGCTTCAATCCCATTTTGTCATTTGTTAACACTTGAAAATATTTAGATGGTATCTAGTAGACCTTTCTTCTAGACCTAAATGGCTCTAAAAAGATTAAACGCCTTGTTACAATGACACTTGCACCCAAATTACCTGAAATTAAATATAGAGAGAGTTCTATCTCAAAAAAGATTGTGACTGTGGCTTTTGCCAAAGGAATTGATCCGTCTTTGAAAAAAGATGTGTACTAGCAACAACAATGCCAACTAGGTCTAAAATATTAAAATATTTGAGATGCAAAAATATATCTGGTCTCCAACTATGTAAAGGAAAGGACCAAGTTGGAAAATCTCCTTGGCTACCAAGAAGGGCACACTTTCAAATTCTAACTCTGCAGATATGGTCAAGGAGGGTAATTGAAAAGGAAGTACATCCCTAAGGTGGAGTCAAGAGCTGGCAGGAGTGATGGACTTGGGTACCACTCTGCGGGAACAAAGCTGAGCCTAGTCAAGACCTATCCTGGAGTAGGACGACCTGACAACATCTGCGCAGGAGAATGTCAGAACTCATATGGTCCTCTGACTGCTACATGCCTTCCACTTCTCCTCTTCTGTTTTAAAATGAAGGGTTAAGGAAGAAATAACTGGAATTAACAAAATATGTAGACCTGAATATAAACAAAAGTACATGTCAAGATCTCTGGGATGCAGATGCAGCTACAGAAGTTAGTGGTGAACTCATACCCTTAAATACATTTAATAAAATCAGATAAGAATGAAAATAAATAATCTAAATATTCATCATACAAAGCTATCCTTAGAACAAAAGGCTTCTTTTAACTTGACTTCTCTGTGAAATCAATTAATGTTGTATTTCCTTCCTTTGTATTGTTGTGCTAAATTCCATTGTAGAAATAACCACATTCATTTATCAGTTTTCCTCTTGATGAAAACTTGTGTTGATGCTAATTTTTAGCTATTGTGAATAAAGCTGCTATGAAAATTCAGGTACAATTCTTTTTGTGGATATATGTTTTTATTTCTCTTGTATTAATACTTAGAAATGACATTACTAGGTCAAATGTTAGGTGTAGTTTTAACTTTAATGAGAATCTGTGAACTCTTTTGCCCAAAGTACCATTTTATATTCCAGCAGGTATAAGTATTTGAAAGGAAAGATAAGCCCATCACTTTCTTGTTTGTTTACCAAGAAAGTAATCAGAAGTGTATTTAAAACCAGTAATAGTTTACAGTTTTAAGTTTAACATCTTAAAAAGCAGCCTGTCTGTATACCAGCATTTATCAATTATTAAAATATAATGAAAGAAAGCATCCCGTTACAAAAAAAAAAGGAATACCGTATATTAAAATATAATTAGGAAAACATTAAACAAGAAATATACACTACCATATGAATGAAATCATGAAACATTAGTGAAGAACATAAAAGAAGATACAGTTAATGCTAAAATATGCTATAATCCTATTTAGTGAAAATATCAATTTTCCTCCATTAAATTTATAAACATAATGAAATCACAATCAAAAGTGCAATAGATACATAATAGAAAATTACAAACTCATGTTAAAATTTATATGAAAGATTATAAATTGTGTTGAATTTTATGTGATTGTGTGTATGTGAAAGAAGAGTGAAGATATTTTAGGAAAAAAAGTAGAAATCAATGTATAATTTACTTAAATAAGATATTTGAATGTATTTAACAGGATGGCATTGATGCAAGAACCCACAAATTTATATAATAAAATTATTAAAAGAATTGCATTGGTTACCCATTTACAAACAAATACAGTTAGAATTTACCTTAAAGCATCTACTAGGTAAACCTCCAGAGTGATTTCAGAGGGAGGGATGGAGAGAGAGAAAGATCTTAAATTTACAGTCATTTGAGGGTCCCCTCATTTTACTCAATAATGGAGCATTAGAGTATAAGGAAAACAGAGATCATCTGGTCCAGCTTTTTTTTCTTTCAAATTATATTTTGTAAAATAATATTACCCTGAAGAGTTGGACTGGGAAGAATAGATAGCCTAGAGAAGGATAAGGGATACTAATGAATCTTTTGAAAGAGAAAGGGAAACCGAGCCAGTGAGACAATTTGGGGTTGCATGTAAGATTCCATTTTGAAAAGGTCCATATCACAAACAGGTAGGTAGCTAGGTATGCAGATGCTTTATGATAGATAGATAGATAGATAGATAGATAGATAGATAGATAGATAGATAGATAATAGATAGGCAGACAGAGTTCCTCCAAGCCAGGTCCATCTCTTTATACTTTTTCCTGTGCTATTTTAGATTGGGAATGCTATCTTGGATTTAAGTGGAACTGTAGCTGCTATAAAATAGTGTTGTTATGGTATGCCTAGATATTAGAAATGCATAGATGTTTCTAAGTGAATTGGTGTATCATCTGCAAAAGAAAACCATAAAGAATTAATGCAATTATACCCTTATCTGCAGGAAAGTCTGGAAATCAATGAAATATGATTCAATATCCATATATCTTTAGTAATAATTTAACATGAACACAAAACTAATGCATTTGAAATTATTACAAATATGATGCCAGCACCGCTCCTGTGGTAATAATAACAAATCTGTCAACACACAATGATTAGTTTGTGTGATCATTTAGTAGTTTTATGTAACTTTAGTAGTTTAAAATGAATTCCATATTTTATGAAACAAAGTTTTACCCACTTGCATTGTCATGCATTTGTCTCTAAAGAACACCAACCACTATTACATTCACTATGAAAATGCACTCTAATTGCCTCAGGAGTCCTATAATGTACATCAGATCCTTAAGTGTGCCAACCAAAAATCTGGGATTGAATCGCTGCTTGAGAACTTATTAGCAATGTGCCTTTGCACGAGTCACTTTTTCCTCAGAACATATTTGCTCCCTTGTAAAGGTACTGTGACAATCAAATGAGGGACTAAATAAATGTACTATGTAAATCAAAAAGTACTCCACAGATTGCGATTGTTGGTACTGTTACAACAACTGGGACAATTAGAAGATTTATAGGAATAATTTTTTAAAGCTTTAATTTTTATTTTTCTCACAAGTTTTATATTTAATAGTGTGATTATTAATAATACTTTATGATATTTATGCCTTGGCACAAAAGGTAAAAGTCACTAGCTCATAAGGCATAACTTCTATGAGCTTGTCATGTACTTTATTCCTTTTTAAATAAAGAACACTCTATTGAGGTATGATTTTATTTTTTTAGTAAAAGGTGAAAGATCTATTTGATCTGAAGAGAAACCAAAGTATTATTGAGGTATGACTGAATACAAAAGTCTGTATATATTATTGTATACAACTTGACGAACTTGGGGATAAGTATACACCCATGAAACCATCACCACAATCAATGCCATAAACATATCCATCACTAGACTGTTCTTAATGGCACCTTATTAGTTTACTCTTGACCCCTAACCCAGAAAAGTATTCTGACAGCTGTCCTAGAGGACAGTCCCAACTGAAAATAGTATTTTGAAATATATCCTTGAGTAGCTGGTGTGATAGGGAAAATTAATGATGCCAGGATGTGATATTGAAAATATTATGACAGTATGATAACTTCATCTTCAGACATTGCCCATGAAAGGAAATGGGAAATAAGGGGCTAAGTGTGAAAGAAAATTACTAGGATTGAAGGCATTTATGATTTCTATTAAGGTGTATGTGTGTAATGGAAAACATTTTACCAAAGGAGATTCTTTTTCTTTCATACAAGGTAGTGATAATAGGTTGTCCAGCATGGAGAGACAAGAGGATTACATTTGGAGTTAGAGGAACTGTGTAATAATACTGGAGTGACCATCTTGGTTATACCACTATACCTCTCTGTTCATCAACTTTCTCATCTTAAAATGTGAACTCTGAGTAGAAAGGCTATCTAAGACTCTTTCACATTCTAAAAGATGGTGGTAGGGATGGAGTGAAAAACAAAACAATAAAATATGGCAGGAATTCTACCTGTCTATAAGAAGCACCCTGTAAAATTACTTGCAGATTTTGACTGGCTGTAAATATAGGCTACCTATGATTTTTAAACCTTGTGTGTATCAGCATCACTTGGAAAGCTTTTAAAATATGTATGTAAATTGCTGGATCCTACCACTCAGAATTTCTGATCTAATAGATTTTCTGTCTTTTTTCCTCATTGGATGGTGAACTCACTAAAAACAGCCACTCGTATCCCCAGTATTTAGACTAATTTAGGCTCAGCAAAGGTATAAGAATAAGCAGAATAAGTAAATAATGAATTCTAAGTTTTGTGGGGAGACACCATGTAAAATATGAGGGGAGAAATGTATATACATATATATATGGTGAATAAAATGAATCTCTAACATGCATTGACTTCAAGCGTTACAGAGAATGGACTAAGGGAGAGACAGGGTATAGACTATTACCTTAACATAAAATTGGAAGGATTTAGGTCCCTAAGCCATGAAATTCAGAAAATGACAAGTTTGATGTTAAAGCATGCAAGTACAATGCAAATAGCATGATGAGTTGATGCTAGAAAGGAAAGCAAGTTAAGTTAATGTGTCTTTCTAGGCACATTATCCTATGTGCTTAATGTTTTCAATTTTTAATTTTTTTAAAAAAAATTTTGGATTATGAAATACTTTTTTTCTGTAAAATATTAACAAAGAAATTTAGCACACGAATTAGATTTTTAAAAGAGTAGCAACGCTGAAGAAAGTCTTAGGTCTCCTTAGCTCTACAGGTCTGAGGAGGCAGCCCAGCCCCCAAGACATTTTCAGGAAATAAACACAGGGCTCTACAAAATGCAGATGAAACAATCAGATTTAGGTGACAAAGCACATTGATGGCAGAGACTGCTTATCAACTACTCGGTTGTCCATCACAAGCCAGAAGCAGCTGGGACTGTGAACGTGAGGGAGGCTTAAGTCTTGCCATCTAAGAACTTAGATCATAGGAATCTGGGGACACTGACTCTCCAGAGCTAGAAATCATCTCCAGTTTCATCACTTAATAGTCACACATCTATCAGTTATCACATGTACAGGACGCATAGAGCATATGAAAAACTGGAGCTTATTTCAACAAGCAGTAATGCTCCCTAGTGTCTAGTGAAGTTTTTAGTGTAGAGTGAAGACAAAAGTGACTTTTGTGTAGCATATGCCTGCTTCATTATAAGCTTTCTCTGTGTGCTACTGAAGAGAGAGAAAATAAAGGGTGCGTTCATGGCCCCATACAGTAGGTCAAACCAAAGTTAAGTCACCAAGCGCATGTTGTTATTCTCAAGCAGATGTAAAGGCCTTTATGAAATCCAACGCATACTAAAAGCTAATGCAAAAGCAGGTATTATCAATACTACTTCTATCAGCTAGGAATGTACTTGGCCTCAAGTAAAAGAAAACCTGTACTACGTTTCACAAGAGTCTATTTAACTGATGTACCAAGAAGTACCAGGAATGGCTCCTATAGCAGCTTAACAACACCTGCAGAAAGAAGCTCCTTCTATCTTTCTTTTTCACAATGCTTAGTAATAGCCACTTCACTATCATGAATTGAGAGCCTCTTTCAGACAGAAAGAAGGAATGAGGAGAAGAGGTGGCACTGGCTGACCAGCCTTGAGGTTTCATTGTGTCTTATGGCAACTCCCAGTTTCAAGGAAGGATGGAAAATTGGTATTTTAGCTTCAGAGGGACTGAAATAGTTAGAAGGGGTTTGGAAATGGAGCTTAGGTCATCCAGTTTAGTTTACTACTTGTTCTAATATAAAGTACTAAATATTCAGGTTATAGGGGTCCAATGGAAACAATACATAATTTAAAACCTCTTATATCCTAATGTATCCCTATATGATCTACATATCTAAGGTGTTTTGATGCTCTTACTTTTTTTATCTTGCCAAAAGATGTCAAATATTTTCACATGACTATGTCACAATGTTCACATACCTCCCCCAATTTCAGAGGTTAAAAGGTCAAAATGATGCACATTTTTATATCTTCTAATATTGGCCACTTCTATATCATTAGTTGGTAATATTTTCAAGTATAAAAACACCACTTTTTAAATAACATTTTATGAACACAAAAATATTGTCAGTTTAGTATTTTTGAACAGTATGGAAAAGCACAAAAATGGCTATAATCCCAGGGTTCACATTTAGGGTGTAATATTCCAATGCTATAATTTCATGGATTTTCAATCACGTGATTAAAATAATTTTGTAAGAATAATGTATTGGATTTAATGAAAAATAAAATAAATATTTGTTTTATTTTGTTTTTAGCCTGTACTTTTGGATATTGATTTTGCAAACATATTAAATCAAAATTTACTTTGAATGCATGTAGGATGGCATAAGACTAATTGAACAGATAGGTAGTATTCATATGATTTCTCACAGAATAATGTACTATAGAAAGGTATACATTAAAATGTTAAAGCTTAAGTTGTTAATATACATGTAATGGAGTCCCTGAAGAAGAGACGGGGAGGGGGCAGTAGACAAATATTTGAAGAAACAATGGTCACAATTTTTCAATTTGTTGAAAAAATGAAAACCCATAGATCCAGGAAACTTAACAAGCTCCAAGATAAGAAATATGAAAAGAACTATTCCAAGGCACATCACAAGCTGCTTAAAACCTGTGGAGAAAGAGAAAACCTTAAAGCCAACCAAAAAAACCCTGAAAAACAAAAGGACATGCTATGTAATGTAAAAAGAACAGATGTAAGCATGACTTTAGATTTCTCATGGGAAAAGATGCAAGTTGAGACTACAATAACAACAATACATGGTACAGCAAAGTCATTTTCTTAATTTTGGTGATGGTTTCATGTATATATGAATTGTATCAGATTTTACACTTTATATACATTCAGTGGGTAGGTCAATTATACCTCCACAAAATATTTTTTTAAATAAAAATAAAAAGCCTATGAAGCAGTAAAGAATGCTAAATCCTGCCATCATGATTTTGTATATCCTCTTTTTACACTGAATTTAGCATACAATGAAAATGTGCAGGAAAATATGATAAAATTTTTATGCCAACTGGTTTTCCATTCACTACTAAATGTGATAGGATATAAAGACTCCAGGATTTTTTTCCTGTGGCAAATTCTTGCCAATTTAAACTAGAAGCTATCAAAGCTAAAAGGCACCTTTGCCCATTTCCAAAATAAGTGTGGAGATTTTACTTAAGAAAAAGTTTTGACTTGAAAATTTGGATTTCCCATCAAAGACTTGTCATGAAAAATCCTACAAATTTGCTTATCACCTGGTGAAGAAAACTAAGAAAATCATTATCATGGAACATTGGTGAGGCCAGGTATCATTAAAATTGTTAAGCTTGGAGTAGAACCCGGCTTGGAGTAGAAGAAAGCTCAAGCTCAAGCAACATCATCTCAGATATCATCTGCTCTGGAATCACTGATTGCTGAGGTTTCTTTTATGACATTTATCTGCAGCATGGGATGGGGTGCAATTTATTTTAGGACAACCACTTTTTGATTTTCATCTACTCCAGGCAAACTGACACCATTGAAGAAGTCATCCAATTTTGTTAGACCCCTTCATATATTACAAAGAATATTATCATACAAAAATGTCAAGAAATAAAAATCTTGTTACTCTTGCTCTATGGAGCATCTATAATTTTTGATAACATATGTTATTTTCCTGATTTGGTCATGAAGAACATCCATAAGTCATTGCTTCTACATTGGCCTGTGTTATCCTCAAATACTATTAGGCTGAAATTCAGCTAGTGTTACTGTTTCTTAGGTTTTACTGTCAAACACGCAAAGCAGCAGGGTAAGTGTTATACTGGAGATTAAGAATAAAAAATGAGGAGTTGCTGTACTCTGAGGGTGATCATGTGACTTCATTTGTTCTTGGAGATGTGCCTGTAGGTTGATGATCAAGGCAGCCTGAACAGAATAAGGAAGCCATGTGATTAAGTAAGTGAATACTTGTGGCTTCTGATTTTTATAAGTTTCCTTACAGAAAAACCCATCAATACTCAAAAGTCCCCTCCATTGCCATATATGTAAATTGTGGCATCATGAACATATATTGCAACATTCAATTTTTCTTAATGCATCATCAAGCCAACCTGAGTTTTAGTGTATTAAGCCAGACAGTAGTCTATCAGAATCCACTTCTGGTCAGCGACATGGTGACAATCCCCAATTTCCAAACAACTTCTCACTAATCTCATCTCAATAATTGTTACTCCTTTACACTTGTGACAGTAAATTTTCCAAAAAGCACATACAAACGGGTGATATTAATTACAACTCCATCTGTTCTAACCCTCTCCACTCTCCTAGCCACTGTAGAGTCACCAAATAATAAAATTCCAATGTGACCCTTGAGTTTGTAGGAGTCAGTGTATATGTTTTATCTTGTGTTGCCCAGGACTTAAAGTTGCAGATGTCCATTCTGACACTGGTGAATATCTCTTCAAGTTTTAGTAGTCAGCTTTCACCCAATGGAAATGACTTTCAAGAAGGCATACTTATGGTTTCCCAGGTCATTAGCCAAGGTTTAGGATTATGAGGTTATGCAATCAGAAAGCCTATCACCAGGAGGAACAGACTCAGGGTTGGGAGGTCCAGGGACCGCTTCTTCCTCATTTCAACATACTCTGACTTGATTTTTGTGGATATGAAGCAATAATAGCAATTCTCCCAAATTCTAAGACTAGAGAGTTATTGAAGGCTGAGTGACTCTGTCCTCTATTGTGCTTCTATCCAGTTTCATTGCCACTGTGAGTGCTACATCTTTATTTTATTAACAGTAATCTTTACATATTACTCACCTTCCTTATTTAGCTATTAAATTGGGAGTTGTATTTCAAAAAACCCATGCCCCTCCCAGGATGTAATATTGGCATGTCTTAAACAGCTTGAATGATAAGAGGAATCCAGGGCCATCTAATGAGTCTGTTCCACTAACCTAGCACATTTCTTCATGCTGAGCAAGTGACCCAGCACAACCCACTCCTAACTTTGTTATTTTATACCAAGCAAAGCATTTTTGCCTGGCATGCAGCTATTAGTGCCTATCTTCTCAAGTCCCAAAAGCACCAGAACATCTGTTCCCAAACTTAGCCCACTTTTCTAACATTTTGGCGAATGTTCTACCTACCTGAATAGAGGGGTCAACACTATCCCTAGAGTATTTTAGGTGGAGAGATTATGAAGGTGAACCTTCAAGTTCTTTGCAAATTAGCCAGTAGCATCCTTGGCCTCCAGAGGGTGGAACTTTAGGCTGTTTGGGTTTCTGGGTTCCATATCTGAACCTCTAGGCTTGGTGCAGAAATTCTGGATTATGACATTAATAAAACAGATTCTGCTAGTTTATACCAGCTCTAAAGCAGCTATTAGGTGCCAACCTAGGCATGCAGTACTTTCAGTTTATGTGTATAGTTTCCATGCTTAAATCAAAGACCCAAACTTTGGCATCATTTTATGAAAATGGAAATGGTGAGGGATCTTCCCTCCTATAGCAATTATTAATTTTTTATAATATTACATAATACTTTCGGAGACATTTTCAGAGCCAGAACAGGATAGCACTCAGTAGTAGTCTGACTGCCTTGACAGGTATCTTTCCTAAATAGTGACTAGAAGAAGACATTGTATACTGGTGAAGCACATTAAAACTAGCAATAAAATTTTGAGAGTTTTCTCTTTATTAAAATTGGAACAAATCAAACTGGGCATGGAATAATAAGCAAAATAAAGTTCTCATCTATGAGCACCTTGGGAGAGAATACTTGCCAGTGAAGTAGCACAAGAACAGACTTCATACTCAGGATTCATTTCAAATATAAACTAGAATTTAAGGACACAAGGTGATGCCAGTCTACATCAAGTACAGGGGCTCAACCTCTTGTAGAGTTTTAGATGTCTGTCTACTTGCTAGATGCTTCTCATGAGCCTTTAAATATGTCCATATTGTTCCCATTAAAAAGAAAAGCAAGAAGAGCCTGGAAGAGGAGGAGGGGAAGGAAAAGAGGAAGAGCAAGAACAAGAAAAGGAAAATAGCAAAGAAAAGAAACATCAACAAAACAAAGTCTACACACCTCTATGGAGGTAGCATTTAGTATCTTTCCTCTCTGTCTGTGGTATAAACTTTCACTTGTTCACTATTAGCTGGGTTCCCTGACTTCCTTACTAACATAACACCTAATTTTTAGCTGGGCACATGGCCTACCTGGAATGAAGAATACATTTTCCAGACTCTTTTGACACTAGCCTTGGCTATGTGTCAAAGCAATGATCAATAGAATGCAAATAGTTGTATCTGAAAGTGTCCAGAAATCACCACTGTAGGAGTAGACAAGCCTCTGTCATCCTTGTCATCCTTTCTCCTCCCTGATGACTGGACTGCAGTCATTATGGCCTGAGACTCAGCAGACTTCTTAGATTATGTAATGGAAGTTGAAGATGGGGAAGCAATAAGATTGACAGAGCTCACGTCCTGATTGTCATGAAGCCACCTTAAATTTACACAGTTATATGTCAATTACAGCTCAATAAAATTGAAAAAAAATAATAGTGATGGTACTGCAAGGATGAGATAATTTTGAAAAGCCCTGGCACGAAAAGCCTGGTTTTATTTTACAAATGCGTGCTATTCAAAATGTGTTTCATAAATGGTAGTGCTGATATGGTGATGCTGATATTATCAGTAAGGCCTTGTGCTAGGCAGCGTGTGTACAGCAAGGCAGCCCCTACCCGCAGTGAGCTTACAGTAGAGGAAAAGATAGATCAAAACAACATATTAAAAGGCATAGAATTGTGAAACATAGGCAGATATTAATAACTTTTAATTTTATATTGTACTATATATTTTTCCTGGGTTTCTTAAAGTTATTGTAAAAATCCATTGAATTTTCACCTTTTAGACATATCTCCAATAATAAAAATGGGTAATAGAAGTAAAACTACAAAACATCCACAAACCATCTGTTTGCAGTTAATCCAGCGTACTTTTCCACAGGAGAACAAAAATAATCCCAGAATATTTTATCATATACTTGAACCAAAGATTTGAAGAAATAAAACCCTATTATATCATTTCGACATATATCATCTTTAAAAGTACAGCCTTTTTACTTGAGGGAATATAATTTCATTTGTGATATGTATATGTAATGCATGGTATATATGTGTGTGTGTTGTTATTTGCTTAGATAAAAATTGATAGTAAATATGAAGCCTGATTATAGTATATACCAATTTAATATAAGTAGATTTAAAGGAAATTGAGAAATAAAAAATACAACTACTCAGGAAAAAATGCAAATAATTATATTTATAAAATAAAATTCTAATAGCACTATTCACAATTTTATATTATAGTGAGAATTTAACTCAGTGCATCGATATCTTGAATATATATTTTTTTACCAATGTGAAAATTTTCAAAGAATTATAAACAACTCTGGATTAAATGAAAAAAAAAAGAGAAAGTGACAATTCAGGTTTTTCTCTTGGATTTTATTTTCAGTGATGCATGTGCTTCAGATTATGATACCAGATAATTAACATTTTTGAAAGAAAATTAGTTTTAGTAATGGAATCAGATTAGCTCATAAAAGCACAAGCTATTTCCTCACATGTACTATGTATAAATGGCCCTCAAATTTTTCTTTTAATCAATAAGCTTCATAAATATTTTTTCAATCAGGATATATAGAATATGTAGAACAGATACTTAATCTGGATAAAATAATATACAAAACAGAAAAAGGTCTGGATCTTTATTCACTCAGATTTCCTTCTTCCTGAAATGGCCCCGACAGGATTCCTATTGGCCAATAAAACATGAAGAGAAATCTGTGTGTGTGTTCTGGGGGATGAGGTGCTATTGCAAAGAAGTGGTCTCTTCTCCTGCATGTTACAAATGCGTAAGTCATGTGGACCTGCTTCAGTCATCTGGAAGCCAGGGGAAGAACCAACCCAGTGACAGAGTTGAACACAAGATGGAAAAACCAGAGAAGAAGAAAAGAACCTGAGACTATTATGACATTGTTGATTCACTGAATCAAAATCTGGAACCACCCTATGTCTGGACTTGCTGTTTCATGAGAAAATACATTTTCTATTGTTTAAGTCAATTGGAACTTCCTGTTACTCTAAGCCAAAAGTCTCCTGATTAATATAGTCTCTTTCTGCTCAATTGGAAAACCATTACATGTATACCAACTGTAGAATGAATAAACAGATTGTGGCATATCCATATAATAGAATACTACTCAGCAATAAAAAGGAATGGGCAGATACATGCAACAACATGGTTGAATCTCAAAAGCATCATGCTAAATGAAAGAAGCGAGACTAGAAAAGTCACTGACTGTACCACCCCATTTATATGACATTCTTGAAAAGTCAAAATCAGATCAGTGATTACAAGAGGAGGGGGTGGGGAGAGAGGTTTGACCACAAGGAAGCAGAAAGGGACTTTTGGGGGTTGAGAGAAATGTTCTGTGTCTTGATTGTAGTGACGATTACATTCATCATACATCATACACACATCACATAAGAATGGTGAATTTTACTGTATGTAAATTCTACCTCAGTGAATAAAAATATCTATTTGTCAAATAAATAAATGAAAATACTCCAAAAGAAAAAAAGGATTGGAAGTCATCATGCTACAATATCTTCTTAATTCACAATAGAAATGATAAAGTATTTTGCAAGTAATATCTTGCTGATATTTAAAGTTTTAATACTAAAAAGTGATGAGCTTTTTTAATCAATTACAATTGATTTTATATAATCCCTAGAGTAACATGACTCTTCTTCACTTGCAGCCCTGTTCCCCAACTAAACTTCCTCAATAAATAGCTTAGTCTCCCTGTTGCAATGTTGGAAAACCATGTGCTCTGTTTTCTTAACTGAGAGAGAAAAAATGGTCATCCAGTGTCTACTTTAATGCTTCTGATAAATGGCTCTACTGACTTTTAAAAAGATGAAAAGCTATCCAAGTATTTAAGAAGTAGGAAGAGTCAAGACCCTCAAGAATTAAAAGTAAGTAAGGATGCAAGGTTTTCATTAGAAGAATTTTTCCTGAGTTTGCTGGTCATTGGAACATTAATCATGAGCAGTTTTGGCATAAGTCTTTGCTAATGCAACACTGAGGCATCTCATTCTACTAATGGCTAGCTCTAATTCATGACAAGGTCTTTCTTATAATAAGCAGAACTGTGGCTTGCCAACTTATCAACATTTGTCTTCTGAATGAGGCCTTTTCTTTTACCATATTAGGGCCTTTTAAATAATTGAAAGCAGCTGCCATTTACCTGCCTCCGCCCCCATTTCTGTCTTTTCTTTCTAGGGTCTGTGTGTTGCAGGGATGGAGAAAGAGGAACATTTCTTTACCCATAAGGTTACATAAGAGTAATTTTATTTCTTTTTTCAGCAGTGATGAGTATGAGAAACACGATGTCAGGTTCTCTCTCTATTCACACCATCCACCCACACCATCTTCTCTCTTCCACCTGGAGAAAGTGATTCATACAGGCAAAGGCCTAATATGCATCCCTCTCTAATGGTCAGAGTTAATATTCCATGTCTGTCTTGGCCTCTCAGCAGTTTCTCTCTCAGATGACAAGAATGCCTATAAATGGCAGATATTCTCCTCAATTCTGTCTACGTGGTAAGCTCACCACTAAAGACCTCCCCAGTCCTCCTAACTATAGGAAATAATGGTTATTCAACTGCTTGGCCTGAAACTGGGTGGGCAAGGGAATTCAACTCATAATTAAGAGTGTGGAAAGCCTCTCTTCACCGTTAGGTCCAAGCTAGATGTTCACATTCAGTGTGAACAGTAAGCTGTGTGCTTTGGATAACAAAGCTGATATTGGATGTATTCCATCCTTCATCCAAATCCTTGAGTTTCATCTCAGTTGGCTCAGAACCTAGAGTGAGTCTGAGTATTATTCATATCTGGCAACTCTCCCCTAATAATCCCTAGTCCTTTCAATATTCTTTCTTACATGTTGTCCTTATTCTCCAACATATGCTTATCCTGTTCTGAACAGTCTCTAATTTGTGTAGGCAACTTTAACAGTGTGGTGTCAGAGCATCATAATACACTTGGGAAAAAATCCTTTGAATTGAATTCAGTTAGACCTCGGTTAACATCCTGGATCCACTGGTTACCAGATGTGAGCACTTGGGCAGATTATTTAATGGCCCTGAGTCTTAGGTTCTCCATCTTGAATGGGCAGAATATCAACCTCACAGAATTGTTATGAAGCTGGAGATAATTAAGATAGCATTTATAAATCATTTAGCACAGTACCTGATATACATTAAGTCCATGAGGAATGTAGTTTTCCTTTTAGTGTTTTCATGCAAAACTGAACCTACTTCAATGTCATACCTGGGACATACTGAAGACACTTTAAAATTTAATACTTGCTCCAGAGATTAGACATATTTTGAGAGAATTTTGTGGGACTGATTTATTTCTATATTAATAAATGAAAGACCATCTTTTTTAAAGGAAGTTATACCTCCTCAAAACATTTGTTCATTGTATAAAAATCAGACAAACTTAACCTCTTTTCTGAGCCTCATTTAAATGCTGTCTTCTCTGTGAAGGTTTAATGATGTCTCTTCAACCTTAACAGAATCAAATTGATGCATTTGATTTAGACATCTATTACTGATTGCATTCTATATTTTATTATAATTTACTGTTATCTCATAATCCACATTACATTGTAAACTCCTGTGAAATTAGGCCTGGCACTGTGGTACTAATTCATACCAGCATTCCAATCTAACATTAGAGTTTCTTAGAGGATAAAGAGCAGTGTAAATAAAGGGTTAACGTTGGGGCTAGGCTGATGCAGTGCTGCTTGAAAAGTTTTCCTTGGAAATATTAGTGATGACAAATGAAGAATGTTGTTTATGCCTCCTTTGTGATGTGGTACTGCACTGGGTTGGGAGAGATGTGAGTTGGGATGCAAGGCTTCGACAACCGTGGTATATAAAATTGGTGGGTAGAGGGGTATGCCCTTCTGTAGGTCAGGGTGATCCTCACATTCTTTGGTCCTCAGCTGTGGCAGCCATACATGCCTCATACAAGTAAGGAGACAAAAGTTGCTGCATTTTTGGGTACCACTCAGGCTTCCTAATGAGTTGAAGATATTGTACTTCCTGTATTTCCTGCTTTGTATCCTTCTAAAAAGCTAATTAACTATAGTATTAGATTACTGTATTATTAGATAGTATTGCCTTTTTATATATGTCTCATGAGTCTTATTGCCAATCTGAAACCATAGCCATAGCTTTGCTGCTGCAGGGAGTCTATTGTAGCTTATCTGAATCATGCACAACCAATAGAGCATTTACCAAGTGCTCTTGGTTCATCAGAATAATAACCCCGGCATTTGTAATTATTGAAAGATCATGGCAAAAGTAGGGGGGTCACAAAAGTTCAGGATGTCTTACAATCATTGAGTAGTCACTAGGACTACTATGTAAGATAGAAGCAAGAAAAATGGGAAGATACAGAGTCTGTGAAACACTGCAGTGAACTTGTGTACCTCCCTGAAATTTTACACAATAGTTTTATAAATATGCATATGATTATTTCTGAGAAGATGCTCACATTTTAAAGAGATCTGAAAGATGACTCCATAAAAGGTTAAGAGCTATTACTTTTACTTTACTTTAGAGAGGCTGAATACTCTTTTGAGAGGGATTCAGGCAATTTATGAGAAAAATTACTTCTTTGATGCCTCCAGGTTACCACTTAGCAAATTACTCTCAGACTCTACCAAGTTGCCTTAATCAGCCAAAATTCAGGTTAACTTTTTTTCCCTGAAATGTTTTGCTCATCTCTGAGGAACTTACTCAAACATTGTTTAAAGACAAATGTTTCCAAAAGTCCAGTACAATAGTCAATATATTATATTATTTTTAATGAAAGTTATCAGAGCTTCTATTCTTCTTTCTCTAATGCAAGCATAGCACTTATTGGGTTGGAGGGGGAAATGCTCAAATAGGAACAAGGTTAATGTAAAAACAAAGTGTTAACTTGGTTGGTGTTGGGGACAAAATAGTTGATTGGGACAAAGCATCCTATCACCCCCATCCTCACATAATGACCTTCCAGTTCCTACAACAGAGCAACAGAGTTAAGCATTCAGGAAAGACCAACACCACAGCAATAATAATTTTTAAAAAAACACACAAATGGAAAGAATTAAATACTCACTCCTAGTGCTGGTGATTATGGTAGCATTGATAACCAATAGGCAGTGTTTCTTTTTAACATAGAGATTTTATACAATTTCTAATGTGTCAGTTAGGAAAGGCTTTGTCTTCAAGTGAGACAATAATCAGGCAATAGCAGCCTGGACTAGAGATTTTGTTTTTCTTTTTCTCACTTAACAAGTATAGGAGAGGTTAGTTCTTGTAGTCAGTTGTTAAGCCAGCAGCAAGGGTTTAAGACTGGCATCAATACAGTTTCCCAGGTCTTCCTTTCAATGTTCCAAAATGATGGAAGCCACTCTTGTCATCACATCCCCACACAATTTCATTCAAAATAATGAAGCAAGCAAGGTGTAACCCAGAACAAGTGCTTCTTCCTGTAACTACTGTAGCTTTATACCAAATAAGAATAACTTTGTCTGAACCAGCTCCTCCCTCAAAGGACTTATTCCCAGAATTGAGGGACTTGACCAACTCTAGATAAAGTGCTACCTAGGACCACATTTGATGATGTCAAGAGGTCACCACCTAATACATAAACAAGAGATGCTAGCAGAGATGAAATGGTAGTACTAGCCCTGGAGTAAGCAGTCAGTGTTTTTATTTTTGCTTTATTTCATCTTGTTTGTTTATTGAACCTCATCTTTTTTGTTTATTGAACCTCAATTACAAAGGTTTCAGTTCATCATAATCCTCAGTTCGAGTTATATTGTCATCGATGATCAATGCAAGATGCCTCAACATATATTTATCACATTTGATCTCCATCCAGTGTTATTCCCCTCACACTGGACGATGGCTGTACTCATTTACTACTGGATTTCATATTATTTCCATGCCTTTTTAGTGGTCAAAAGTAAAACATCCGTATTTTTAAAGATAAAATACATCAAGAGTTCTTACTGATTAATTTATTCTGAATTCATTATTACAGATTTTACTTAGCCTCATTAATCTAACAATTGAATCTAATTTATCTCATGATGTAAATTTTAGTTTCAAAGATATCAACATAGCTACTCATAACACAAAATAGAAACTATGGTCTCTGAATAACAATACTAATACTGGAGTCATCATGATAGTGACAAGGTAGTTCCTGAACTTCATTCCCTCTTACAAGAAGCCAACTAGCAAACATCCATAGGCAAGACACCATTGTGAAAATACCAGAATCCAGGGGTGAGGCTAAAACAACTCACCCCAGACCACAGAGATGAAGAGAGGCTACATTAGAAGGGTAAGAGGAGTGGCTACACTCTGATCACATCACCCAGGATTTGAACACTAATCTGACCCTCATTTGTCCTGATTCTGCTTCCTGGTTGTTGGGTACCTGATTAGACAGTCCCTCCCATCTTTGAAAACCAGGAAGGACAGCCCAGTCCTGCCAGCCTGATCAGTTGGAAGCCTACAGAGGGAGATGGTCCTTCCACACCACCTCACTGTGCTCTCCCTCCCAGATGATGTCCAACAGCTCCCATTTCTGCTCCTGCCCCAGGCTCAGTGTATGCCCAGCAACCGAGGGTAGGGTAGAGAGGAGGAAGCTTTAAAAAGAAAAACTTTATTTCAGAAAATTCCAAACATACTGAAGTAAAAACACAAGTACCACAAAAAAAAAACCGAAAAAAAAAAAAACCCCAAAACCATGAAGTATTTCAGAAAGAAAGGTGAACAGCCAATAGGCCAGCAGCAGTAGAAACACCTGGTCACATATCTGATTCATCAGGCTAAGGAGCTGGGAACTGGAACCGGAGAGCACCTGGTCGAAGAATAAGCTCAGCCGCTAGTGACCCAAGCCAAATGTGGATTCAAATATTGCCTTTAGGATTTCCTGCAGCCCAGCTGGCCCAGTCCTCAGCTTCACCTCTGGTACCCCAGCTGCTCTAAGCCCAGGATCTCTTTCCCTAAAGATCTTGCTCTCACCTCTAAAAGAATGAATATGTTTGACAGATTTTTCTTAACAAAAATTAGAAGATTCAGCTCCTTTCTGTCTTGGAGCTAATAAAGACACAAGTGAGGCCTCAAAGGGGCTCTGAGTTCTTGGATGGAAGTTTTGCTCACTGTTGGGTGTGATGAAATGTTGAATCCTCTCCCCTCCACCTTATTTTTTCAAATCAGGGATGTCTGTTGAAATAAAACACATAGTCTGACAAAAAAAAAAAAAAAAGAATGAAAAAAGAGGAAACACTCCCAAACTCATTTTATGAGGCCAGTATTATCTTGATACCAAAGCCAAATAAGGATATATAAGAATAGAAAACTACAGGTCAATATTGCTGATGAATACAGATGAGAAAATTCTCAATAAAATATTAGCAAATTGACTTCAACAGCATTTTAAAAGGATCATACATTATGATCATGTGGAATTCAACTCTGGGATGCAAGAATGGTTCAACATAAACAAATTAATAAATGTGATACACTAGATCAATAGAATGAAAGATAAAAGTTATATAATCATCTCAATGGGGAAGAAAAATAACAACATTCAACAGTCATTCATGATAAAACTTGCAAAAGCTGGGTATGAAAATAATGTACCTCAATGAAATAATTTTAAAAATAAAGGCCATATACAACAAGCCCCCAGGTAGCATCTTAATGGTAAAAGTTTGAAAGCTTTTACTCTAAGATCAGCAACAAGACAAAGGCATCCACTCTTACCACTCCTATTCAATATATTACTGGAAGTCCTAGACAGAGCAGTAAGCTAGTAAAAAAACATAAAAATCATCTAAACTGGAAAGAAGAAATAAAATTTTCTCTGTTTTCATATAAGAGATATGATCTTATATGCAGAAAACCCTAAAGACTACACCAAAAAGCAGATGGAATTAATCAATGAGTTCAGTAAAGTTGCAGGATATACAAAACAAACAGAAACCAGTTGCATTTCTATACGCTAACAATAGCATATCTGAAAAAGAAATAAAACTATCAACTGAGCTCTGCCCAGCAGAGCAACAGCCAGCCCTACTCACCACCAGTCCCTCCCATCAGTAAACTTGCTCAAGCCTCTTAGATAGCCTCATCCACCAGAGGGCAGACAGCAGAAGCAAGAAGAACTACAATCCTGTAGCCTGTGGAACAAAAACCACATTCACAGAAAGACAGACAAGATGAAAAGGCAGAGGGTTATGTACCACATGAAGGAACAAGATAAAACCCCAGAAAAACAACTAAATGAAGTGGAGATAGGCGACCTTCCAGAAAAAGAATTCAGAATAATGATAATGAAGATGATCCAGGACCTTGGAAAAAGAATGGAGGCAAAGATTAAGAAGATGCACGAAATGTTTAACAAAGACCTAGAAGAATTAAAGAACAAACAAACAGAGATGAACAATACAACAACTGAATTGAAAACTACACTAGAAGGTATCAATAGCAGAATAACTGAGGCAGAAGAATGGATAAGTGACCTGGAAGACAGAATGGTGGAATTCACTGCTGAGGAACAGACTAAAGAAAAAAGAATGAAAAGGAATGAAGACAGCCTAAGAGACCTCTGGAACAACATTAAACACAACAACATTCGCATTATAGGGGTCCCAGAAGGAGAAGAGAAAGGATCTGAGAAAATATTTAAAGAGATTATAGTCAAAAACTTCCCTAACATGGGAAAGGAAATACCCACCCAAGTCCAGGGAACGCAGAGAGCCCCATACAGGACAAACCCGAGGAGAAACACACCGAGACGCATAGTAATCAAATTGGCAAAAATTAAAGACAAAGAAAAATTATTGAAAGCAGCGAGGGAAAAACAACAAATAACATACAAGGGAACTCCCATAAGGTTAACAGCTGATTTCTCAGCAGAAACTCTACAAGCCAGAAGGGAGTGGCACGATATATTTTAAGTGATGAAAGGGAAGAATCTACAACCAAAATTACTCTACCTGGCAAGGATCTCATTCAGATTCAAAGGAGAAATCAAAAGCTTTACAGACAAGCAAAACCTAAGAAAATTCAGCACCACCAAACCAGTTCTACAACAAATGCTAAAGGAACTTCTCTAAGTGGGAAACACAAGAGAAGAAAAGGACCTACAAAAACAAACCGAAAACAATTAAGAAAATGGTACAGGAACATACATATCGATAATTACCTTAAACATGAATGGATTAAATGCTCCAACAAAAATACACAGGCTCGCTGAATGGATACAAAACCAAGACCCATATATATGCTGTCTACAAGAGACCCACTTCAGACCTAGGGACATATACAGACTGAAAGTGAGGCGATGGAAAAAGATATTCCATGCAAATGGAAATCAAAAGAAAGCTGGAGTAGCAATACTCATATCAGATAAAATAGACTTCAAGATAAAGAATGGTACAAGAGAAAACGAAGGACATTACATAATGATCAAGGGGTCAATCCAAGAATAAGATATAACAATTATAAATATATATGCACCCAACATAGGACTAACTCAATACATAAGGCAACTGCTAACAGCTATAAAAGAGGAAATCGACAGTAACACAATAATAGTGGGGGACTTTAACACCTCACTTACACCAATGGACAGATCATCCAAACACAAAATTATTAAGGAAACACAAGCTTTAAATGACACAATAGACCAGATAGATTTCATTGATATTTAAGGACATTCCATCCAAAAACAGCAGATTACTTTCTTCTCAAGTGTGCATAGAACATTCTCCAGGATGGATCATATCTTGGGTCACAAATCAAGACTCAGTAAATTTAAGAAAACTGAAATCATATCAAGCATCATTTCAGACCACAGCGCTATGAGATTAGAAATCAATTACTGGGAATAAAATGTAAAAAGCACAAACACATGGAGGCTAAACAATACTTTACTAAATAACCAAGAGATCACTGAAGAAATCAAGAATGAAGTCAAAAAATACCTAGAGACAAATGACAATGAAAACACGATTATCCAAAACCTATGGGATGCAGCAAAAGCAGTTCTAAGAGGGAAGTTTATAGCAATACAAGCCTACCTCAAGAAACAAGAAAAAATTCAAATAAACAATCTAACCTTACACCTAAAGGAGCTAGAGAAAGAAGAACAAACAAAACCCAAAGTTAGTAGAAGGAAAGAAATCATAAAGATCAGAGCAGAAATAAATGAAATAGAAACAAAGAAAACAATAGCAAAGATCAATAAAACTAAAAGCTGGTTCTTTGAGAAGATGAACAAAATTGATAAACCATTAGCTGGACTCATCAAGAAAAAGAGGGAGAGGACTCAAATCAATAAAATTAGAAATGAAAAAGGAGAAGTTACAACAGACACTGCAGAAATTCAAAGCATCCTAAGAGACTACTACAAGCAACCCTTTGCCAATAAAATGGACAACCTGGAAGAAATGGACAAATTCTTAGAAAGGTATAACCTTCCAAGACTCAACCAGGAAGAAATAGAAAATATGAACAGACCAATCACAAGTAATGAAATTGAAACTGTGATTAAAAATCTTCCAACAAACAAAAGTCCAGGACCAGATGTCTTCACAAGTGTATTCTATCAAACATATAGAGAAGAGCTAACACCCATCCTTCTCAAACTCCTCCAAAAATTTGCAGAGGAAGGAACACTCCAAACTCATTCTATGAGGTCCCCATCACCCTGATACCAAAACCAGACAAAGATACTACAAAAAAAGAAAATTACAGACCAATATCACTGATGAATATAAATGCAAAAATCCTCAACAAAATACTAGCAAACAGAATCCAACAATACATTAAAAGGATCATACACCATGATCAAGTGAGATTTATCCCAGGGATGCAAGGATTCTTCAATACACGCAAATCAATCAATGTGATACACCATATTAACAAGTTGAAGAATAAAAACCATATGATCATCTCAATAGATGCAGAAAAAGCTTTTGACAAAATTCAACACCCATTTATGATAAAAACTCTCCAGAAATTGGGCATAGAGGGAACCTACCTCAACATAATAAAGGCCATATATGACAAACCCACAGCAAACATCATTCTCAATGGTGAAAAACTAAAAACATTTCCTCTAAGATCAGGAACAACACAAGGATCTCCACTCTCACCACTATTATTCAACATAGTTTTGGAAGTCCTAGGCATGGCAATCAGAGAAGAAAAAGAAATAAAAGGAATATAAATTGGAAAAGAAGAAGTAAAACTGTCACTGTTTGCAGAAGACGTGATACTACACATAGAGAATCCTAAAGATGCCATCAGAAAACTACTAGAGCTAATCAATGAATTTGGTAAAGTTGCAGGATACAAAATTAATGCACAGAAATCTCTGGAATTCCTATACACTAACAGTGACAGATCTTAAAGAAAAATTAAGGATACACTCCAATTTACCACTGCAACAAAAAGAATAAAATACCTAGGAATAAACCTACCTAGGGAGACAAAAGACCTGTACGCAGAAAACTATAAGACACTGATGAGAAAAGTAAAGATGATATAAACAGATGGAGAGATACACCATGTTCTTGGATTGGAAGAATCAACATTGTGAAAATGACTATACTACCCAAAGCAATCTACAGATTCAGTGCAATCCCTATCAAATTACCAATGGCACTTTTTACAGAAGTAGAACAAAAAAATCTTAAAATTTGTATCGAGACACAAAAGACCCCGAATAGTGAAAGCAGTCTTCAGGAAAAAAAACGGAGATGGAGGAATCAGACTCCCTGACTTCAGACTATACTACAAAGCTACAGTAATCAAGACAACATGGTACGGATACAAAAACCAAGATATAGATCAATGGAACAGGATAGAAAGCCCGGAGGTAAACCCACACACCTATGGTCAACTAATCTATGACAAAGGAGGCAAGGATATACAATGGAGAAAAGACAATCTCTTCAAAAACTGGACAGCTACATGTAAAAGAATGAAATTAGAACACTCCCTAACACCATACACAAAAATAAACTCAAAATGGATTAGAGACCTAAATGTAAGACCGGACACTATAAAACTCTTAGAGGAAAACATAGGAAGAACACTCTTTGACATAAATCACAGCAAGATCTTTTTTGATCCACCTCCTAGAGTAATGGAAATAAAAACAAAAATAAACAAATGGGACCTAATGAAACTTAAAAGCTTTTGCACAGCAAAGGAAACTATAAACAAGACGAAAAGACAACCCTTAGAATGGGAGAAAGTATTTGCAAATGAATCAATGGACAAAGGATTAATCTCCAAAATATATTAACAGCTCGTGCAGCACAATATTAAAAAAACAGACAAGCCAATCCAAAAATGGGCAGAAGACCTAAATAGACATTTCTCCAAAGAAGGCATACAGATGGCCAAGAAGCACATGAAAAGCTGCTCAACATCACTAATTATTAGAGAAATGCAAATCAAAACTACAATGAGGTATCACCTCACACCGGTTAGAATGGGCATCATCAGAAAATCTACAAACAACAAATGCTGGAGAGGGTGTGGAGAAAAGGGAACCCTCTTGCACTGTTGGTGGGAATGTAAATTGATACAGCCACTATGGAGAACAGTATGGAGGTTCCTTAAAAAACGAAAAATAGAATTACCATATGACCCAGGAATCCCACTACTGCGCATATACCCAGAAAAAACCATAATTCAAAAAGACACATGCACCCGGATGTTCATTGCAGCACTATTTACAATAGCCAGGTCATGGAAGCAACCTAAATGCCCATCGACAGACGAATGGATAAAGAAGTTGTGGTACATATATACAATGGAATATTACTCAGCCATAAAAAGGAACGAAATTGGGTCATTTGTAGAGACGTGGATGAATCTAGAGTCTGTCATACAGAGTCAAGTAAGTCAGAGAGAGAAAAACAAATGTCGGATATTAACGCATATATGTGGAACTTAGAAAAATGGTACAGATGAACTAGTTTGCAGGGCAGAAATTGAGACACAGATGTAGAGAAAAAACGTATGGACACCAAGGGGCAAAAGCAGCAGAGGGGCGGTGGTGCTGTGATGACTTCGTAGATTGGGATTGACATACATACACTAATATGTATAAAATGGATAACTAATAATAACATGCTGTATAAAAAATTAAATAAAATTAAATTTTAAAAAAAGCAATAAAACTATCCCATTCACAATAGAATAAAAAATAATGGGCTTCCCTGGTGGTGCAGTGGTTAAGAATCCGCCTGCCAATACAGGGGACACGTGTTTGAACCCTGGTCCAGGAGGATCCCACATACTGCGGAGCAACTATGCCTGTGAGCCACAACTACTGAGTGTGCATTCCACAACTACTGAAGCCTGCACACGTAGAGCCTGTGGTCCACAACAATAGAAGCCATCTCAATGAGAAGCCTGGGCACTGCAACGAAGAGTAGCCCCCACTCGCCACAACTAGAGAAAGCCCACTCACAGCAATGAAGTCCCAAGGCAGCCAAAAATAAATAAACAAAATAAATAAATTTTAAAAAAATAAAATAAAATACTTCGGAATGAATTTAACCAAGAAGGTAAAGTATCCTTACACTGAAAACTATAAAACAGTGACAAAAGGCATTGAAGGAGACAAAAATAAATGGACAGATATTCCATGTTCATGATTTGGAAAACTGTTGTTAAAATGTGTGTACTACTCAAAGCCATCTTTAGATTCATTGCAATCACTATTGAGAGTTCTATGACAATTTTTACAGAAATAGAACAAACAATCATAAAATATGTATGGAATTACAAAGACTCTAAAGAGCTGAAGCAATCCCAAGAATAAAAAACAAAGCAAGAGGGCCACATTTCCTAATTTCAAACTATATTACAAAGATATAGTAATCAAAACAGTATGGTACTAGAGGAGGATCAAGATGGTAGAGTAGGAGGATGTGGAGCTCACCTCCCCCCAAAACATCAAAAATACATCTTCATGTAGAAAAATTCACACAGAAAACTAATTGGAAACTGGCAGAACTCCTATACAACCAAAGCTGCAAGAATGATCTCCACATAACCAGGTAGGATGGAAAGAAAAAGACATTGGGTCAGGACCTCCACCACTGGGAGGGATCTGTAATGAAGAGAAGGTCTTAATGGGTGGATATTTGCCCTGGGGAGCAAGGAGGTTGAACCACAACCTGGGATCCCAGCCCTGGGATCATGTGCAGAGGAGACAATCACCCTTGCCTGCTGGGAAATCCACTGAGATAGAAGGGTTAGAGAAGCCTAAACTCTACTTGCAAAGAGTGTGTGTGCGCTAGCTTGCCAAAAATCCGGTGGAGGAAGCCTTGCACTGGTGGCTGCCACACTGCCACACTTCCCAATCCAAAGGGGTAAACACCACAGCCCCTCTCACCCTGCTCTCCCCACACCACATCCTGGCACAAGATCTGAGCAAAGACACAGTTTAGCTATGCAGAAACAGACCGGGATGCCTGGGGTATGATCGAAATGGAGCTGAAGAAGCCATTGTCAGTGCACACATGAGGTGGCAGGTGGAGCTGCAGCAGCCATTGTCAGTGCATGCATTGGGAGGTACCACAAGACTGCACAGGAGCTAAGCACTGAATCTCAGGCAGACAGGCCCTGGGAGAGAACTCATCTAGCTATGCAGAAACAACTTGGATGACCTAGGGTGTGGTCTGAGAGGGGTGGCAGCAGCCATTTTCAGAGTGCTCAGAAGTACGCAGTGGCTTGTCCCCCAGCTACACTGCCCCAGCTACACCCACTCCACACTGTAGCATAGTGAGAGATCTGGGGCAGATAGCTCCTGGGAGAAGACTGCCACAGAGGCAGCCCAGATCTCAGTTGGCAGCACAGCAAGCTCAGCTCTAAAAGTGAATCCTAAAGACAGCAAGAGAAAAACAAAGAAGCAGTTACAAAGGAACTCACAGGATTTCTCTGCAGAAACTTTGCAGGCCAGAAGGGAGTAGCATGATATATTCAAGTCTGGAAATGGAAAAACCTAAAACCTAGGATACTCTACCCAGCAAGATTATCACTTAGAATAAAAGGAGAGAGAAAGAATTTCTCAGATAAGCAGAAACTAAAAGAATTCAGCAATACTAAATCTACCTTAAAGGAAACATTAAAGGTTCTTCTCTAAATAGAAAATAAGCAACAATCTATAGGCAAGGGAAAATCACAATAGGAAAGACAAACATATAAAAGGACTGAATATCACCTAAATAAGCCAGTATATAGATTAAAAAAAAATAAAAAATTGTAAAAGTAATCATAACCACAATTAACAGTAAAAGGATAAGCATGAAGATGTAGAATAGGACATCAAAGTCACAAAATGTGGGGGAGAGGGGTATAAAAATGTAGATCTTTTAGAATGTGTTTGAACTTGAATGACTATCAGTTTAAGGCAAGTAGAAACAGTTATGGGTCAACACTCTTGAACTCCATGGTAACCACAAATCAAAAACATACAACAGTTTCGCAAAAAACAAAAAGAAAGGAACTCAAGCATACTACAAAAGACAATCATCAAACCACACACACACAAATAAAAAGAAGAAATGACCAAAGAGGAACTACAAAAACAACTGGAAAACAAGAATTAAAATGGCAATAAGTACATACTTATCAATAATTATTTAAAATGTCAGTTGGTAAAAAGCTCCAATCAAAAGATATAGAGTGGGAGATTGCATTAAAAAACAAGAGCCTACAACATGCTGCCTACAAGAGACTCACTTGAGGGGTAAGGACACACACAGACTGAAAGTTAGGGGATGGAAAAAGATATTTCATTCAAATGGAAATGAAAAAGAAAGCAGGGATAACAATGCTCATATCAGATGAAATAGACTTTAAAACAAAGTCCATAAAGAAAGGCAAAAAAGGGACTATATAATGATAAAGGGATCAATACAAGATGACAATATTATGAACATATACACACCCAAAATGAAGCATCTAAATATATAAAAATAATACTAACAGACATAAAGGGAGACATTGACAATAATACGGTAATACTAGGAGACTTTAGCACCCCACTGACATTGATGGCCAGGTCATCCACACAGAAAATCAATAAGGCAACAGAGGTCCTAAATGACACAATAGACCAGTTGGACTTGATATCTATAGGATACTACATTTGAAAAAAAAAAACAGCATACACATTATGTTCAAGCATGCATGGAAATTCTCTAGGATAGACCACATACTAGATCACAAAACAAGTCTCAACAAATTTAAGAGAATAAAAATGATGTCTAGCATCTTTTCTGACCATAACAGTATGAAACTAGAAATCAGCCACAGAAAGAAAAATGGGGAAAAAATGATTCCATGAAGACTAAACAACATGCTATTAAAAAACCAATGGGCCAACAATGAAATCAAAAAAGAAATCAGAAAATACCTTGAGAAAAACAAAAATGAAAACACAACCTTACAAAATCTATGGGATGCAGCAAGAACAGTTCTAACTGTGAAGTTCACAGTGATACAGACCTTCCTCAAGCAAAGAAGAAAAATCTCAAATAAGCAGCCTAACCCAGCACCTAAAAGAATCAGAAAAAGAAGAACAAACCCAAAGTCAACAGTAGGAAGGAAGGAAATAATAAAGATCATAGAGGAAATATATAAAACAAAGGTCAAAAAATAGAAAATATCTCTAAAACCAAGAGCTTTTTTATGAAAGATAAATAAAATTGACAAACCTCTAGCCAGGCTCACCAACAAGAAAAGAGAGAGGACCCAAATAAACCAAACAAGACATGGAAGAGGAAAAATAATAATTGACACCACAGAAATATATATAAAAAAATAAAAGAATACTATGAACAGTTATATGCCAACAAATTGGACAACATAAAAGAAATGGACGTTTCTAGAAACATACGGCCTGCCAAAATTGAGTCAAGAAGAAACAGACACCTCATTGTAGTTCTGATTTGCATTTCTCTAGAAGAAAAGGGAACCCTCCTACGCTGTTGGTGGGAATGTAAATAGGTACAGCTACTATGGAGAACAGTATGGAGGTTCCTTAAAAAACTAAAAATAGAGTGACCATATGATCCTGCAATCCCACTCCTGGGCATATATCCAGAGAAAACCATAATTCGAAAAGATACATGCACCCCAATTTTCACTGCAGCACTATTTGCAATATCCAAGACATGGAAGCAACCTAAATGTCTACCAATGGATGAATGGATAAAGAAGATGTGGTACATATATACAATGGAATATTACTCAGCCCTAAAAAAGAACAACATGCCATTTGCAGTGACATGGATGTACTTAGAGATTATCATACTAAGTTAAATAGGTCAGACAGAGAAAGACAAATGTCATATGACATCATTATATGTGGAATGAAAAAAAAATGATACAGAAGAACTTATTTACAAAACAGAAACAGACTCACAGAAAACAAATTGAGGGTTACTAAAGGGGAAAGGTGGGGGGGGGATATAAATTAGGAATTTGGGAGTAACATATACACACTAGTATATATATATAATAGATAAACAACAAGGACCTACTGTATAGCACAGGAAAGTATACTTAATATTTTGTAATAGCCTATAATGGAAAAGAATCTGAATCTCTGTGTGTGTGTGTGTGTGTGTGTGCGCACGCGCGCACGTGTGCGCATCTGAATCACTTTGCTGTACACCTGAAGCTAATACAACATTGTAAATCCACTATACTTCAATTTAAAAAATTTTTAAAAAGAAGAAACAGATAATTTGAACAGACTGGTTACTAGAAGTGAAATAGAATCTGTAATTTAAAAAACTCCCTGCAAACAAAAGTCCAAGACCAGATAGCTTCATTGTGGATTCTACCAACTATACAAAGAAGAACTTATACCTATTATTCCCAAAATATTTCAAAAAATTAAGAGGAGGGAACACTCCCAAATTCATTCTATTAGGCCACCATCACCCTTATACCAAAACCAGACAGACGTTACAAAAAAAGAAAGTTATAGGCTAATATATTTGATGAATATAGATGTAAAAAGCCTCAACAAAATATTAGCAAACCAAATCCAACAATAGATAAAAAAGGATCATACACCATGATCAAGCTGGACTTATCTAGGGTTGCAAGGATGGTTCAACATATGCAAATCAATCAATGTGATACACCACACTAACAAAAGAAAAGACAGAAACCAAATGATCATCTCACTAGATGCAGAAAAAGAATTTGACAAAATTCAACATCAATTCTTGATAAAAACTCTCACCAAAGGGGGTATAGAGGGAACATATCTCAACATAATAAGAGCCATTTATGACAAATCCACAGCCAACTCAATGGTGAAAAGCTGAATGTTTTCCTGCTAAATTCAGGAATAAGACAAGGATGCACACTCTCACCACTTCTATTTGACATAGTATTGAAAGTACTAGCCACAGGATCAGACAAGAAAAGAAATAAAGTGTATTCAAATTGGGAGGAAAGAGGTAAAACTCACTATTTTCAGATGACATGATACTGTATATAGAGTACTCCGAAGTCTTCACACAAAAACTATGAGAACTAATAAATTAATTCACAAGGTAGCAGGATACAAGATTAATATACAGAAATCTTTTGCAATTCTTTATACTAATAATGAAATATCAGAAAGTAAAAAAATTCTCTTTAAAATCACATCAGAAAAATAAAATACCTAGGAATAAATGTAACCAAGGAGGTAAAACCCTGTATGCTGAAAACTATAAAACGTTGATAAAGGAAACTGAAGATGATTCAAAGAAATGGAAAGATATCTCATGCTCTTGAATTGGAAGAATTAATATTGTTAAAATTTCCATACTACCCGAGGCAATCTACAGATTTAGTGCAATCCCTATCAAAATACCCATGACATTTTTCACAGAGCTAGATCAAATAATCTTAAAATTTCTATGGAACCACAAAAGACCCAGAATTGCCAAAGCAATCCTGAGGAAAAAGAACGAAGCTGGAAGCATACCCTTATAAACTTCAGACAATACAACAAAGCTACAGTAATCAGAAAAGTATGGTATTGGCTCAAAAAACAGATATACGGATAAATGGAACAAAATAGAGAGCCCAGAAATAAACCCACATACGTACAGTCAAGTAATCTTCAACAAAGGAAGCAAGAATATACAATGGAGAAAAGACAGTCTCTTCAACAAGTGGTGCTAGTAAAAGTTGGACAGCTACATTTAAATCAATGACGTCAGAACATTCCCTCACACCATATACAGAAATTAACTCAAAATAGTTTAAAGGCCTAAATACAACACCATAAAACTCCTAGAGAAGAACACAGGCAAAACATTCTCAGCAAAACATAAATTGTAACAACATTTTCTTAGATCAGTCTCCCAAGACAATAGAAATAAGAGCAAAAATTTTAAAATGGGACCTAATCAAACTTAAAAACTTTTGTACAGCAAAGGAAACCATCAACAAAACAAAAAGATGACCTACAAAATGGGAGAAAATATATTTGCAAATGTTGTGATCAACAAGCAGGTAATATCCAAAATATACCAATAGCTCATACAATGCAATATTGAAGAAACAAACAACCCAATCAAAAAATGGGCAGAAGACCTAAATAGACATTTTTCCAAAGAAGACATACTGATGGCCAACAGACACGTGAAAAGATACTCAACATTGCTAATTAGAGAAATGCAAATCAAAACTACAATGAGGTATCACTTCAAACCAGTCAGAATGGCCATCATCAAAAAGTCTTCAATATTAAATGCTGGAGAGGGTGTGGGGAAAAGGGAACACTGTACACTGTTGGTGGGAATGTAAATTGGTGCAGCCACTATGGAGAACAGTATGGAGATTCCTTAAAAGACTAAAACTAGAACTACTATATGATCCTCCAATCCCATTCCTGGATATATAACTGGGAAAAAATGAAAACTCTAATTTGAAAAGATACATGCACCCCAATGTTCATAGCAGCACTATTTACAATAGCCCAGAGATGGAAACAACCAAGTGCTCATTAACAGATAATTGGCTTAAGAAGATCTGGTGTGTATGTATATACACACACACACACACACATAAACACACACAAAGGAACATTATTCAGACATAAAAAAGAATGAAATACTGGTATTTGCAGCAACATGGATGGATCTAGAGAATATTATACTCAGTGAAGTAAGTCAGACAGAGAAAGACAAATATGATATCACTTACATGTGGAATCTAAGTAATATTACAACGAATGTATATACAAAACCTAAACAGACTCACAGACATAGAAAACAAACTTATGGTTACCAAAGTGAAGAGGGAGGTAAGGAGAGACAAATTAGGTATATGGAATAACAGATTTAAAATACTTATACATAAAATAGGTAAGCATTAAGGATTTACCATATAGCACAAGGAGTTATATTCAATACCTTGTAATAACCTATAATGGAATATAATCTGAAAAAATATATAATTGAATCATTTTGCTGTACACTGTTAACTAACACAATATCGTAAATCAACCATACTTCAATAAAAAAAAATACAACAGTATGGTAGTGGCATAAAAATAGACACATAGACCAGTGAAACAGAATAAGGAGCTCCAAAATAAACTGTAATAAACCAACTAATATTTGAAAAGGGAACCAAGAAAAGTTAGTTTCTTCAATAAATGGTGCTTGGAAAACTGGATATTCACATGCAAAAGAATGAAACTGGACCCCAGTCTTACCCCACTCACAAAAATTAACTTGAAATAGATGAAATACTTATGTAAAACCTGAAACCATAAAAGTCCTAGAATAAAACATAGGGAAAATTTTTTTTCCATTTGTTTTGGCAACGATTTTATGGATATGTCTCCAAAAGCACAAGCAACAAAAGTAAAAATAAACAAGTAGGACTACATCAAACTAAAAAGCTTCTGCAAAGCAAAGGGAACCATCAGCAAAATGAAAAGAAAACTTACTGAAGAGGAGAAAATATTTGCAAACCACATATCTGACAATGTATTAATATCCAAAATATATAAGAAATGCATATAATTCAACAGCAAAAACAAAAAACAAAAAACAAAAAACAAAACCGGACAAATAATCCAAATTTTAAAATGAGAAAATAGACATTTTTCAAAGAAGATATTCAAATGGCTAACAGGAGCATGAAAAGGTACTCAACCTCACCCATCACCAGGGAAATGCAAATCAAAATCACATGAGTCATACCATAAACCATGATTGCAAATTATGAAATGCTCATATTCAGTTATTGCCTTTCCACATAACTTTCTCTTCTGAAAGCACAAGCTTTATTGGAAAAAGGATTAGAGGAACCACTTCTGCTCCTTGATCCAGTTTTTTTCCCTGGACTTCATAGTCACAAATGAGATATTTTTTAATATTATGACTTATTACCATGAAAGTGAGCAAAAGTAGGTACTATATATAGAGTTGGTGAATTGTAACAGACTGTATATTACATCCCTACCCAGAAAAACGGCATACCTTCTATTAGACATAATAGTGTCTAGGAAGTCAATATCTTGTACCTAACCAAACGTCTCTATTATTGTATGCCTCCTCCTTCATAGATAGATACATAGATAGATATAGCTGTAGATATAAAAGAAGAGATTCATTATAGGAATTGACTCACAATTATGCAGGTCAAGATGTCCCATCATCTACTGTCTTCAAGCCTGAGAACTAGGAAAGCCAGTGATGTAATTCAGTCCAAGTCTGAAGAGCTGAGAACCAGAAGCACCAGTGCCTGTGGGCAGGAGAAGATAGATGTCTCAGCTAAGTGGAGAGAGTGAATTCGCCCTTTCTTCACCTTTTTTGTTCTATTTGAGCCCTCAGTGGGTTGGATAATACCCATGCACATTGGTGGAGATGACCCTCTTTACTCAGTCTGCTGATTCAAATGCCAATCTCTTCCAAAGACACTCTCACGGGCAAACCCCAAAATAATGTTCTACTAGCTGTTTGGGCATCCCTTAGCCCAGTCAAGTTGATACATAAAACTTACCATTACAGGTATCAGTAATTTTCCTTGAACTATTATTGCCTGGCTAACCTCCTCATCATTCTGTTAAAAATATTAAATTCTACTGCTTCATATAATCCAGATTCAGCATCTAGGACCATAATTTCATAATTTTTCCATATGCACTTGCCTTGCTCTATTTTTGCCATACAACTTATCACCTCCTAATGGTCTATATTATTTTATTATTGTTATTATTATTATTATTTACTGTCTCCTCTTGCTAAAATTCAAACTCCACAAAGACTAATTTTTATCTGTTTTAACCCACTATATTTCAAGCACCTAAAATACACATAGTAAATGGTAGGAGCTCAATATCCATTTTTCAAATGAATATAAATAAAATCTTTTTTAATGTAATGCTGTATAGTTTCCTCTTTTTCCTCTATATTCTATTACCTCTTTGATAAAGTCTAGTGCTGATTTTTTTTGCAATTTTCATCTGACTCCATTATTTTAGATGACAAAAGTAACACTTACCTAACATACAAACAAACACATCTTATTACTCTCTATATCCTCCAATTTTTCATAGATGTCTTATAGATTATTTTCTTGTATTATCTCAAATAAGCTAGAGTACACACATAAATGTATAACTCAAACTTTTTCAAAAAGCTTTTCTATCTGAGAAGGTGTCGCATATATGAAACATATTATTGATGACCGTATCGAAGGAGACACATAACATACATATTCTGTGGCCTCAAGAACAGGTTTTTTTTTTTTTTTGCCAGAAACTGAACTGTATCACTTTGCATTTCCTCCTGCCTCCAGAGTGCCCGCTGTAAAATGCTTTTGGTATGTGTGCTGTTCAATGAGAGCCAGTAGAATTGTTATATTTAAACCTTCATGGCTTTAGTAATGAAAGAAATAGTCCCCTAAAAGACTGAAAGAGTAATTTCTCTCTAGGTTCTTATCTCACTGTCAGAGAGGGACTTGGGCTAAAAGAAAACATAGTCTGATACTTGCATGTCCTTAAAGATTCAGCAACCAAGATGGGATTCCAGACTACTGCTTCTGACTCTTTTGATTGAACCCTAAACCCTGTTTCATGGGTTGATGGAAACCAGAATTAACTTTTACCTAAAGTAAAATAATATTTTTATAGCTGCTCACAATCCTCACTGTAAAACTGACAATTTTATACCTGCTGTTGGCAATAGAAGCATAAGTTGCAATGCCTCATAATAATCCTAAGTGCTATGCAATAAAAACAAATATCCATAGCCTGTTCTTTACAGAGACTATTATTTCTTGATTCACACTGACATAGCACTAGTTGCTAATATTTTTATACATTAGATTTATGTTCTTCCCCTTATCTGCTCACCTCCTTGCCTCCTATGAAGACATAAGAACATCTATCCTCATGACCGTGAGGGTATTAATGACACTGTCAATATGGCCCAGAGGAGCAGCCAGCAGGAGCATCTGCCTCTCTCTCTCTTCTCATACTTATTTAATTGCAAATCCTCCTCCCACCACACACACAAGTGTATTCCCAAAAAAATATTCCCCAAAGAATAAACACGCTAAGTATGATGGTATATGCCACCAATCAGTAAGTACTTTCTCTTTTTGAAACAATCTCAGTTTTAAAGGATGTTCCTAATATTAGCCTTAGGGAGAATATCCTAATATTCTTCATGGAAATGCTACTCAAAGGGCCATTCCACCCATTTTGAAACCAGGGATGTGGCTATTAGTTACCTAGGTAAATTATATTTTGGGGTATCAGGTGAGCAGTATAAGCAAATTCTAGAGACAAATTTCCTGGGTTCATGTCACAGCTCTGACATTTACTAGCTTCATGACATTAGGCAGGTCACTTAAACCTCAGGGTTTGTTCATCTGTGTAAATCAACCTATAGGGATGGTTGTGATGATTAGGTATGTTATGATCTGTACAGATCTTACCAGTAGCACTCTCTTAGATAGCCTCATCCAGCAGAGGGCAGACAGCAGAAGAAAGAAGAACTACAATCCTGCAGCCTGTGGAACAAAAACTACATTCACAGAAAGATAGACAAGATGAAAAGGCAGAGGGCTATGTACCAGATGAAGGAACAAGATAAAACCCAAGAAAAACAACTAAATGAAGTGGAGATAGGCAACCTTCATCTTCAGTGAAGATGATCCAGGACCCTGGGAAAAGACTGGAGGCAAAGATCGAGAAGATGCAAGAAATGTTTAACAAAGACCTAGAAGAATTAAAGAACAAACAAACAGAGATGAACAATACAATAACTGAAATGAAAACTACACTAGAAGGAATCAATAGCAGAATAACTGAGGCAGAAAAACGGATAAGTGACCTGGAAGACAGAATGGTGGATTTCACTGCTGCAGAACAAACTAAGGAAAAAAGAATGAAAAGAAATGAAGACAGCCTAAGAGACCTCTGGAACAACATTAAATGCAACAACATTCGCATTATAGGGGTCCCAGAAGGAGAAGAGAGAGAGAAAGGGCCAGAGAAAATATTTGAAGAGATTATAGTTGAAAACTTCCCTAACGTGGGAAAGGAAATAGCCACCCAAGTCCAGGAAGCGCAGAGAGTCCCATACAGGATACACCCAAGGAGAAACACGCCGAGACACATAGTAATCAAAGTGGCAAAAATTAAAGACAAAGAAAAATTATTGAAAGCAGCAAGGGAAAAACGACAAATAACATACAAGGGAACTCCCATAAGGTTAACAGCTGATTTCTCAGCAGAAACTCTACAAACCAGAAGGGAGTGGCATAATATACTTAAAGGGATGAAAGGGAAGAACCTACAACCAAGATTACTCTACCTGGCAAGGATCTCATTCAGATTTGATGGAGAAATCAAAAGCTTTAGAACAAGCAAAAGTTAAAAGAATTCAGCACCACCAAACCAGCTCTACAACAAATGCTAAAGGAACTTCTCTAAGTGGGAAACACAAGAGAAGAAAAGGACCTACAAAAACAAACCCAAAACAATTGAGAAAATGGTCATAGGAACATACATATCGATAATTACCTTAAACGTGAATGGATTAAATGCTCCAACCAAAAGACACAGGCTTGCTGAATGGATACAAAAACAAGACCCATATATATGCTGTCTACAAGAGACCCACTTTAGACCTAGGGACACATACAGACTGAAAGTGAGGGGATGGAAAAAGATATTCCATGCAAATGGAAGTCAAAAGAAAGCTGGCGTAGCTATACTCATATCAGATAAAATAGACTTTAAAATAAACATTGTTACAAGAGAAAAGGAAGGACACTACATAATGATCAAGGGATCAATCCAAGAAGAAGATATAACAATTATAAATATATATGCACCCAACATAGGACTAACTCAATACATAAGGCAACTGCTAACAGCTATAAAAGAGGAAATCGACAGTAACACAATAATAGTGGGGGACTTTAACACCTCACTTACACCAATGGACAGATCATCCAAAATGAAAATAAATAAAGAAACACAAGCTTTAAATGACACAATAGACCAGATACATTTAATTGATATTTATCAGACATTCCATGCAAAAACAGCAGATTACACTTTCTTCTGAAGTACGCATGGAACATTCTCCAGGATAGATCACATCTTAGGTCACAAATCAAGCCTCAGTAAATTTAAGAAAACTGAAATCATATCAAGCATCTTTTCTGACCACAATGCTATGAGATTAGAAATGAATTACAGGGAAAAAAACGTAAAAAACGTAAAAAACGCAAACACATAGAGGCTAAACAATACGTAACTAACCAAGAGATCACTGAAGAAATCAAGGATGAAGTCAAAAAATACCTAGAGACAAATGAGAATGAAAACACAACGATCCAACCTATGGGATGCAGCAAAAGCAGTTCTAAGAGGGAAGTTTATAGCTATACAAGCCTACCTAAAGAAACAAGAAAAATCTCAAGTAAACAATCTAACCTTACACCTAAAGGAACTAGAGAAAGAAGAACAAACAAAACCCAAAGTTAGCAGAAGGAAAGAAATCATAAAGATCAGAGCAGAAATAAATGAAATAGAAACAAAGAAAACAATAGCAAAGATCAATAAAACTAAAAGCTGGTTCTTTGAAAAGATATACAAAATTGATAAACCATTAGCCAGACTCATCAAGAAAGCGAAGGAGAGGACTCAAATCAATAAAATTAGAAATGAAAAAGGAGAAGTTACAACAGACACCGCAGAAATACAAAGCATCCTAAGAGACTACTACAAGCAACTCTATGCCAATACAATGGACAACCTGGAAGAAATGGACAAATTCTTAGAAAGGTATAACCTTCCAAGACTGAACCAGGAAGAAACAGAAAATATGAACAGACCAATCACAAGTAATGAAATTGAAACTGTGATTAAAAGTCTTTCAACAAACAAAAGTCCAGGACCAGATGGCTTCACAGGTGAATTCTATCAAACATTTAGAGAAGAGCTAACACCCATCCTTCCCAAATTCTTACAAAAAAATTGCAGAGGAAGGAACACTCTCAAACTCATTCTATGAGGCCACCATCACCCTGATACCAAAACCAGACAAAGATACTACAAAAAAAGAAAATTACAGACCAATATCACTGATGAATATAGATGCAAAAATTCTCAACAAAATACTAGCAAACAGAATCCAACAACACATTAAAAGGATCATACACCATGATCAAGTTGGATTTATCCCAGGGATGCAAGGATTCTTCAATATATGCAAATCAATCAATGTGACACACCATATTAACAAATTGAAGAATAAAAACCATATGATCATCTCAATAGATGCAGAAAAAGCTTTTGACAAAATTCAACACCCATTTATGATAAAAAAACTCTCCAGAAAGTGGGCATAGAGGGAACCTACCTCAACATAATAAAGGCCATATATGACAAACCCACAGCAAACATCATTCTCAATGGTGAAAAACTGAAAACATTTCCTCTAAGATCAGGAACAAGACAAGGATGTCCATTCTCACCACTATCATTCAACATAGCTTTGGAAGTCCTAGCCACAGCAATCAGAGAAGAAAAAGAAATAAAAGGAATCCAAATTGGAAAAGAAGAAGTAAAACTGTCACTGTTTGCAGATGACATGATACTATACATAGAGAATCCTAAAAATGCCACCAGAAAACTACAAGAGCTAATCAATGAATTTGGTAAAGTTGCGGGATACAAAATTAATGCACAGAAATCTCTTGCATTCCTATACACCAATGATGAAAAATCTGAAAGAGAAATTATGGAAACACTCCCATTTACCATTGCAACGAAAAGAATAAAATACCTAGGAATAAACCTACCTAGGGAGACAAAAGACCTGTATGCAGAAAACTATAAGATACTGATGAAAGAAATTAAAGATAATACCAGCAGATGGAGAGATATACCATGTTCTTGAATTGGAAGAATCAATATTGTGAAAATGACTATACTACCCAAAGCAATCTATAGATTCAATGCAATCCCTATCAAATTACCAATGGCATTTTTTACGGAAGTAGAACAAATCATCTTAAAATTTGTATGGAGACACAAAAGACCCCGAATAGTCAAAGCAATCTTGAGGGAAAAAAACGGAGCTGGAGGAATCAGACTCCCTGACTTCAGACTATACTACAAAGCTACAGTAATCAAGACAATATGGTACTGGCACAAAAACAGAAACATAGATCAATGGAACAAGATAGAAAGCCCAGAGATAAACCCATGCACCTATGGTCAACTAATCTATGACAAAGGAGGCAAGGATATACAATGGAGAAAAGAGAGTCTCTTCAATAAGTGGTGCTGGGTAAACTGGAAAGCTACATGTAAAAGAATGAAATTAGAACACTCCTTAACACCATACACAGAAATAAACTCAAAATGGATTCGAAACCTAAATGTAAGACCGGACACTATAAAACTCTTAGAGGAAAACATAGGAAGAACACTCTTTGACATAAATCACAGCAAGATCTTTTTTGATCCACCTCCTAGAGTAATGGAAATAAAAACAAAAATAAACAAATGGGACCTAATGAAAGTTCAAAGCTTTTGCACAGCAAAGGAAACCACAAACAAGACGAAAAGACAACCCTCAGAATGGGGGAAAATATTTGCAAACATATCAACGGACAAAGGATTAATCTCCAAAATACATAAACAGCACATGCAGCTCAATATTAAAGAAACAAACAACCCAATCCAAAAATGGGCAGAAGATCTATATAGACATTTCTCCAAAGAAGACATACAGATGGCCAAGAAGCACATGAAAAGATGCTCAACATCAAATTATTAGAGAAATGCAAATCAAAACTACAATGAGGTATCACGTCACACCAGTTAGAATGGGCATCATCAGAAAATCTACAAACAACAAATGCTGGAGAGGGTGTGGAGAAAAGGGAACCCTCTTGCACTGTTGGTGGGAATGTAAATTGATACAGCCACTATGGAGAGCAGTATGGAGGTTCCTTTAAAATCTAAAAATAGAATTACCATATGATCCAGCAATCCCACTACTGGGCATATACCCAGAGAAAACCATCATTCAAAAAGACACATACACCCCAATGTTCATTGCAGCACTATTTACAATAGCCAGGTCATGGAAGCAACCTAAATGCCCATCGACAGAGGAATGGATAAAGAAGAGTGGTACATATATACAATGGAATATTACTCAGCCATAAAAAGGAACGAAATTGCGTCATTTGTTGAGACGTGGATGCATCTAGAGACTGTCATACAGAGTGAAGTAAGTCAGAAAGAGAAAAACAAATATCGTATACTAACGCATGTATGTGGAACCTAGAAAAATGGTACAGATGAACCGGTTTGCAGGGCAGAAGTTGAGACACAGATATAGAGAACAAACGTATGGACACCACTGGGGGAAAACCGCGGTGGGGTGGGGATGGTGGTGTGCTGAATTGGGCGATTGGGATTGACATGTATACACTGATGTGTATAATACTGGTGACTAATAAGAACCTGCAGTATAAAAAAAAAAAAAGATCTTACCAGTGTCTGGCATCATATAAGCGTAAGATGCTGTTATCAATATAGGGCCTCGAGTGATCAGGTGTTTTAGGAATACGGTGATGGTGCCATACAGTGTCCCTCCAGTTCTTACTCTCCCTACACCTTAGGAAACTGCCCTTGCCCCTGCCCCTAATGCTAAATAAATCAGTAAAGACCAGGAAAGGACTAAGTTTTTACTTGTAGTGTTTCCTTATAGAAATTAAAACTTAAAAGTTTGAGTTCGAAAAAAAAAAAAAAAGTTTGAGTTTGTAATATCACAAAAGTTTTTAAAAAACCTATTTCTAAGACAGTAAACATTTTTCTGTACTGAAGAAAATAGAAATGTATCACTTATCTATTATTTTACATATGAAAGTCAAGTTGATATTTTAAAAATCAGTAATGTGGCAGGTGGAGAACTCTTTGACTCCATTTGTGATTCAATCCTCCTTTGCATTTAGGCTGTCACAAAGCAAGATGGAGTCCAAGATGCCTACAGGATTTTTGCAAAACAACCATTTACTGCGTAGACATGTGATATCAACAAGGTGGAGGGTTTACCAAAAGATCTGTTTTAAAAACTCAAGAAAAGTATAAGCTTCAATCATAATACTGACTGGTTCCCCAACCTGTACTGAATAGCTTTTGTAAAAAATCCTTTCCTTAGATTTGACTCATATACTTTCAACATGAAAATAGCATATGAATAATTTCTCCTTTAAAAAAACAACTTGTAAATATTGGTATGTGCTTAATATTAAAAAATCAATCACACAGGCCAAGTCAACAGAAAAATGAGCCATTACCATACCACCCTGAAGGAAGTGCTGTTCATATTTGGTGTAGATGGTCCCAGACATGCTGAGATGCCAAGAACAAAGATGAAAATAAGAGAAGGGGAAAAAAAAGCAGGAAAGCAGGTTCAGATGATAACATTACTTTTAAAAGAGATATTTGATTATTACTCTATATTTAGGTGAAGAAGAAAACTGAAATTAAACTAAAATTTTGGGTGAATTTCAGATAGTTTCTTCACCATAGACATATTATTTTCTAAATATCAATCTAGAGTTATATGAAATTAACACGAAAATATTGGAGTCTTTAAAAATTGGTTCTACATTTAGATGGATTAAACACTCAGCCCTACCCTTTCCTACAGAATTTCTCTATTCCTGAGCATTTTATATAGATTCAGGGTTTTTTTTATGTTCCATTTTGTTATATAATAGTTTTATTGGCTTTAAGAATAGCTTATATTGTCTTCTCACAGTTCTGCTTTACTTAATGTCTTTCTGTTTCCTTTAGAGATGAAGGACAGCTGAGAAAATATGACCTTCTTGGGCCACCCTGTATTTCTGGAATTGTGGATTATTGGGAAGAAGTCTGAGACCACCTTGATTTCTCGTTCTACGTCACTTGCTCTGCTACTTGAGTACACATGCTTTATTTCATCCTTGAGATTCAGGGACAAAGGGCCTTTGTAATGACCTTTACCAAAAAACCTCCAACACCACTGTTTGCTTCATAGCTCTATTTCACCCTTAGTTCTCCTTTGTTTTTGTAACTTTATTTTTGTAATGTTTCTTTTTTCCCCCCAAATCATCCACTCCCCTTCAGCCTGTTGTTTTTGCTCCTGTTTGAGACTTAATGTGCCCAAATCATGTGCTCTGAACATCTGTGTGATAAGCAGTAATTCACTGGACTGTATTTTGTGTTTCTAGATGTAATCATGTATTTTCTGTCTACTTACCAGAATGTGGTACTTCTAAGTGAAAAAAAGTGTTATGAGAGGCAAGTGATAAATGCAAAAACATTAGAAGCCATGTATTTGTTAAATCAAAATAGTATCCCTGCAATAATTGTCAGAAACACATGCTATATAAAATAGGCTTAGGCTGAAGAGCATCATTTGTCAAACATAAACTCGCTGAGAACATCTATCCTCCTGAAACCCTCCCCACCATTATAATTTCTGACGATTTCAAAAATTTCTCTGTGGTTATCTCTTAGGTCTCTTTGCCAACTTGCCGCAAAGGGCAAACTGGCCTTTTACTGTCATTCACCCAACTCAGGATTTTAGCCTCCCAGGTCTTTAGAGAGAATTAGCTTCCTTTTCATAGATAAGATGATAGTTCAGGGCATCTATAATTTGGGGTCTCAGCAACAGGCCAAATAGAACAGTCAAGAGTAGAGGCATTTGAACTTCCAGAGGTAACATAGAAAATGAAAGTTTTCTTAGGGAAAAAAAATGTATCTTCTTTATATTTATCTACTATTGTCTTTCCTATTCTCAGACAAAAACAGCTTTGTTTTAAAGTAAAAGCATTTTTAAAGCAGGAACCTGCAAATTTAGAGTCAAATGTAAAGGCTCTATTTACAAAATAGGCAAGCAACACATTATGGGGCCATTATGAAAAATCTAATTCCTATGCAGTATATATTTTATGGATTGCTAAATGTTTATGGTAGTTTACACATAGATCAGTCCTCATCAAGGACCTTAGGGTGACACAGATAATAATAATACATGAGTGTCTGTGGTAAGGGTCTGAGAGAAGCACAGACAATTCTATAGGAGCTTCAAGAGGATGAGCCAACTTTTTCTTGAAGGAATCAAGAAAGGTTTTATCAAAGACTTGACAGATGGAGAGAGGGAGACAGAATCAGAGACTAACAGAAGCAAAGGCATGGAGGCAGGCTATTACGATGCAAGTGTTCCTCCTCTCCCAGGAAATGTCCTATCTAATGATAGCTGTGACCCTTAAAGGTTGTTAAAAGTTGTACAGGAATTTCACACACATCAGTAGTTTTACAAGTCTTTCTGATAACAAGTAATATGAAATGGAATTGTAGTTGATACTATATTTTGTACCAGGTCATTGATTTACAGAAGGTCAAGATTAGCCATGGACTGAATAGTAGAACAGGTGAAGCTTATGTTAAGAGTTCCTCCAGTCACTCATCTTTTATGACCACCCCTGCATGCACGTGCGCACACACACACACACACACACACACACACACACACACACACTTGCCCAACCATCCTAAACCTTCAGCTTATCTTCCATTAATTTTACATGTCTTCTGCCATCCCACCTCCCTGATTCCCATGTCTGCAAATACCATGACACTCTTCAAGAGGTATCCCTCTATAATTTCATTATGTTCCCAAAGCTAGTTTTTAAGCTCCATGTGACTCCATTTTTGCTATAGTCCTAGGGCCTGTAACACAGTGAATACTCAATAAATAGCTGTCAAATGAATAGAAAATTGACTGTCATAGGGCAGCCCATTTGACAAGCAGAAGATGAATTATCACGTCCATTTTGTAGATAAGTTTGCAGAGACAAAGAGAGGTTCTAAGTCTCTAACTTGTGCTCATTTTATCATGAGACATTGCTTTTACTCAAATAATGATTAATAGTGGCAATTACAGGTTGGATGGAGGAGTAAAATAGTGATGATTTGGGCACATAGAACCTACAATAGTCCCTCAAATCATGCTATATAAGCATCACACAGTCATCCAAGGAGGTGATAGTAGTATTTAATGAGAGATAATACAATTGGGAAGAGATAAAAATTAGTCATGTGTGTGTTGTCACAATTTCCCTAAATGTCCTGCCCTCTTAACTCCATTTTTGCCTGCTCAACTTTTCCCCTTCCTATAACCTAGAGTATTAAGAATCATACTTTTAGCCACTGGTTCCCAATTATTTTCTTGCAAGGAGAACTGGGGCAATGGTAGGAACAGCACTGGAGCAGTGAGACATTTTCATTAGTAAAAGCTCATATTTAGTGCTGAGGTAGAGTAAAAGGAATGAAATAGAGTCATACAGGGAGAAATTGAGAGTCCATGTGAGTTATGTGAGAGTAATCATTGGGAAATTCTGTGATAAAATGGTGAGATCCTTAGAAACATTTTCACATTATGTGTGAGACTGAGAAGCTGGGTAGGAAACAAGGCTTTGAGAAGTTTTGCTCTATGCTAAATGGGAGTTTCTAGAAGGACTGTAATGAAGATTGCAATTACTCTTCATCATCTTTTAGTTGCCAAACATGCTGCTTATTGAATGCAGTTTCACTCACAAGCGGACATGAGGCAACACGGTTAATATGATTTCCTTGTGACCTGATTTGGTTAGGAAAATTTCAGCTATGTGTAACAGAAAAAGTGATGTATAGGGCCCCACACATATAGAGGTTAATTTCTTCTCGGGTAACAAGAAGTCTGGAAGTACTTTCGTCCACCACTTTCTTCCTTCAGAGAAGGATGTGGAAAAAGTGTTTGTGTCCAAATGAATACAGAGAATTTCATACCACTGTACAAGTCTCAATATGAAGAAGGGTGGTCCATGAGATATTTAGTATACTTCACTATTGTGCAGTAAGTCAAGGATAGTTCAGAGGAAGGAAGAAATAGGCAAAGAAGCAGAGAAGTATGAAATCTGTGTTTGCTGAATTATTTAAAAATATTCATTTCTGTTGTAAAAACCATAACAAATAAAAATAATAGACAAAATTAAGCACAGAATCAAGTAACTGCTGAGATGTATTAGACATAAAGTTAGTACAGCACATATAGACATGTGCTGATCATAGCAAAAAGGATGGAAGGAACAAGTAAACCTTACCTATTCATAAGGAATATATGTCATCTCCAGTTGGTACCTGTGTAATCAGGTATCCATAGGTGACACCTACTCTGGTCTTATGTGTCCTCTCCCAAACCACAGATAAAAAACACAGATTCTCAGAAGGATATCAGCAAGTTTCAACCATGAATATTTGCCCCTGACTCTCTCTAATAGAGCAGGTGTCTTTAGGCTCGAAGTACCTTCCATCTACTGAACTTCCTTGCTTATCTTCAACTCTGGTCTTCAGAACCATATGATTAACAGAAGAGGCTGGTGTGGTAGAGAGATAGAATATACAAACACTGTACAATGTAGAATCCATATTTCTTGTATTTTATTTAAGGATATTTCCTTACCTTGTCATTAATATTGATAGTTGTTAATATTATACATAAAATATGCATATATGTTATATATTAATTGTATATATTATTTATTACCAATGTCATTGATAATTGTCAGTCATATATATTAATTATACTACATAATATTGTATATATGCATAGATTATATGTAATATGTTAATATTTATTAATAGTAACAGTTCATAGTCAGTATGTAAATATTTACTCCAGAAAACCACTGGTTTTCAAACAAACCAACTTCCTTTGCACTTAATGAAAATATCTAAAGGAGCTATTGAATGTGGAGACCTGTGTTTGTCTCCTATAGATATTTTCCCCTTGATATGCAAATGAAATTTTTCATGCATACACAACTCAGGGTTGACTTTCCAGCAGAGTGGCAGAGTGCCTGCAGCAGAGATCTCCCTGCACAGCGTAGATCCTTGGCGGAGGCAAGAAAATGAGCTCTCTTTGTCTCTCAGAAATTGTACTGGTCATACAGATCCTAGATCTTACTCTAGCTTCAAAAACCCATCTAAGCTTAATAGTAAGGTGAAGGCAAGGAGGAATGCAAGGGGGATGGGATCAAGGAGAAAGACAAAGGGATGGGAAGCGTTTAAGTTGATGTAGAATCTACCAAAACTAAAGACTGGAAACAAACAATATTTTGTTATTTTTGGACAAATATGTTTAATCAATACCAAATATAGGGTAATGGTTATTTCTATGCAGGGAGATAGGAAGGTAAGAAGATAGAGCTACACAGAAGTAAAATTTTAACTATAAGTTTTATTTCTGAAACTTAGTGGTAGGTGGCACCCAGGTATCCATTATTTTATCATCAAATTTTGTATACCTAGATATTTCATAAAAGAAACTGGTGCCTGTCCTTTGATTCATGGTGTTTCATAGGACAGTAGTGTTCAAAGTGGGTAATGCACATACCTAATGGAATGCAAAAACCTGCTATCTATCCACAGATTTTTAAAAAATTGAGATATAGTTCAAATATCATAAGAGTCACCCTTTTAAACTAATTTTTAGTATATTCACAAGGCTGTACAACCATCACCACTATCCAATTTCAGAACATTTTTTATCACTTCAAGAAAGCAAACCAAAAACCTGTACCCATTATCAGCCACTGTTCATAACCTCTTCATCCAGCCCCTGGCAATCATGAATCTACTTCCTTTCTCTCTGGATTTGCCTCTCCTGTACACTTCATACACATTTAGTGACTGGCTTATTTCACTTCACATAATGTTTTCAAAGTCCATCCATGTTGTAGCATGTATCGGTACTCCATTGTCTTTTCTAGCTGAATAATCAGACCCTCAATGTCAATATATTCTCTATTATAAACTTATATGTCTGAGCATGTGTGTGCTCTTGGTTGAATCATGCTGGTTCTTCTTCACCTCTCCTTTTACAGTTGCTCTTTTTCTCCTATGTTGTAAAAGTTCTCGGATTACCTCTCACTCAATTTGACTCTTACTATGGTACCTTACCTCAGGTGCACAGTCCTAAAAGGCAACCTACAAGTGTACCACAAATCATTTACCTATTCATCTCAAGAAGAAATATATTCCAACATTAATTTTCTTTTTATATTTAATATTTGTTCATCAAATGGTTAATATATTCAACTTGATTTTTTTTCATTCATTCATCAAATATTTATTACAAAGCTACTGTGCAACATGAATGGATTCATGTAACATTACAAAGATATGTACAGATAGGATATTAACCCACTTTTGTAAGAATATGTGTGCATGTCTTGTAAGTACAAAGGTCAGGAAGGATAAAAACTCATGCTTGACAAGTTTTGCTGTTGGGAGATGGGAGGGAGAGTAGAATGGGAGGAACATTTACGTTTCTTTTTTTTTTTTTTGACGCGCAACACTTACATAGGTTTTCCTTCAACCTCTCACTATTCATCACAGGCTGTTCCACCATAAATGTACTTTCCAGCTCATTAATCTTTTTTTTTTTTTGTAGGTACTATACTATATTTCTATTGTATAGGCTGTGGATAAAATGTCAGGGGCAAGAAAAACTCCATTTCTTTCCCCAGGACTTACTTTTTTCTGGGTGTATATCATTTTATTTTTTTAATACAGCAGGTTCTTATTAGTTACCTATTTTATAAATATTAGTGTATATATGTCAACCCCAAACTCTCAATTCATCCCACCACCACCACTCCCACGCCCCCACTTTCCCCCCTTGGTGTCCATATGTTTGTTCTCTACATCTGTGTCTCAATTTCTGCCTTGCAAACCAGTTCATCTCTACCATTTTTCTAGATTCCACATATATGCATTAATATACGATATTTGTTTTTCTCTTTCTGACATACTTCACTCTGTATGACAGTCTCTAGATCCATCCACAACTCTACAAATGATCCAATTTCACTCCTTTTTATGGCTGAGTAATATTCCACTGTATATATGTACCACAAATTCTTTATCCATTCATCTCTCGATGGGCATTTATGTTGGTTCCATGACCTGGCTATTGTAAATAGTGCTGCAATGTACATTGGGGTGCATGCGTCTTTTTGAATTATGGTTTTCTCTGGGTATATGCCCAGTAGTGGGATTCCTGGGTCGTATGGTAATTCTATTTTTAGAGTTTTAAGGAACATCCATACAGTTCTCCATAGTGGCTGTATCAAGTTACATTCCCACCAAAAGTGCAAGAGGGTTCCCTTTTCTCCATACCCTCTCGAGCATTTGTTGTTTGTAGATTTTCTGATGATGCCCGTTCTAACCAGTGTGAGGTGATTCCTCATTGTAGTTTGATTTGCATTTCTCTAATGATTAATGATGTTAAGCAGCTTTTCATGTGCCTCTTGGCCATCTGTATGTCTTCTTTGGAGAAATGTCTATTTAGGTCTTCTGACCATTTTTTGACTGGGCTTTTTTTTTTTTTAATATTGAGTTGTATGAGCTGTTTATATATTTTGGAGATTAATCCTTTGTCCACTGATTCGTTTGCAAATATTTTCTCCCATTCTAGGGTTGCCTTTTCATCTTGTTTATAGTTTCCTTTGCCGTGCAAAAGCTTTTAAGTTTCATTAGGCCCCATTTGTTTATTTTTGTTTTTATTTCCATTACTCTGAGAGGTGGGTCAAAAAGATCTTGCTGTGATTTATGTCAAAGAGTGTTCTTCCTATGTTTTCCTCTAAGAGTTTTATAGTGTCCAGTCTTACATTTAGGTCTTTAATCCATTTTGAGTTTATTTTTGTGTATGGTGTTAGGAAGTGTTCTAATTTCATTATTTTACATGTAGCTGTTCAGTTTTTTAAGAGACTGTCTTTTCTCCATTGTATATCCTTGTCTCCTTTGTCATAGATTAGTTGACCATAGGTGTGTGGGTTTATCTCTGGGCTTTCTATCTTGTTCCATTGATCTATGTTTCTATTTTTGTGCCAGTACCATATTGTCTTGATTAGTGTAGCTTTGTAGTATAGTCTGAAGTCAGGGAGTCTGAATCCTCCACCTCCGATTTCTTCCCTCAAGATTGCTTTGGCTATTCGGGGTCTTTTGTGTCTCCACACAAATTTTAATATATTTTGTTCTAGTTCTGCAAAAAATGCCATTGGTAGTTTGATAGGGATTGCATTGAATCTGTAGATTGCTTTGGGTAGTATAGTCATTTTCACAATATTGATTCTTCCAATCCAAGAACATGGTGCATCTCTCCATCTGTTTGTGTTATCTTTGATTTCTTTCATCAGTGTCTTATAGTTTTCTGAGTACAGGTCTTTTACCTCCTTAGGTAGGTTTATTCCTAGGTATTTTATTCTATTTGTTTCAATGGTGAATAGGATTGTTTTCTTAATTTCTCTTTCTGATCGTTTGTTGTTAGTGTATAGGAATGCAAGAGATTTCTGTGCATTAATTTTGTATCCTGCAACTTTACCAAATTCATTGATTAGCTCTAGTAGTTTTCTGGTGGCATCTTTAGGATTCTCTATGTATAGTATCGTGTCATCTGCAAACAATGACAATTTTACTTCTTCTTTCCAATATGTGTTCCTTTTGTTTCTTTTTCTTCTCTGATTGCCATGGCTAGGACTTCCAAAACTATGATGAATAAGAGTGGCGAGAGTGGACATCCTTGTCTTGTTCCTGATCTTAGAGGAAGTGCTTCCAGTTTTTCACCATTGAGAATGAGGCTTGCTGTGGGTTTGTCATATATGACCTTTATTATGTTGAGGTAGTTTCCCTCTATGCCCACTTTCTGGGGAGTTTTTATCATAAATCGGTGTTGAATTTTGTCAGAAGCATTTTTTGCACCTATTGAGATGATCATATGGTTTTTATTCTTCAATTTGTTAATATGGTGTATCACATTGATTGATTTGCATATATTGAAGAATCCTTGCATCCCTGGGATAAATCCCGCTTGATCATGGTGTATATTCCTCTTAATGTGTTGTTGGATTTTGTTTGCTAGTATTTTGTTGAGGATTTTTTCATCTATATTCATCAGTGATATTGGTCTGTAATTTTCTTTTTTTGTAATATCTTTGTCTGGTTTTGGTATAAGGGTGATGGTGGCCTTGTAGAATGAGTTGGGGAGTGTTCCTTTCTCTGCAGTTTTTTTGGAGGAGTTTGAGAAGGATGGGTGTTAGCTCTTCTCTAATTGTTTGATAGAATTCACCTGTGAAGCCATCTGGTCCTGGACTTTTGTTTGTTGGAAGATTTTTAATCACAGTGTCAATTTCATGACTTGTGATTGGTCTGTTCATATTTTCTATTTCTTCCTGGTTCAGTCTTGGAAGGTTATACCTTCTAAGAATTTGTCCATTTCTTCCAGTGTCCATTTTATTGGCATAGAGTTGCTTGTAGTAGTCTCTTAGGATGCGTTGCATTTCTGCGATGTCTATTGTAACTTCTCCTTTTTCAGTTCTAATTTTAATGATTTGAATCCTCTCCCTCTTTTTCCTGATGAGTCTGGCTAATGGTTTATGAATTTTATTTATCTTCTCAAAGAACCAGCTTTTAGTTTTATTGATCTTTGCTATTGTTTTCTTTGTTTCTATTTCATTTATTTCTGCTCTGATCTTTATGATTTCTTTCCTTCCACTAAATTTGGGTTTTGTTTGTTCTTCTTTCTCTAGCCCCTTTAGGTGTAAGGTTAGATTGTTTATTTGAGATTTTTCTTATTTCTTGAGGTAGGCTTGTATTGCTATAAACTTCCCTCTTAGAAATGCTTTTGCTGCATCCCATAAGTTTTGGATTGTCGTGTTTTCACTGTCATTTATGTGTAGGTATTTTTTTATTTCCTCTTTGATTTCTTCCGTGATCTCTCGGTTATTTAGTAACGTATTGTTTAACCTCCATGTGTTTGTGCTTTTACGTTTTTTCCCCCTGTAATTGATTTCTAATCTCATAGAGTTGTGGTTTAAAAGGATGCTTGAAACAATTTCCATTTTCTTAAATTCACCGAGGCTTAATTTGTGACCCAAGATGTGATCTATCCTGGAGAATGTTCCATGTGCACTTGAGAAGAAAGTGTATTCTTCTGCTTTCGGATGAAATGTCCTGTAAATATCAATGAAATCTATCTGGTCTATTGTGTCATTTAAAGCTTCTGTTTCCTTACTAATTTTCTGTCTGAATGATCTGTCCATTGGTGTAAGTGAGGTGTTAAAGTCCCCCACTATTATTGTGTTACTGTCAATTTCCTCTTTTATAGCTGTTAGCATTTGCTTTATGTATTGAGGTGCTCCTATGTATATTTATATATATAAATTTTAAAGCATATATATTTATATATATAAATTATAAAGCATATATATTTATAATTGTTATATCTCCTTCTTGGATTGATCCCTTGATCATTATGTAGTGTCCTTCCTTGTCTCTTGAAACAGTCTTTATTTTAAAGTCTATTTTATCTGATTTGAGTAGTGGTACTACAGCTTTGTTTTGATTTCCATTTGCATGGAATATCTTTTTCCATCCCTTCACTTTCAGTCTGTATATGTCCCTAGGTCTGAAGTGGGTCTCTTGTAGACAGCATATAAATGGGTCCTGTTTTTGTATCCATTCAGCGAGCCTGTGTATTTTTGTTGGAGCATTTAATCCATTCACATTTAAGGTAATTATCAATATGCCTGTTCCTATTACCATTTTCTTAATTGTTTTGGGTTTGTTTTGTAGGTCCTTTTCTTCTCTTGTATTTCCCACTTAGAGAAGTTCCTTTAGCATTTGTTGTAGAGATGGTTTGGTGGTGCTGAATTCTCTTAGCTTTTGCTTGTCTTTTAAGATTTTGATTTCTCCGCTGAATCTGAATGAGATCCTTGCCGGGTAGAATAATTTTGGTTGTAGTTTCTTCCCTTTAATCACTTGAAATATATCGTGCCACGCCCTTCTGGCTTGTAGAATTTCTGCTGAGAAATCAGCTGTTAACCTTCTGGGAGTTCCCTTGTATGTTATTTGTTGTTTTTCCCTTTTTGTTTTTAATAATTTTTCTTTGTCCTTAATTTTTGTCAATTTGATTACTATGTGTCTTGGTGTGTTTCTCCTTGGGTTTATCCTGCCTGGGACTCTCTGCACTTCCTGGACTTGAGTGGCTATTTCCATTCCCATGTTAGAGAAGTTTTCAACTATAATCTCTTCAAATATTTTCTTGGGTCCTTTCTCTTCTCCTTCTGGGACCCCTATAATGCGAATGTTGGTGCTTTTAATGCTGTCCCAGAGGTCTCTTAGGCTGTCTTCACATTTTTTCATTCTTTTTTCTTTATTCTGTTCCACAGCAGTGAATTCCACCATTCTGTCCTCCAGGTCACTTATCCGTTCTTCTGCCTCAGTTATTGTGCTATTGATTCCTTGTAGTGTATTTTTCATTTCAATCATTGTATTGTTCATCTCTGTTTGTTCTTTAATTCTTCTAGGTGTTTGTTCTTTAAATCTCCTAGGTCTTTGTTAAACATTTCTTGCATCTTCTCGATCTTTGCCTCCATCTTTTTCCAAGGTCCTGGATCATCTTCACTATCATTATTTTAAATTCTTTTTCTGGAAGATTGCCTACCTCCACTTCATGTAGTTGTTTTTCTGGGGTTTTATCTTGTTCTTTCATCTGGTACATAGTCCTCTGCCTTTTCATTTTATCTATCTTTCTGTGAATGTGGTTTTCTTTCCACAGGCTGCAGGATTGTGGTTTTTCTTGTGTCTGCTGTCTGCCCTCTGCCTTGATGTTTTTATGTTAATTATATTTGGAATGAGAATTCAATTGAGAAGAAAAATTAGCACACAAATCCATGTGGTAATAGGAAAGAAATTAAAAATTTCAATTATATACACAGTCTTATTTGTAGAGAAGAATGATAGGGTGATTACTAAAATATTTTCAAGCATAAAATTATATTACATTTGTATAAAATTCTATTGAAGCAGAGTGAAAATACAAACTTATGATTAAAGGGAGCAATGTAAAATTTATTATAGCAAAGAAGATAATTTGTTCTTTTTAAGTCGTTTATAGTTAGTAGCAAATTGCTATTGTAGTAATACACCATTGGAAATATATAAAGGAATGATATGTGCTAATTGGTCTCATTTTAAATACAAAATTTTACAATATACCATAAATCACATCCTTTTCAATTGTTTAAGTTTAGGACCTAGATGGATTTTTAAAAAACTAAATGTAAACTAAAGTTCCTACAAAATATTATAGTAGTAAAATACAAATATATTATTAATCAAAGTGCAATTAACAGACTAAAATTTCCAGATAAAAGACAAGGACTATTATAATAGTAAAAACAAATACTGGATGTTTATAAACTGATTGATGTTTATATGGATGTAAAGGCTCAGAATAATCAATTCAATATTGAATGAGAAGAACAAAGTTGGTGAACTCACATTACTTGACTTCAAGACTTAGTTTAAAGCTATAGTAATCAATACAGTGTGATACTGGAGAAAGAATAGACAAATAAATCAATGGAGGAATAGAGAGCCCAGAAAGAAACCCCTATAAATATACTCAAATGTTTTTTTGACAAAGGATCAAGGGCATTGCCATGAAAAATAGATAGCTTTTCAACAAATTATACTGGGACAAATGGACATCTACATACAAAACAAAAAAAATGTCAAGACACAGACCTTACGCCCTTCACAAAAAATAATTCAAAATGATCACTGACTAAATGTAAAATGTAAAACTATGAAACTCCTAGAAAATATAATAGGAGAAAATCTAGATGACCTTAGATATGGCAATGAGTTTTTAGATATAACACCAAAGGCATGATCCATGAAAGAAATAATTGCTAAACTGGACTTTATTAAAATTAAAACCACTGCTCTGTGAAAGACAATGTCAAGAGAGTGAGAAGACGAACCACAGCCTGGGAGAAAATATTTGCAAAAGGAACAGCTGATAAAGGACTGCTATTCAAAATATACAAAGAACTCTTAAAACTCAGTAATAAGAAAATGAACAATGCAATTTAAAAAGAGGTTATTGTGGTGATCATTTTGAAATGTAGAGAAATACAGAATCCCTATGTTGTGTATCAGGAATTAGCATAGTGTGGTAGGTTAATTGTACTTCAAAAACAAACTAACAGACTTATAGAAAAAGAGATCAAACTTGTGGTTATCAGAGGTGGGGGTGGGAGGGGGAATTGGGATAAGGCAGTCAAAAGGTACAAACTTCCATTTATAAGATAAGTAAGTACTAGGAATATAAAGTAGAACATAGTAAATACAGTTAACACTGCTGTATATTATATATGAAAGTTTATGTTAAGAGAGTAATTCCTAAGAGTTATCATACAAGGAAAAAACTGCTTTTCTATTTCTTTAATTTGTATTCACATGAGATGATGGATGTTCACTAAACTTACTATAATAATCATTTACTGATGTATGTAAGTCAAATCATTATGATGTACACCTTAAACTTATACCGTGCTGTATGTCAATTATATCACAATAAAACTGGAAGAAATAAATTGGCAAAAGACCTGGACACCTCACCAAAGAAGATATGCAGGTGAAAAATAGGCATATGTAAAGATATTTCACATCATATGTCACCAGGGAAATGCAAATTAAAACAAGGAGATACCACCACACACCTATTAGAATGGCCAAAATCTGGAACACTGGCAACACCAAATGCTCCTGAGGACATAGAGCAACAAGAACTCCCATTCATTGCTGGTGGAAATGCAAAATGGTACAGCCATGCTGGACGATACTTTGGCGGTTTCCTGAAAAACTAAACATACCATTACCATACAATCCAGCAAATGTACTCCTTGGTATTTACCCACAGGAGTTAAAAACTTATGACCACAAAAATACCTGCATACAGATGTTTGTAGCAGCTTTATTCATAACTGTCATAACTCGGAAGCAATTAAGATGTCCTTTAGTAGATGAATATCCTTCAGTGGATAAACTGTGATATATCTAGGCAATGGAATATTATTCAATGCTACAAAGAAATGAGCTATCAAGCCATGAAAAGACATGTAGGAAACTTAAATGCATATCACTAAGTGAAAGGAAGCCAATCTGAAAACTCTGTATGATTCCAGTTATATGACATTCTGGAAAAGGCAAAACTATGGAGACAAGATTATTGGTTGCCAGGGGCTGAGGGCAAGGGGAGGAAGGGATGAATTGGCAAAGCACAGAGGATTTTTAGGACAGTGAAACTATTCTGTATCACACTACAATGGTGGATATATGGCATTATACATTTGTCAAAACTCATAGACTATACAACACCAAAGTACCACTGTGGTGTAATGTCGATAGTGAGGAAATTAGTTATGTGTATGGGGGCAAGGGGTATTTGGAAACCTTCTGCACTTTTTACCCAATTATGCTGTAAACCAAAAATGCTTTGAAAACAAAGTCTATTAAAAATAAGAAACAAAAATTCAGACACTGCTGTTTACCTCAGATACGTTTAAAGCATAAGTACACAGAAAAGTAGGAACTAAAAAAAAAAGATAAAAGAAAAAAAGGCATTTAATAGGCAAATAAACTACAACTGCATGTTTTAACGTAAATGAATCTCCCAAAGCAGGTTACATAAGAATACCGCCACACAATTCTAATTTATTAAGGGCAAAATAGGTAAAACTAAAATATTAATGGCTTATGAATGAATACATATGTGATATAACCATAAAGAAAGGCATGGGAATGATAACACAATAATCAGGAGTATAGTCACTCCTGGAGAATGGGATAGCAAAGTAATTGGGAGGAGAACACAGTGATTAATGAGGTGTAAATAATACTCCATTTCTTAAGCTGCATGGAGAGAACTTGGGTGTTAATTTATTCCATACTCTTTAAACTTTGTATGTGCATTATGCATTTGTAAGGGGAAAAGGTGGTAGAATTTATTGGACTATATAAAATAGTCCTGGGGTGGGGGAGGTTTTAGACAATGTTGGCCACAGAGGGCTCCATTATCACCAAGACTCTGGTTCCTCTGTTTTTAGGTCTACACTCCTCCGTGTGTCAGTTGAATCTTATCCTCCTTGTAAAGGTGGTTGTTGCAGTTCTGGTTTATATTTATATGAACACAAGACCATCCTGCAAAGGAGAGCTTCCCTTATTCAAACTATCAGGCAAAAGTCCTTGACTTCGCACATTAAAGCTATGAAGATTACGTCCCTGCCAGAACCAATCCCTGTGATGAGGAAATTGGGACAAGGCCAGTCACTCTCCCACCCAGAATGTGGGGTGGAGGGTGTGGAGGCAACCAACTCTGGTTGGGGGAACAACTCTGCGCAGTTTGCCTGAGACTTGACATGTTTTAGTTGATAGTTCTGTGTCCCACAAAACCCCTTAATGCCAGGCAAACTGAGATGACTGGTCACCATACAACTAATAGGATAGACATAAATATCAGCTGCCCCACAAAACCCATGCTCAAGTGCTGCTACCGGAAAGTAGATTTGAATAAATGACTGTCTATTTCTACTTTCTCTCAATAGACATCTTTCTCCCATAGGAACTATTGAATCTTTTTCAATTACAAAATTCCAGACTCTATAAAGAATTTCTTAAAATTTGTATCTCTTTCTCTTAAGTGACTAATTAATATTCCTCATGTTTTCTAATGTTATTTGATGGAATTTTCTAGTATGTCAACAGTGTTCCTAAACCTTCTTTAGAATCAGAGCCCTAAAACATGAGATCCTCTGGAGGGTGTTGTGTAACATTTCACAGGTTCAGAGATGTTTTCTCAGCTATTCCCCAGATCCTCACTGAGGTGGAGCTAGAATGATCTGTCGTCTGAGAAAGATCTGTTACTTCCTGGAATAAAAAGGGCCTTAATGACCATTTTATTTAGAGTGATATAGTTTATTAATTTTTTCTTATTAAAGTATAGCAAATAGTATCCTAGTTAATTTCTTAATTTTTCTCAATCTATGCTTCTCATTGTTTGCAAATATTCTACTAGTTCCCCTGATGAGCTTGTAAAACAGGAAGTTTTACAGTTAGTTTAATTTCTTTTTTAATTTTTTGTTTGGTTTGCACTGTGTCTAAATGTGTGAAACTGAGACTCAGAGGTTCTGTCCAACTAGTGTCAAAAAACTAGTACCATCAATGAAAATATTAAGCTATTTGATCATTATTATGTAAAACAGATAGGAATAATTTGGTATGTTTTACATATTTCACTTGATTAATTTCAAGGATGGTTTATAGAATCTCCAGGAATCCTTGTTAAAAATGGAGATTTTAGGGTCCTGCTCAAGATTTTGAAATTCAGTAATTTGAGGTGGTAGGGACCATGCTACTGCTTGGAACAAGGATCCGAGACTAGCCCTCATTAAAATCACCTCTGGTGTATTTATAAATGCAGATACCAGGCTGGAGCCTCCAGAGACACTAATTCCAAAGTTTGTAGACAACCATGGAATCTCCAATTCAGAGAGAGTCTGAAATCAGACTGGTATAATTCCACCATAGTTGAAGCTTGAATTATGTTTGTTATCATAGAGATTGGACAACATGAGGGGATTGAAACCCATGAGGTTTCAATGAGAAATGTCATGGAAAGCCCCTGTGCCAAAAAAAAAACAATTGTGATTTGGAGGTCTTTTGGAATACAATTACACAGCTATCAGCAGTGATTGTTAATATGATGAGTAGCAAAACAGCCACTCTTTTGAATTACAATTTTGTCAGAGTTGATCAACCATTTCCCCTCCAAGCCTTTGGAAGTAAATCCCATTATAGAACAGGGTTCTTTTTCCCCCTGGTGTATATTGACCAAGGACGTATTCTGGTCAAGAATTCATTTAGTAGCTTTGCTGTATCCACACAGGAAATGGCTGTGACCTTTCCAGTCCGGAAGGTTATGCAATTTGACAGGCGGCACTGAGCCAATCCCTCCAACCACACGGCACAGACCACCGCGCACTGTTCTCCCGAGGCATGCTGTTACTCATGTTGTTTAATCACACTGGGCATGTCTGGAGCTGAACGTCACTCAGAATATCAGAAAGGCAGAAAAACTGTGTTACTGATTCTGTAGAAACCCTCAGTGAGAAGCAACATTCATAGCTGGCTGGTTATTTAATGGATATGCGTTCACTTCCAAAAATGTCGTCCCCTTCTGTCTCTGTTACCTGCCACCACATCCAACTGCAGCTCCAAACATGAATTTTGATTTGTCAGAAATTATAGAACTTGTTAAAAATGAAAATAAAACATTAGATGACTTCTTTGTTTCACATGATGTACAGAAAAATGAATCACAGCCCCGACTTAAGACAGCTTATAACCTAGTTAGTGTACTAACACTAATATGTTTCCTATCAGACTCCTTCATTTACCAAATGTTAGCTCTATTTTGACCTATGTCAGAAAAAAAGCATATCTCCTCTCTCTCTTTAACACACACACATACACACACAGCACTTGTATTCATCACAGATTTTGGTAGTCTAGCTACATTGCTGAAGATTCAAGAGTGAGAGTGAGGGTTCACATCACACCTTGTATGAATTCCCACTGTCTCTAATTGATTCCTCGGTTGTCTTTGTCTCTTCCATTCTCCCCCTCCCCCAGCTCGTGATTTTTTCAGGAACAATATGAATTCTTATTTTCTCATTTAGAGCAATTCAGCCAGACATGCGTGTCATCAAATTTCAACATCTACCCCAAGTTCCTTATCAAAATATTTCCATGAAAGAAATGCAGCTTTCTTCCCCAGGAGAAGTCTAGTGAATAAAAGTTTCTTCACCTTCAATTTCTGAAACAACATTGAAAAACACAAAAGAATGTTCATTAAAGTGCTAAATTGTGTGGTGCAAGGAAAGGGTTACGGAGGTGTGAGAAGACTGAAAGGATCGTGATGGCTGGAGTATTTAAGGACTCGCTGATGTGCCCTTCTGACGTGTTTCCAGAGCAATTTATGATTCAAGGAATCAATGCTCGTATATTTGCTGGTTAATTTGATTCTGTTTTCATTAAACACTAAGCTCATTGAGGACAGATATTATGCCTGTACCACTATTTTATACTGCCAACACTGAGAACAAGGTTTTTGGAAAATAGGGAGTCAATCAATTTTAAATGAAGGGATGGCTTGACTGAGTCTTGAAAAATGCATAAGATTAAGGTGGTTTGAAGTAAAAAGAGGAAGCTTTACCAGCAGAAAGAATAAAATGAGTCAACTGCTGGAGAATTTAAAGACTAAAGAAACAGAATTACAGTAGAGTAGAATTGACAAATATTGAGAAGTGAGTGTGTTCAATTTAGAAAGTGGTCAGAAAAAGGGAAACTTGAATGCCTGTTGGAGGAGGTTAGATTCATTGTTGCAGAAAATACAACGATCAGAGTTTTTTGAACATAGCAACATAATAATTAAAAGGATATTTTAGAAGATTAGTATCCAAGAAGCTAAACAGTATACGTAGTTTGAGGATCACTTATGACCCTTGCTTTATCAGAGTGTCTAAAGTATTTGGGTTTCTCATTTTAAGTCAGAGTTGCTCTCTTTTTCTCCTCCATTTCTTTCTCTTTATGTGTCTTTCACACCATTTCCAGTCTATCAAACAGGAAACTATACATACCTTAGGCCTATTCTATCAAGTGAAAAATATTTGAAAAACTCACGAAGAAAGAGGCAAGTAGGGTCTTAAAATATAGGCTATCCTGGAGTGATCTGCAAAAGCATTGAAAGTGGAGACCAAAACTTAACACTCAGGAGTTACTATAGGAGCAGTTTTAATCACCACAGTAGGTTTGGAATCTTGTAGGGTGGAGAAGCAGGTAATTTGGACTTCAGAGTACAACTCAAACCACACAGAATAAATAATAGGTTAATAGCTTATTAATAAGGTTGATCTATTTGCCAGCAAAGGAAAAATTAAGTCTTAAGTGTTTACATTACATAAATCTCTGATAGCTATCATTCTTCCTATTGTGATCACCCTGTAAACACAGGATAGATCCCCATCCAAGTTTTAGATTGGATGTTATCACTGATACAACACACACACCAATATGGTATGAAAACTTATTATTTACATAATAAGACTTTCTAGGGAGACAAGGGCATATCTCCCTAGATGGACCAAAAGTGGCTTAAGATAGCCGGGAAAGGTTTCTGGCTGTAGGTTTTTATTACGGTAACGGGGTAGGGCCGAGATGAGGGTTTCTGCTGGTGGGCAGGGGTGTGCATGGTTTGAACTTCCCATTGGCACCGAAGGAGAAAGCACCCAGGCTTTCTTAACAGCTTGCCCAGATTCAGGGCACAGGGAAGAGATGGAAAAGGGAGAGGTAATTCTAAAAGCTATCAGAAGTTAAACAAAAAAAATGAAGTTAGACTCTTTATTTTACTTTCATAGTTAGGTTTGTTTAATTTGCCTCAGTATCCAACATCACAATAGGTTTTCGGGTTTTTTTTAAGAGAAAGACATACATATTTGCCTTTCCCCAAGTAACCTTATATAATATGATATTAGCTCATGGTGTTATAATAATGCATTGCCCCTAAATACTAGTCACTATGATCAATTCTCCAACGTCATTTCACTCTAAACAATAATCTCATTCCCATGGTCAGAGATTAGTTTAGAAACAGGCATGTGATGGTAACCTGGCCAATGAGACTTGAGGGGAAGCTTACTGGGGAATTCTGGGTGGGATTTCATCACTCCAAAAGAGAAAACAAAGAGAAGAGATTGTTATGGTTTTTGGTAGTTGCCAAGCCTGAAAGTGGTACCTGAAAGTCCTAAAGTTAAAATATTTTAATTTCTATACCTTGCTTTATAGAAACACTTTGGCCAAAGAACAAATTTTTATGTATTCAATCATACTTTTAAATGAACAAGATGGTACCATGGAAATGTGCAAAGAGTATTAGCAACAGTATGGGAAGATCTGGATTTCAGCTCCTGTTCTAACATTTACCAGCAATGTGAACTTGAGTGAATAATTTAGTCATTTTGAGCATCAGTTTCTTCAGTTGTAAATAGTGAGTATGTATTTATGTATTAATACTCACCAGATATGTTTTGTAGGGTTATTGTGGTAATTATATAATGTTTTATTCATTACTTAATTCATTAATTAAAATATATTTAATGAGGACCTACTATAGCCAAATATTATGCCCAGAGAAAAGACTGGTGAATAAAATAAAGTCCCCACCTTCACAGTGTTTATAATATACTTTAAGTAAATTTCTCCACATGTTGTTAGGCCTCAAATACGTATAACTATGTGTCTCTGAATGTATTTTGTATGATTTTATTCACCATACATTTATTAGTATCTACCATGTGGGAAACATTATTTTAGGTGCTGAGAATTTAAAAACAAAGAAGATACAATTCCTTTTGAGTTGTAGTCCATGGCATTTATATTGCATATAACTTAATCTCTTCAACAATAAAAAGCAAAATACCAGATGAACAAAGCATTAAACAAAGAAAACATTAAAATTTTAAAACAACAGAAAGCCTGGATATAGGCTTAAAAATGTCAACAAAGGTGTAGCTCTTCTTTCCAAAATTCAGCTCTAAAGGAAGCTAGAAAAGTATATATCTAGCACAGGGGAATAGAATAACATTATTGACTTAGGCAAATCATGATTCATCATTTGGGACTGAAAACCTTGCTGCTACAAACAGAATTGACAAGAAAAAGGATAAATGGCTCATGGGCAGGCAATTAAAATATCTGTCACAATATCTGTGTCTATTATATGTTATTATTTAAAAGTAATGACATAACATCTTAATTTATACAAGGTATTAATTTTGTACTGGGGAGAATCATCCTTATATCATGCAGTTGCTAGTCTGTAAGTTGCATGTTTATAAATTTGTGATTTTCATGTTTATATGTTTGGGTATTTTCCCTAAACCGGCTTAACCTAAAGTTGAAAAGAAATCTGAATGTATAATCCCTTTGGATTTAATTCCTATTTACCTTTGAATTTAATACCACAGACTCCTGAAGGACCTATCCATGGTGCTGGCTAGATCAAGCAGTTACAACAAAATAATCCATATACTCTGTTTATACAGTAAACCTTAGATATATCTCAGGGAAAGAGGCACATGGCAATTTAAGTTCATCACAACTCAGCATCAAAAACAAAATTATTTTGCATTTTTCTGGTCCTTTATAGTTTTTTACAGAATATCTTACATCTCATTTTACTCACAAAATACGTCTATGATGTCAAATGGGAAACATATTCCTTGTTTTATGGGTGAGGTAACTGAAACAGAGGCCTCTGAGTGATTTTTCCAAAAACACACAATATATCAATGTCAGCAGAAGACTATATTCATTATGGTTGAGGTTGAAAGAATTTGGTAGCACTCCAAGCTCACAACCATATTTGTTCAGCCTGAAAGCTGGTGTTCAAGGATTTGAGATAAGTATTCTTCAAAGTTGAGGAGCCGTCTCATCCATATGATATAGAAAAATACATCCATTAAAAATGATATTTACCAAGATACTAAAATACAAAACTAGCAAGAGGTAAAGTCATAAAGAAGCAATTATAAAAAATTGAAAATATAGTCATATGTACTATATTAATTCTGTGAATGTGTATAATATAGACACAAATATCAAAGACTAGAAATATAACCACCAAAATATTAAGAGTGATTATCCTTAAGTGGGGTTATGAGGAATCTTAATTTTCATCTTTCCTTTTTATGTGTTTTTTCCAATTTTTCTATACTGAATATATATTAGTTTATATAAATGACTTTTTAAAAATAAAAATGGGTGGTGCCGTGAGGCAAAAAACAAATCCAATCCCTTTGATTGTCATAGTTGCCAATTCATTGTCTTGCTTCATGTCATTTTTTTTGCTGTATCTTCAAAGTTGGATCCTCATCCTTCAGAAAACTCCTTGAACAAGGAAAGTATGCCTTTCCTTTGGGTATATTTTAATTAAGTACAGGCTTCTCCTTGGGTCTCTATCCCCTCAGGCTTCATTAGAATTGGCCAAGGATTTTTAAGCCAATAGGAAAAAAATGTCCATTGATCCAAGGCAATTCCATGTGTTTCTATACTAAGATAGACCAATAGAGATAATGGATTTGCAAACCATTCCCCAGGATATAGTGATTTCCTTCTGGCTCAAAATCGCTACTATTGAAAATAAAATCAAATTATGTGCTACAAAAAGAGACATCCAATAGTGTCTTCTGAAAAACAAACAAACAAACCAAAATGCCCAGAAACATGTACTTAGAAAATGTAGAAGTCTCACTCTTCAATGATATCATAATTCTTAGTAAGGAAAACTGTCATGAATATTTTCTCTGAGCAGTCTTTCTTTTAAAGATCTGGGTTAATATTTATATACTTATCTAGTTCTTATTATAAAAGAGTCTACTCACAAAATATCTTTACCTTAAAGATGTTTCAGGAAACGTGTGTTTTTTCTTGCAAGGGTAGGAAGTGATATCAAGTGATAGAGAAATTAATACATATGCAAACAGGGCAGGTGGCTATTATGGAGATACACATGAGCATTAACCTTCATTCCTATAATAGCTTCAGCTGAGCTAGCACTTTCCTGCACTGTGCAAGATCTTTACATGTGTGATTCTTATGAATCATTCCAATTTGGAATGAGTGGGTGGCAGCTGTTCTCTTCATTTTATGTGCAGAAAGACTGTACAGAGAAACTCCAAAAGACGACCCACCACTTCCGGTGTCAAGTAAAAGTCAATCGAGATGTGTAAAGAAGCCCAACTCTTTACAGCTAATACACTTAGATTTCAAAGTTACCTTCTGTAAACAATAGCATTAAAAGGAATGCATTTTCTAACATACATATATTTTATATTTAAGTGGAAGAAACAATTATATCTCTACATGCCTACCAAAAAAATATAATTAGTGATATCAATTCCTTGGCAGAAAATGTCAAGAGCTTAAACAAACATCTAAAATGGGAGCCTCCCTAGGTGTCATACCAGCACATACCACAACTATTTAATGATGGGATGGCAGCAAATACGTTTCTATACCAAGTAGAAAGATGTCCCTGTTTTCTGTTTTTCTTTTTCTCTTACATTATGTGCCACTAACAGGATCATAGAATGTGTCGGTTTGAGGCTTATCTTATAGCATTTAGGACTAAAAATTCAAATTTCTGAAGATCTTAAGGAAAATAAAGCCTTATATAAGGGATTATATTCTTGAGTAACTATTCTTGACATTTTAATTAGTTTATGGGAATTCTTAGGGCAAATAAAAGGAAAACATTTTTATCATATTCAAATTGCCAACAATAAGAACAAGTTATGAATTTTAAAATTACCATAGAAATCAATCTTTTGCCAAAATTTTAACAATTAAGTGGTATTGACACTTGCCTAGAGCCTTCAAATACACAACTTCTCTATCATCAGTAACCTTCTTTGCTAAAGCACAAAGGCTACTATCCTAGTGCTTTTTTCCCCCCTCATTGACTCTGGTAGATTCCAGAACTCCACTAACAAATAGGATGATCATTTGTTTTCAAAGAAACCCCTGCATTTTAAGTGGTTTAGAGTTATCTTAAAATATTTGTAAGTAGAATCTATGTTTTTCTCCATTTTTCCTGGACAAGCGTATCCATTCTCTTGTACTGGACTTACACTGCTCCCATTGTTGCCTCACTGGGCATAGTTTCCATTCACATGAAATCTGCAGTCTCAGACTAAGCAATGCCTATCACATCTACTCATGTTTTCTACACTGTTTCATGAAAAAATTATTGCAACAACTGCTTTTAATGCAACAACTGCTTTTAATCCTTATATGTAATTTTAATGTAGAGACAAAAGCTTGAATTTTGTATGATGATATTCATTAAAATCTATGGCGTTTCAAAAACCTATCTTCCGTTGAGCTACAGAGAATTTCAAAAGCTTTCTATCTGGTGCTGAAATGCAACCATGAATGGCAATGGATGCTACCTCCTTAATCGCTACCAACAGAACCATCACCAAAATCAACAGGAGTAGAAATTTCCCTAAAATGCCTTCTTTATTTTATGGCATCCAACAACTTGGGGTGATTCTCATTATTCTCATTCATTTCTGTGATGCCAGAAATTTCCATTTCATTTAGCAATGAAAATTAACCTTCCAGAAAGATGAAAAATATGGATGTTCTTTTATATTTTTATTACTGAGGTTAAATTTGGTATAAAATCTTTTACTTATTGAAAATGAGACTTATGTGGCACAATATTCTGTTCTTAGCCATGAGGAATTTCATTGCTTATCTCCTAAGTCTCAAATATGTTAGGGTTTCTGTCTACTGGAAAATGTCAGATAACACACTAAATTAAATGAGGTAACGCTTCTTTCCCTTTTTACAAGGCTGCTTAAAGGAATCAGCTTAACTTTAAAAGAGCAATGTAAAGAAGATAAAAGGTAAATGGTGACTGGTTAGACATTATGAATGTGTAGCTGTTTCCAGGCTGCTTCACGAAAATGTCACAGTCCTGGGGAGATTTACCATTTTCTTCACTAAGCCAAATGCTATTGTAACTCATATTCAGTGAAGGTCATCAAATACCATTTACACAACATATATGATAGATTTTTAAGATATATCTGCAATAGTCACTGGTCTCAATCATGTTGTCAACCCTTGGAGCTTTGCACCAAGTTAGGATTTGCCAGCCCTGGTTCATGACTGGCCTAGAAGTTAGTCAGCTGAGACAAAATGTAAAAAATGAGGAAGGGTCAGGGGAAGGGAGGATGAAAGGAAATAAAATGAGTTTTGAAGCCTAACCCATTTAATACTTTAAGAAGAAAGAGAAGCACGTGAAACGTTGGAAGCATTTTCTCTTCCAAAACATAGGCCTAAGGATAAATGCCTGGGGCCAGCATTTTTATTTTGACTTGAGCTACAGTTTTAGATCAGTGTGGTCAGTTAATTACTCAGCCGTGCTCAGTTACATTTCATTTGAAATTACCAAGTTAAATATCATACAAGGATGTTTTATCCTCCTCCAGTGAAATGGTATCTTACTAAATATTAATACATGATCGAAGCATCGATAGTAAACAAATGTAACTTTATGGAGGGAAGAAAAAACACCTTAAGTGTCTCTTTATACTCCCCCATCTGCACATTATGTATTAGGAATCAGAAAGAAATTCATACCTCTGAATTTGAATCACAAACAGATTGCTATACGAAATGTGTCCCATCTCTGGCTTCAGGAAGTACTTCAAATTCTTAGAGCAAAATATAGCACTTCTGTCAGTTTCAAATACCTTATAACTACATGTTAATTTCAAAGGGTTCAAAAGGAGGCTTTGCCAGCTCCATGTCACTAATCCCCACAGTTGGACGGTTGTCAGAGCTGGAGTTTTCATTTACAGTCCAGAGGGGTTAACTAACTTGAGGAAGAGCAGGTCAGGTTCTTTTTCAGTTCAGTCCCTGAGTTTGGGCCACCTGGGGAATAGGAGTCTTAGGGCCTCAAATACCCTCAAAGTTTCCATCTTTGAGATAAACAGAGTCATGTAAAATAAATGTCATACATAAGCAAAGAAGACCAGTAAAAAAAAAAGAAAATAATCTCACGTAGGAGGAGAATAGCAATTTTGGCTTTCTCTTCTCTCCTCTCTTCACAGGTCTCTCAGCACTCCAATCCTCCAGCCCTGCTTTCATTAGTGCAGCCACGGTTTTAATCATTGCCTCAAACACTTTGGACCATTATTAAAAAAAAAAAAAAATGGACTCCAAATTTTACAGCTTGGTAAACTAATTTAAAAGAGTATCTCTAGAATAAACTTCCTCTTTTTCTTCTTCTTCACCTGCTTCTCCTCTTCCTTCTCCCTCTTCTTCTTCTCCTTCAATAAGCACAGACTTTGGTTCTGAAAGCCATTCATTTTAGCCAGAAAATGATTAGGTGGGCATAATTTACCAGGCACAGTTTATCTGTTCCCCTTCCTAGAACCAATATTGTTTGAATCACATTGCAAGACTCTCTTTGAAATTTTTTACTTCAATTGCTTTTCTTTTCACTGAGCTATCTAGTGATGGGGATGGAGTTGGAATAATGACACCTTTCCAAGGCGAAAGTGTTTAATAAGTGTGAAATGGAAGCTTTATCTTTCCCTAGGGGCATGAGAAAACAGCAGACCCATCTTACAGAAGATATTACATTATCCTGCAGAAGAACAGGATAGTAGTTAGCAGACAAGTGAATGCAAAGAAAGAAGAAATAGATGGCAATATAGAACTACTTTTTCCTCCCTCAGGAAAGTTTGCATGAGACATGCAATGAGCCTCAGACTAAAATAATTCGCTTAATGCAATAGCTATTAAGTGGCAGAGTTGGTATTTGAACCTAGGATATCTGAGTCCAAAATGCAGACTCCTTCTGGGATGCCATATTGCTTCATTCACAAAATCAGTCATCCTCCAAATGAGACTCTTATTCATTCATACACTCAGCAATAGTGATCAAGTGCAATCCAGGCACTACATTAAGAGTGTAGGGGAGTACAAATGATAAAACCAAGGACCAGAGCCCAAGATTTTATACTTCAGTATAACTCACAATATAACCATAGGAAGATTATAATTGATATCCAACTATCCATACTGATATTCCATTAATTAGGTCAAACTACCAGATATTCACAGATTGAACCAAAGAAACTGAAGAAGCAATTAGATATTATAGACCCCGAAGGCTCTGACCAGAGTTAACTCTAACTTTATATGCTTTTAAGAGTCTCAGAATCTCTCTCTTGTGCTCCCTCTCCCTCTCTTCTCAATCAATGTGATAGTAATCACTGCTATTGATGGTGTCTCAACTGGTGTAGATAGTAGTCTAGTAACCTTGAGAATCACTGCTTAGTGTATTTAGACCATTTATTTTGAATATATTTGAAAAAGAAAAGAAATAAAAAAAATAACTTTGGGAAGAGCAGTGATAAAACTTTAAGGAGGACAGTGCCTAAGGCTGGATTTCAATGTCACTGAAAACACACAAATTATATGCAAATCTGAGAGTATGCCTCTGGAAGATCCTTGCAGAAGCCACAATTGTAGATCATTTCAAAATGCTGACTTTAGGCAGAGATGACACTTTTAGGACTTTAGTATATTACAATCTGCCCAAGTAGTTTTCTGCCATAGCATAATAGTCTATGTGAATATTGAATTCACTTTATGTTAATCAGCCCACTTAAATAATATGTTATATGTATAAATTATTAGACTAAATTATGACTATAGACATACTTTAAGAATCAAATTTTCCTCTGCTAAATCTAGAGTTGTAATGCCAAGTGTGAAAATAAGTAATAAGTTATAAAAAGAAATTGGCAGACTCAAAATAAGATAGGGAAATACCTTTTTGAAAAGCTAGTTACAAGACATCCAGTAAAATCAGTAGTTTCAGAACACTAAAACAGGATAAACTTGTAAATATTAGATTCCATCTTCAGTTAGTAAATCAATCATTTAGTCAAAAATTTACTGTGAAGAACTCAGAAGACAAAATGTGGTCTTAGTCACTATCATATGGGGAAGTTTTTCAGTTCACTTGAAATACATTCTGAGCTATGGGCACCTTAGTGCAACACTCTTCTGGGAAAAGAGAGAAATTCTTTGACTGTCCAAGGCTAGGAAATCTTCACAGGCCAGATTGATCACAATCCACACCTTAAAGAAGATGAAAAGACAAGAGAAGGATGTCCTAGGGAAGGGATGACAGGAGTGTGAAAATTAGTCAAATGGCAAAAACACAGAAGTAGACAGGGATGGTTTTGGCACCGTAAGATGCAGGAGGAAATGGTATGCCTGACAGAGATGGCGCAGGATAAGCTGATCATATAAGTTTACGTTGGATTCCTGAAGACTGAACCATGACCCCATTACCTTCCCGAACTATGTCACAACCAGAAGAGAATCCCAGCTCCACCATCCATCATAATTGGGATTAGTGCAAACAAACAAACGTGTTCTGTTAGTCTGCCTATTCCCCACAGTTTCATAGACCCAGCAGGTACTTATGTGCATGTGTGTGTGTGTGTGTGTGTGTGTGTGTGTGTGTATGTGTGTTGGGGGTGCACAATATTATTGTGGTGGAGAAGGAAGTGCATAAGTAACAGCACTATACCTTTAAATGAATGGAGTTCATAGCCATTTTTGTCAGTTTTATTCCCAGGCATAAATATTTCTAATTATGTACTGGGAATCTTGTTTGGAAAAATGAACATTTTAGTGATAACTTTTCAGCCATTATAAACCAACCTTCTTTGCAGTAGAGAATTAACCTTCATGACTGATCATGAACAAAAATGCTTATGTCATCAGAGAATGGGTTCACTCTGCAAATCTGGCCAAAAGTTAGCTATTACATAAAACTCTGTATATGGTGATTTGATGAATTTTTATTACAAATGCATAATAGAGCTGTAAATAGAGATATAAATTTGGGAGTCTTCAGAGTATATATAGTATTAACATCATGGAATGTTATAAAATTACCAAAGTAACAAGTATATCTAGAGAATATAAAAAGTGTGAGGGCTAAGCCAAGGGCATATCAATATTTAAAAGTCAGCAAGATGATGAAGAAAAAAATATGGAAAGAGACTGGAAAGGAAATATCAGTTAAGTAAAGAAGAACTGAAAGAGACTGTGTCTAGAAATCAAGATATCAACAACTATGTCAAACCAGGCTGAAAGTTAAAGTAAAACAAGGTCTAATAGTTGCTCACTGAGTTGAACAAAGTGGAAATCATTGGTGAGCTCTACAAGAGCAATTTTAACGGAGTGGGGAAGGCAAAATCCAGATTGAAATGGGTTCAAGAGGAGAGAAATTGGAGATAGCAAGGTACAGGCATCTAGAAGAAAAGAAGGGGCAGGAAGAGTGGAGATTTTAGATTTTGAGACAATTGTTGGGAAACAGTCATCTAGAGATGTGGGGAGGGAACCACAAATAACCAAGGGAGTTCATTATCCGGGCCCGTTATCTCACAGTGCAAACAGCAAATGAAATGCATTTTCTAACTTACAAAATAGTGATCTAAGAAAGTGACACAGTGAATGAACTAGCTGAATATAATGGGCACCAAGGGCTCATTTAAGGCTAGGGATCATGAAATTAAAGTTCAGGTGAGTCAGCACATTTGGATTTTATTCCTTAGCCATGTTAAGCTGTCCATGTACATGGAGTAGCAACAGTAGTAATGAGAGAAATATATTAAAGGGTTATAATGAGTCAGACTTCACAATATAGGCTTTAGAGGATTATTTCAGTTAATTTTTACAACAATCCTACAAGGTATTGAATAGTTACAACTTTCAATTTACAACTTCCACAACTTTATAGATTAGGAAATAGCTCACCATGAGAAAGTGGCAAAGCCAGAATTTGAATGGAGATGGTAGTTAAGAGTAAGGATTCTTAACCACTCACTACTCTACAATGCCTCAGGCACTCTATTTCATTCTGTGAACAGCAACCTCACTACCTTTTCTAAGTCTGGTTAGTAAATAATCCCATTCTTTCTCATGCTCCAGCCCAAATTTTTCCCTTGAGTTTCAGACCTAAATATTTAATATCCCACTTGGAACTTCCCACTGGATATCTAATTCAAAATCAACATGACCCAAGCAGCTATTTATTCCTCTCCCCAAGCTAACTCCTCCTCCCCCATCTTCTCATATAATAATTCAATAGATTTGAAAATTCCAAAATGTTTATGGTTATCTATAGTGGTGAAAAAAGTAAACAAAAAAGTCACTAGAGTGAATATTATAATGGCCATGGACGTATGAAAAATGGATTAAGTAATAAACAACAGCAAAATCATACACTTACTATAATTAAAACTAAGTTTATATATAAGCTTTGGGAAAATAACTAGAAAGGAATATATGCAAATTAAAATATTTATCTCATCAAGTTAGACCATTTATGTTTCTTTTTGAAAATTACTATTTTGGTTAAATTATCATCACAGCTAAAGGGGTAAAAGCAAGACACTTAACATGGACAAAATATCTGAGACAAAAAAAATATATATCTTTTACATGTTTTAAGAACAGAAACTGGTCTTAAAGTATTGCTAAGTGATACTTCTTCAAAGATTCATAAAAAGACACGGGATTCCTTTCAGGTTCTATCACTAATGCTTTAACCCATTTTCAAAATATTTAAAGGTTTCTACTTGTCTTCTGACTGCTCAGAAATGTGATAAATAATCATTGAGGATTGCTCTCTTTGACAATGCTAACAGCAGTAACAAGAGCGTAAGTAGAGAGAAAACTTAATGAATTCCTTCCAGTCTTCCGAAAACACCAACCTGTGATTTTCATTAAATAGTTCAAAGGATTCCGGCTGATATAATCATTTTCTGTGTTTACCAGTCAGATTTTGTGTCAGCTAAAGAGGAGGCCTGATTAAAGATGCTAGTTTTGACTGAGTTAATATATAAAAGCATACTTATTTAAACCTCAAGTAATTGCAAAAAATATTTTCACCCCAAATAAAGAATGTGGCCTCAATAAGACTAATTATATCCCTTGAAGAAAATGTATAATTTAGATTGGAAAGCCATGAAGGCTTCTGTGCAACGTGGTATCTTGCCTAACTGCATTCAACCGGGGACCACAAGGCTGAGAGGTGTGTGTGTAAATGTGTACTCACATGCCTATTAGAAGAAGTCACAGCATTTGACATACTTAGGTTTCTTCTTATATGATACGTTATTAAGATCTTAAGAAGGAAGCCTCTCTGAACACTCTTCCCAAAAAAGGGTCTTTACCCTATGATCACTGTCATTTAAAAATTTAACAGACCTAACAAAATTAAGATTATTTTAAAAATATTTCTTAATAGTGTACATTATTATTTTTTAATTTATTTTTTAATTTTTATTTATTTATTTTTGGCTGTGTTGGGTCTTTTTTGCTGTGTGTGGGCTTTCTCTAGTTGCGGCGAGCAGGGGCTACTCTTCGTTGCAGTGCGCGGGTTTCTCATTGTGGTGGCTTCTCTTGTTGCCGAGCACAGGCTCTAGGCGCACGGGCTTCAGTAGTTGTGGTGCATGGGCTCAGTAGTTGTGGCTTGCGGGCTCTAGAGTGCAGGCTAAGTAGTTGTGGCTCACGGGCTTAGTTGTGCCGCAGCATGTGGGATCTTCCCGGCCCAGGGCTCGAACCCGTGTCCCCTGCATTGGCAGGCAGATTCTTAACTACTGTGTCACCAGGGAAGCCCCTGTACATTATTTTTTATTACGTATTGTTTTCATGCCATATCTGAAGGCCCAGATAAAAGAAGGGAGAGATGTAAAATAGATATTATACATTGAGGGATACTGGTCTGACTAGAGTATTAACTGGGAGATCCTGGTTGAGAGGAAGATAATAAATGCCTTGGTAAAGAGGGCCATGGAAAGGGAAGATGAATGGGGTTTTCTGCTCAGGCTATTACAAGAATAAAGTCAAGATGGTGGTCAGGATGAGTCCTGGTCTGGAGGCTCTTGGGAAAATTTTACCTCCAAGCTCATTCTTGTTAAAATTATTATTATTTTATTCTTTCTGCTTCAGTTTCTATTTACTTTTCTTCAAGTTCACTGCTTCTTTCCTTGGCTGTGTCAAGACTACTAATGAGCCTATCAGAAGAATCTTTTGTGTCTAAAATTGTGATTTTTATGTCTGATAGGCTAGCATTTCCTTTTATCTGTCAGAGTTTCCATCCCTCTGCTTAAATCTTCCATTTACTAGTGTACTTTACAACTAGATCCTTTAGCAAAGTAATCATAATTATTGCAAAGTTCCTGTTTATAATTCCAACATCTGGGTCATCTCTGAGTCTGGTTCTGTTGACTGCTTTTCACTTGACAGTGGGTTGTTTTTTCCTTCCTTTTTTATGTGTCCTGTAATTTCTGGAATGTCAGATGTCTTGTGTAAAACAGGAGGGACTGAGGTAAATTGTATTTTTACATGGAAATGGGCATGTGTCTTCTTTTGTCAGGCCATCAGTGTCTGGGATTGAGTCAATCTAGTCAAGAAGGACATTTGGTTTCGTTGTTGCTAAGGTTACCAGCAGCGCACCACAGACCTCAAATTCCTCTAGCAGTTGACTGCCTTTGCCCTGTGGTTAGAGCTGAGGCTCAGTTGTTGGAGGGTTTTCTCCTTTTTCAGCTGTCCCTTCATTCCTGCACCCCAGGAGAACCTCTCTCCATGCCCTTTTTCTTTCCCCAGAGGTAGTCTGCTGTTGCTTGTACCTTGTCCTAGGCTCATGCTGTGAGTGTGGGTTTTTCATTGTTCTAGGCCCACCTAAGTCTAAGGGTTGCCTATATGCCTAAGTCTTAGTGGGGGGGTCTTTCTCCATCTTCCTGCCCCTCTTACCCTTGGCAGACAAATGCTGCCTTGTCTGTGATTGGTCTTGGGTGGGAGTTTCTAGCCCACCCCAAGTAGTATCTGACCTTTCCATTGTGTCATTATAGGATCTTAGACCTTTCCATTGTGTCATTATAGGATCTTAGGCCCAAGGCAGTTTCTTGCCCCTCCCTCCAGTGGTAAAAACATTTTCTTCTCACCTCTCCCAAACTTTAGTAGGAGAAAATGTCTCTGGGATGCTTTGGTGCCCATGGGAAAGAGGATGCATTCCTACTATCATAGCAGCTTTTGCTTCTTAGGAGAAAAGAACTTGAAAAAGCAGGCATGTCTTGCTGTCAACCTCCAGCAGCCACAAGCTGCACCACTGAAAGAGGCTCTCACTCACTTCCTGCCCTCTCCTCCCCGTCTTGTCTTTCCCTTCAGCTCCTGACAAAGGCTTATGGAAAGGAGCTTACCATAAGCACTCACAAGTGAGTGTGACCCTCGTATCTGTGGTCTCCAGCTAGTTTTGACTGACATCTAGTCCATGATTGGCCTTTGGGGCTTTGTTAAAATTTAACTGATTAGGGACAGAGCCTCTTTTTCCTGTGTTCTACCGCAGGTCTGTGCTACAGCGTCCATGTCTCTTTACAGGGGCTTGCCCACTTTAGAATTTACTTTGAGGTTGCTTTGCAGCCTCAGTTGTCTGATGACGGTTTCCAAGTGATGACTTGGAAAAAAGTTTACTAGGCTTTTTCTCATTGTTGAGGTAGGAGCAACACCCTTTGTGGCTTCCTATAGCTTAGGAAACAGAAATTCCTTGCACACCAGTTTTAAAAATTTTGAATGTGAATTCTTTTAGTTGAGACACACTGTAATTCTTCTCCCATTCTCACTTATTTTTACTTAGATTTATGAATTAACCTTAGGACTTGTCATTTGGTTCATGGTAATTAGAGACACTTTAATTTGCAAAACCTTTTCTAATCCAATATTGTAGGAAACCTGAGTTTTTCATAGCCTCGAAATACCTAAAACCTTAGAGAATTTAAAGACGATTATTCAATTCACTTGAAATGATGACTATACAATCTTTAACTATTAAAATTCATCTTTAAAATTTCTACAGTGATCTTCTATATTAAAATTTTCTCTATATGTAAACTATCTTGCATAGATTCGATAGTGGGGGAAACGTTAGTACTTGCAAAAATAGTCCTTACGAAAAGAGGTCCTAGGCTGTAAACTACCAGTGCAAAAATAAAAATCATGACTCTGATTTCCAGCTTGAGCTTTCATATGTCAAAGTTCTTTAAAAGTTGTAATAAATTGGAACTAAAGAACCAAATAAGGACAAATGTGTCTGTGTATCAAATTATCATTCAGGTATAACTGATTGATTAGAAAATGAAAGTGCACAGTTATATAAAACTGTGTACACAGCACTAGCTGTTTCATCAAGCTTTTCACTACATTTTCAAACTCTTAAGAACAAAGTCTTCTAAGCTGCCGACCTCATTTACTTAGACCAGGATGAAAAGGAGAATAAAGCTTTTACCTTCATAAAATATTTAGAAAGTGCCTAGCTACCTTCAAATTTAAATTGGCTAAGTAAGATCATTAAAATAAGAAAACTATAAAAGCAGAGCAATCTCAGTTTTCTGGTCCATGCCCCTGCCCTCAGGCAGGCAGATATCCACATATTCTAACCAAAAATCTGGCTATGCTATGTTTCAGATTCTTCAAGGGAGAGATTCTATAGCTTTCCCTTGTAATATAGTTTAGGGTTGAATTTTTCTCAGGGTTAGGAGGTTACAATTTAGCTTCACAATTTGGCGGAAAATAGTGAAAAGTTAACTGTATCATTTTGTGTAAAACATTATGGTCAGGAGTAAGGGCATTTGGCCTGCATTTAGAACTATTTATAAATATTCACTAGCATGCAAACACCACAGCAAAACTGACTTGTTTTCTTTCCTATGCCTGGCAAAGAGTAGGTGTATCAGTCGTCTATTGTAACAATAAAGAAATACCCCCAAACTCAGGTTAACAATTAATTTGGCTCATCTAGTCTGGCCTTGGCTTGTGACTCTGATTCAGGCTGTTCAGGTAAATGGGGAGTGCATACCTGTTGCTTGCTTTTCTAATGATGTATCGTTGTGCAAAAGGCAAGTCAGGTATCGTTATAATAATACTGTATAATGAAACTACTAAAAACTCAGTGGCTTAAAATATAAGCATTCTTCCCCTCAACTAGTGTGTGGGGAGCAGCTTGGGCAGCTATGATTTAGGCTATGAACTGGCTGGACTTAGTTTAGGTTTTTGGGTTGGGTTCAAATCCATTTTACATGCCTCCATAGGCTTCCTGAACCAGCACTACCTAGGGCATGTTCTTCTCAAGGCAAATCTAGAAAAAGAGCCACCCTGATTGAAACTCTGTTCACATCAAGCCATTCAGATGACTATAATCAAAGCAAACAACACAGTCGAGCCAAAGTCAATGGAATAAGGAAGTGTGCTCTGCTCCAAAGATGAGGCTAAAGTGAGAGGATATTTGCTGTACAACATGCCAGTATATTAGTGTAGGCATCTGCATGTTGTTGTTGAAGATAATAATCACAATAGATAACAAAGGCACCCATTGATCATTTGCTAAACCAAGCACTAGGCTAAGACATGTGTCATTTAATTTTATCCTCAGAAGACCCCTTTGAGAAAGTATTATAATTATCCACATTTTACAGATAAGAAAACTGAGACAGGAGGTGGAAGTCATTTCCCAATTACATGCAGGTTCTAAGTGTCCATGATCGTATCTGCACCCGGTGGTCTCACTCTAGAACATGGCTTGCAAACCACTGTGATCATGACATTGTGTTGATTTAGTCACCCCACAATCAGAGTGAACAATCATACTTTCTGACTGGATAAAAATTTTTAATCTTTATTACCTGATATATCTTCTGGGTTATAGACACATGTCGAACACACGGATTCACAGTACTTTTAGTCTTCAGGGAAACCCCTGCACTCCCTTTAATTGGACTTTTGGGCTTCCTGTCCGCTTATATTGGGCTTTTGTCCTCCAGCCCTTGTTCAGATTGTTTGCCAACTGGCTGATCCCTAAATATTCATGTGTCAGTTTATAATCTTCTTGGTCTCCTAGTCAGTGATGATGTCCCATATGGATCACCTACATGAGTTAGCATATGCAGTTCAATCAAATATTTCTCAGCCTTCCTAAGAGTATCAGCATATCCACAGTAACAGAATAGTGGAGAAAGAGAAGAAAAAGATCCTGAATAAGGCAGAAAGTGCAGACCACAGAATAGCAGAGACCCAATGAGGTAATTTTACCTACATTAGGAAAGAAAAAGGTGAGATTCAGAGAAATTGGTTAGTTCATCCAAGGTTGCTCAAATGACAAGTTGCACAATCAAGTCTCAGACCAGGGTTTAGGTGATTCCTAAAATGATCTCACCTACTACCATGGACTGCCTTCCATAACTAGCCAGAATCTAAACTGAGTCTAACAAGACTCACATCTAACAAAGCTCCTACACTCTAGATTAGAGTCACAGAGAAATTCCCCAAGTCCGTCTTCTCCTTACAGGGAAGGCTTGAACGCTCTCCCCCATAAATCTTATGGAAAAACCCAAACAAACTTTTTGGCCAACCCAGTAAATGGTTTGATCACCACCCACCCACTGCCTAAGCCAGAAACTTAGGAATCTTCTCAGCCACATCCTCTTGCTTTCCTACCACACCCAGTTAGATACTAAGTCCTACCTAGCCTACCTTCCAAATATATTTAAAATAAGTTCTCCTCTTTCTACAACTGTCATCACCTGGTTCAAGTCACAATGCACCAGCGACAACATTTTAACTTCTTTCCCTACATCTGTTCTCGTTCCCCTTTAGTCCACTCTCCATGGAACAGAGTATACTGCATTTTGTTTGTAAAATGTTGTCTTAGGATGTCCCTCTTCTTCTTGAAACCCTTCAAAGGCTTCCCATTGCCTTAGGATGAAGAATAAATTTTGTAACCTGAGCTACGGGCTCTGTATAGCCTAGTTTTTCCTTCTACCCCTCCCAGCGTCAATTCATAACTCCCTTTCCACTATTGTCTCCATAGCCACACCAGCCTTCTTTTATTTTCTTTTATGTGATCTCTCCTGCTTTAGGACATTTGTGTATGTTCCCTGTGTCTGGAGCTGTTCTGATCTTTCACTCTTTACTTATTATGTCATAAATCTGTTCATCCTTCGATTCTTGGCATAATTTCATGTTATCAGGAAAGGGTTTTTTAATGCCCCAGATTAGAAAAGATAAATATAGTGATATTAAACTATATCCACAAATTACGCAATACTCTTTTCAAAAGGCGGAGCCTAATTATACTCCTTCCCTCTTGAATGTGGGCTATACTTAGTGACTCATTTCTCACAAATAGAGTGTGATGGAAGTGACATTATGAGTGATGAGTAACTTATGAGACGAGATCATAAAAAGGTATTGTGGCTTCCCTTACTGCTCTATCTTGGATCATTCATTCTAAGGGAAGCCAGCTGCCCTATCATGAGACTATTCAAGCAGCCCTATGGAGAAGCCAGTGTGGTAAGGAACTGAGGCCTCTTGCCGGTAGCTGTGTGAGTAATCCATCTTTAAAGTGGATCCTTCAGTCCCAGAACCTCCCATGACAACATCCCTAGTCAACATATTGTCTGCGGTCTCATGAGACAACCTGATCCAGTACCAACCAGCTGGGCCATTCTCAAATTTCACTGTAAGATAATAAATACTTGTGTTTTAAGCTGACAAATTTTGGAGTAATTTATTATGCTGCATAGACAATTATCACGGTGTTCCTAGCATATATGTTATTAGGCATATTCAAAATGTGTTCATAATATGTACATTTTATGATAACTACATTATTTATCAATAATTTGTTTAATAAATGGCACCCCTGCTTGATGGCAAACTTCATGAAGTTAGGGACTATATACATTTTTGCTTATCATTTTATCCCTCTTCACTCCTCACCAAGACAGAGCCTATGGTACTCAATAAATATTTCTTAACTGTATTACTCTATCTGAATTAATATATATGCTAATGCTACAGAGAGAGGCAGAAACTTCTGGTTATTTAATGAGTGCTATTTAAGTGATTGATTGATTGATTATGCAAAATTAGAAAAATAGATATCCTTATGGCAGAGAGATTAAAATTTCTCTGTTAATGGTGCCTTCTGATAATGAGAAAAACCAATACATCCCTATGAATATCTGAGAAATGATCCTTTCAGCAATAAATAGAAGCATCAAAACCAACTCAGAGTTTTGGAAAAAAATTATATTTAGAGTAACAAAAGCATTAAAGGAATAAATAGTTGTTATGATGAACTGCAGTGTGAAAGGTGCTATTTGAAGCAACATTTCAGGAAGCTTGGTCCTTCAGCCATTGACCCAACAAAATCATTTTTTAAAAACAGTCCCTAGGTATTGTGTTCTATTACACTTGAAAATTCTGTAATGTACTTTGAAGATGGAAAATTAGTCTGAAGCATTACAACTCTTTTCCATCAACTTGAGCTAACTAACAAGATCTCACTAAATTTTTAGAATTACATTCGTGACTGTTTTTATAAACTTTTTAATACTAAGTTTCCTTCCAGGATGTTGGCGCCCCTTCACTGAAACATTAAATCTAGTTACTGTACTTTTTCCTTGTCGATATCATCATTGCTTGACCTCTTCCAAACCATTGCTCTGTATCTCATAGGAACTTTGGCACCTGGTTCATTGTATTTCTCTCACTCTCATCATCCGAGGTAAGTTTAAAGGCACTTTGCTCATTCACTCATTCAATAAATATTTATTGCACTTCTATTTTGTGCCATTGCACTGGATTCAGAACTAGGATTACATCATTGATGGGGCTTCTAATCTCGTGGGAGAAGTTGTCCTTGAGCAAGTAAGTATTTTATTGCAACTCTGATAAGTGCACACTGTCAAGGAAAACACGATTTTGTAGGGTATATATAGGAGAACCCATCCTAGAACGCTGGTTAGGGTAAAATGTAAAAACGGATATAATGAAGATATGCATGAAGAGGAAAGCTTTCTTCAGGGAGAGGATTTCTGCAAAAGTTACCTTAAACCCAGATTCCTCGAGCTCATCACTATTTATATTTTGAGGCTGTCTTTCTTCTGTGGTGGGGGGAGCTGTCTCATGCACCGTTTTGCAGCATCCCTGACCACTACCCACTAGATGCCAATAGCATCCCTTCTTGCGGTGACCAAAATTGCCAAACGCACCCTCGTGTAGGGCTGTCAGGTTTAGCAAATAAACACACGGGAAACCCAGTTAAATCTGAATTTCAGATAAAAAACAAATATTTTTTAGCATAAATATGTCACATATTTCATGGGACATACTTATGCTTTAACAGTTATTTATTGCTTATCTGATACTCAAATTTAACTAGATGTTCTGTATTTTATTTGGCAACCCTACCTGGGTGGATGAACCACTGCATTAAGAACTTATTGATGAGTCACTAGATCTTCAGTCTTAACGGGACCATTGATCTCCTAAACATCTCTGAATTTCATATTTTGTCCACTTTATCAACTCAAGATATTCTTCTTGCTCTCAGGCAGCTTATACACTATGAATAAACTAAGATTCTTCATATAGCTCAACGTTACCATCTTCTCTGTTTCTTTTTCCTTCTTTTCTCTATATATTTAAACTAGTAATGAAACAATTCTTCTAAATTCTAAACAATTTGAAATTCTTCTTATTAAATCTTCTCTCTTTAGGTAAACTCATTCACAAAAAAGTTAAAATCTTAAAATTCTAATGATTCACAAATATCCATCACCTACCTCCTAGATTCCAGACTGAACCTTACAACTGACCACTAAATAGCCTATCTTACTGGGACCTCAAATTCAAAGTGACCTAAATTAAGCTCAGTACCTTGATCTCAATCAGCTCCAAATTCTGTACTTGCTAACTTAATTAAAGGGACCATTACCTTCTCTGGAAGGTAAAGCTTATAAAAACTTGGAAGTTATTTTAAATATTTTCTTCTCCCTTCTTCAGCAGGCTAGTGGTAGATTGAATTCTAAGATGGACCCAAGATTGCTGCCCCTGGTATATACACACATTCTCTCAGTTAATCAATCAAACACAAATCTAAGTGCTGGTATGAGGGATTTTATGGTTGTAATAAGGTAGCAAATCACCTGACCTTAAAATAGGGAGATTATCCTAGTCAGGTGTGTCCATAAAAGGAATGACCAGTTCTTGAAATAAAGATTCAAAATGAGAGAGATTTAATATGAGTGAGTTGTGTGCTCTTCACTGCTGGGTTTGGAGATGGTTGGGGCAATGCAACAAGGAATATTGGCAACCTCTAGGAGCTGAGAGCAGCCTTTGGCTGACTGGAGCAAGGAAATAGAAACCTCAAGAAACTAAATTCTCCCACAAGAAACTAAATTCTCCCACAAGCACTCTAAGATTCAGATGGGAAAACACCCTAGCCATGATCTTGATATTAGCCTTGTAGATTCTGAGCAGAGGACCCAGATAAGCCATACCTGTACTTCTCACCTACAGAACTGTGAACTAATAAATGGGTATTGTTTTAAGTTGTGAAAGTTGTGGTAATTTGTCACACAGCAATAGAAAACTAATAAAGACTATTTTTGAGAGGGGCATTATTTCTGCCACTACTGGCTCCACAATGTGTCTCCACATGGTGCTTCCCCTCTTTTCATTACCATCACCACAAATTATCATTCAAGAACTTATCATCTCTCATGTAATGACTGGAAGCCAAGAATGGCCTTTCCATACATTCTATCCTATTAAAATATCTGCTCACCTTACAGTGGTCCCAGATAATCGTAGGAAGTTTCGTTCCCCCTCCTTTTATCTCAGAACTTTTAAATCATTGTTATATCATTTTATGATAAGATATGGCACTTATTCCAATGATCTTGTAGCATAGATGTTGTATGCACCCATTCCTACACTAATCTCTCAACACCTTGAGGTTAGAGATGTGTACTTGGAGGTGGCCCCAAATAATGCATAAATGTTTTAACTATGGGCTTCCCAGTGCCTCATATTCCACACCATTGTCTTGTTCAGTATGTCCAGTTCAACATGATGAAATGAACACAGAACTTGGAGTTGTGCCTTCTTAAATGGCTACCTACTTGGTAGTTTTGTGATCTAGGGCAAGCCACTTGGCCTTCATGATCTTTAGCTTCCTCATCTCTAGTTAGGAAAAATAAATAAATATGAGATAACTTATAGGAAATACCTTTGCAAAAATGAACTAATCAGATTAGATATTACTTACAATAAAAATAGTCTTTTGTCACTTTAAACCAATAGTTTGGTTTTTCAAGAGGACTGATAAAAGTTGCTGGGCCTCATCAGCAGAGTTGGGGTAAGGTACAACTGACAGAGATTAGCAACTATACAGTAGAAATAAATCCAAGAGATAGATGCAGTGCTACCTGTTGATATCTCAATTTTAAGAGTCATGTTCAACCCAAAATTAGGTGATGCTTCCATCTCCCACTATTGTCAATTGACTATTGTCAATTTCACTCCACACTCAAAATATTTGTTACTGAAAAATTTATATCCTGGTCATCAAGACATTAGCTAGCCTGTCCATTCTTTGGCCTAAAATAAAATCTGAGTCCATCAAATATAGTTGAAAGAAAAAAATGCTAACATTTTCAGATAAAATGACTTGTGGGGAGAGAGCACATGCTATTTAGTTATTAATAGTTTTTAAAATAAAATAAAATTGAAATCCAATTAAAACAATTTCTATTTTTGACATAATAGCACTGTTGTGTTAATTATAATACAAATACAAATGTTGAAAGAGTTTCTCTAAGCCATTCTTTACTCCAGAGATAATTTTCCACTTTGCTTATAAGTATCATATTTATCAGTGAGTCATCAAACAGCATAGATAATTATCATGTATTTCTTAAGCCTAAACCAAATGCAGCAACAATGAGGAATTAAATGCATTATGCCATTTTACTTTTGTTTAAAAATTCTTATAGGAAGTTGCCTTTCATCCCCCTTTTTTGAAAGCATTGAAATGTTTGCCATTCATCTGAAAAGCCTATGACAACTTCACAGTCCATTCCAGTTTTATCAACTGGGAGTCCACCTCTAAGAAACAATCTCACTTTTCTATTAGCTTTTCTATCACTTTTTCTCTGTTCTTTGGAGAACAACCTCTATCTTTTTGAACTCTTTCAACTTATAGAAACATTAGGTTTCATCAGCTTCACTAAAAATCAGAACGATCTAAAAAACCTAAGTAAAATTGTCAGATAAATCTCCCAAGAATTTGTTTCTAGAAACATTTTTAAATGACTTTACAAACACAATCTTCAAAATAGTCCTAGGAGATAAAGTAATGAAAAAGTTTTTGCCTAAATCGACTTTGCTGGTTGAAATAATAACATAGACTTAGCAAAGTGATCTGTGTTATTTGTAATGCTCTGTAGAATATAGCATTAGAGACGTTCTGTACCCATATGAAAAAGCCACACAAAATTTTGGTTAATTAGTAACTTACCCCCAAATTCCTAGTGGTATATAGAGTACCTAAGTCTTCTGTGTTTCTGTAGAACTATACTTGCCCTGTAAAAGCTGTGTCCCTTTGGCGAGCTTTTGGGTTTGTTTCATCCCAAGCCTTAACCTAGACGCTAAATTTCATCATATTCTAAGGAAAGAAAATTTTCTCCCCAAATCTCTAGTGAGCAATGTTGACTTTACTAAGTGTTTCATAGAACAAAAAGGGGTGGTTATATCGTACACTAAACAGCAAATGTTTTAATAGACACTCATTGAATATTCTTCTCAAAACTCCTTCTTTGTATTTCCCAACTCCTTAACCCCAGTCCCACTTATTCCTGTCTGCTAGCCTCTCCCTTCTCTTTTCTGACAGAAAGGCATCTCTTCTCATTTTAATGCAGAGGAACTCCACCAGATTCTCATAATCCAAGGTTCTAGCAGACTCCATGCTTCTTAGTCTCTTCATAGAATTATCAAAGCATTCACCAAACAAATTAGGACCTCTATCAAGGCAAGACTGGAATTTTAAAAACAATTAAATTTAAAAATGACTTCCTATATTAACGTGCACATTTGGTTTTGCCACTACAAAGGATCCATTAGAAGATCAAGTAGATTTCTTTTCAGCTTACTATATAATCCTAATAACCATAAACCATTCAGATGACCGCATTCCATAAAGTTCAAGTGAATTGTTTCATGGCACTGTATACAAATAAGCATGTGTCCTGCATATAGTAAACTAATACACGTGGAAGCCTTAATGTTTTGAAGATATATAACCAACTAAAAAGTCCATCTAGATCTTTATTTTATTAATTGGGAATTAAACTTTGCTTTTTGGTAAAGATAAAGCAAATAATTATCTATTTATTCTGGTTGACTAGGATTGCAGTCATTCAAACTGAATGCAGAATAAAATAATAAGGACAAGGTGGGGCAGTATCTTTCAACTTTTCACCCCCACTCTCTATTTTTTATGCTACATTCACCACTCCTCATCAATGTCCTCACTAACTACATACTTTATACTGGGAGGACAGATGGGGAAGAAGCCATAATCCCAGTACTCGAAGGTTATTCAGGCTTAAAAAGGAGATAAACATATACAACTCCAGTCATCTTGAATGCAAATATATGTGAAATCATTTATATAAAACATATTCATTCAAACATCACACAGTCAGGAATAAATTCTATATCATATTCTCTATCTTTAATTTTGAAGTAGGCAATCTTATCCAGTCTCATGACTTTAACAAAAGCTATAAAATAATAACTATCAAATAAATATTTCTGAAACTCCAGATATTATCTAGTGGCTTGTCATGTAAATACCAGTTGATAATGAAGAACAGAGGGAAAAAAAGATGGATGAATCAAAAGGAAGAAATGTGAATGGGAAAAAAAATAGATAAAATAGACATTTCAAAGCAAGATGGAGTAATAGGAATCATATTAATTTTCTTGCCTGAAATAACCAAAAATCATGAAAAATATATAAAATGAGACACTGGACATTAGATAATTAAGTACAGTGATTCCAGATAGAAGGTGGAAAACAAATAAGGTGAGACAAAGACATGAGCTTTCTGCTTTGAGAGAGGTTGTGAGTTACAGTACAAGGAAAAGGTAGCCATCAGACACTATGAGTTGAAAAGAGAACTGAGAATAAAAGGAGACAAATGTAGCTAGAATTTGCAGGACAGAAAATCAGAGAAGAGAGAGCTACACAAAGAAAGAACACTAGAGATCTGTGGAGGCCCCCCTCAAGTATTTAGCAGAGGGCTGATCTGCACATGAAAATGAAGAAACTTCCCACACAAGAAAATGAAGTCAAGGAAAGAACATAGAAAAGATTAGGGAGACGAGTGTCTGATACTCCATAAAGCTGAGAACAGTGCCTGCTCCCATCAGCCAGAAGAGAAAACCTTATAACTCATGGAGCTCATGCAGAGTCCTCAAAGGTCTTGCTTTAGGAATGGGTAGTATTTAGCTCTAGACCAGTGTTTCTCAAACAGAGATGATTATCACTCCCAGGGGACATTTGGAAATGTCTAGAGAAATTTTTGGTTGTCAAAGTAGAGGTAGAGGGCACCCTGGCATTAGATAGGTAAAATCCAGGGATGCCATTACATATCTTATAAGCACAGGACGGCACCCCACAACAAGGAATTACCTAGCGCCAAATATCAATGATGTCAAAGTTGCACAACTCTGTCCTAGAATAAGACAGCTCTGGTCTCACCTAAAAAACTTAAAAGCAAGATTCAAATGGATCATACTCTTTCCAAGCAACTTAACTGAGTCCCAAAACAAAGTTCAAAATATTTACATGAATACAAAACTATCCAGCATTCACAAGGTAATATGTACTGTCTCTGGCATCAAATAAAAATTGCCAGATATGCAAAGGAGGAGGAAATGATGATTGACAATGAAAAGAAAAAACACAATCAACTCAGATCTAAAAGAGATGGTAGAACAAACAAATGGTTTAGAATAGTTATTATAACTCTTCTATTTGTTCAAAAGTTAAGTAGAAAATTGGAATATTTTAAAACATAAATCAAACTTCTAGAGGTGAGAACTATAATACGTGTAATTAAAGAATACTTGATGGGATAAATGGAAAATTAGATATTGCAGTAGAAAATTAGTGAACTTGAATGTATAGCAATAGAAATAAACCAAATGAAAGACAGAGAGAAAAAAAGATTTAAAAAAGCAGCAAAGGAACATATCACCAGTGAGCTGTGAAAAATTTCAAGCAGCTATACATGCACGTAATAGAAGTAGTGTTTTTCTCATTCCATACAGAAAAGCTATATATAGATAAGAATTATTAAAATGTTAAAACTGAATCAGGCTAATGAAGATGTATTTGGAGGCCCTGAAGGAGAGGAATAGATGAAGTAGAGACAGAAAAAAGTTTAAAGATTTAATAGCTACAATCTTTCCAAATATAATAAAAACTATAAACCCATAGATCTAAAAAGCTCAAGACCTAGAAATATGAGGAAAACTACACTAAGACACATCATAATCAAATTGCCTAAAATCAATAGTAAAGAGCAAATCTTAAAATCATCCAGAGAAGTGAAGGATGAAAGTCATGCTTTGAAGTGCTAACAGTACAAAAAACTTGTCCACCTGGAGTTCTATAATCAGCAAAAGTATCTTTTTTTGTGACCTTGTATTAGGGAAAGATTGTATTAGGGATAATTTTAAAAGCATGATCCATAAAAGAACAAAATTATAGATTGGACATCAAAATTTAACATTCCTGCTCTTTGAAAGACACAACTAAGAGAATGAAAAGACAAGCCACATACTGGGGGAAAATACTAGCAAATCATATATCTGATAAATAACTTGTTCTAATTAAAAAAACACTTAAAATTCAATAATAAAAATAAATAAAATTGGGCCAAAAGATCTGAAGTGATACTTCTTCGGGAACATATTTGGAAGGCAAATAAGCACACGGAAAGATGTTCAATATCATTAGTCACTAGGGAAACGCAAATTAGAAGTATAATGACACACTGCTACCCACCTAATAGAATGGCCAAAATTTTATAAAGACTGACTTTAGTAAGTGTTGGTGAGGATTTGGAGGAACTGGAACTCTGAAACACTATTAGTGGGAGTGTAACATGGCACAATTGCTTTGGAAAACAATGTAGCAGTTCTTAAAATATAAAACATCTACTTGCCAATAGACTCAGCCATTCCACTCCTAGGTATTTACCCAAGACAACTGGAAGCATATGTTCAATGTTCATAGCAGATTTGTAATAACCAGCAACTGGAAACAACCCAAATAGCAACAGGTGAATGATAATCGAATTATGGTATATCGATACAATGAAGTACTCCTTAGCAAAAAAAGTGAATACATTTTTGAAACATGCAACGTGAGTGACCCTCAAATTATAATATATACTAGCAGTATTAATAGCTATTATATCAATCATATTATATTATGAAACCAGACACCCCCAAATAGTATATACTGCATGATTCCTTCCACCTATGTAAAATTCTAAAAAGTGAAAACTAATTTATAGTAACAGAAAGCAAAACAGTGGTTGTCTGAGGTTCAGGCAGTGAGAAGGGTGGAAGGGACATGAAGGTGAGATTAACAAGTGGCACAGAGGCATTTTGGGGAGTTTGGATATGTTCATTATATTTTCTTTCCTGTGATAGCTTCATAGGTATATCCATATATCAAAGTACACTTTAAATGTGCATTTACTCTGTCAGTTATATTTCAATAAAGCTACCTTAAAACAAAATGAATATGATATATGGAGCTGGGTAGGTGATAAGTAGAATTGGTATGTGATTGTTGTGGTGATCTCCAAATTTTAAGCTTGTACTTAGAGCAGTGACAGCAAGGGTGTCAGTTGTAGAGGGTCAAAGAAGACTTTTGTGGATAGTCTACTTAAAGGCATTACTGGTAATTTTAAAATATTTTTGGTTTACTTAATTTAAAAAATTTCTGTTTTTCTGTTTCTCTGCACTTCTATTTGCCTTTTCTTCATCAAAACTAACCTTGGTTTCTTAGGGAGTAAGAAGAGTCTATTTTGCAGAAAATGTTTCCCTGTTTTGAAACATGAACATATGGAAGTAGTGGAAAGGGTCATTTTGTTTATTTCTGAGAAAGGAAAAAAATGCCTCAACTTCCTTCTAGCAGTTAATTCTCACTATAATGTACAATCTTCTAAAGCATTTTAAACTACCTGAATTCAGTTTAATTCTTCTATGAGAATGAATTATTTAAGCCATTATGTTTCCCTTATTGTTTCAAGAAGTTTCTAATCCATAGACAATGAACATTTTCTGGTTATTTTTCCCTGGGATATTTTAGTTCTACTATGTTATTGTGTCATCATGTTTTTAATATGATTTTCATGTAGAAAGTACTAAAATTATCTGAAATAGGAAGACTAGTGAATATAAAAGAAAGTGTAAAGCAACTGCTTGTACTGAGGTAGGCAAATCAGATCTGCTCTGGGACCTTCCTCCTGGCAATAAATTCTGTGACTCTTGACTTAAATTTCTAAAACTCTATAATTTTAAACCCGATTCAAACACATCTGATGACTTAGATATCTTCATTTTACCATTTACTCACTCATTTAGTTGTTCATTTACTCAGGATCAATGGAGAACCCCTTATACCCAAAATATTATAACAGGAATCATAAACAGTTAAAAGGTGGAAGTTCCAGTTCTTGTCTTCAGGGAGCTTATGATCTGGTTTGTCTATATAAGACAAATGGTAAAGAAGCAAAGCAAGTATATTAAATTACCACCCAAATAGTTATATAGTTTAATAATAATAAAAAAAAACAAGAAATGGAAGTGAAAAAGGATGGAACAGATTCATAAAGTAAACTTTATGGTATAGCTAGGGCGGTAGCCAGTCTTCAAGATGGCTGCCAATGATCACATCCTCCTATTATTTATACTCTTTTTACCACCCTTCCCCCACTACATTACATAGGACTGATCTATGTGATGAATAGGATATTGCAAAAATGACTGAGACTAGGCCAGAAAAAGCATGTGGCTTTTGTCCTCGGAGCACTCCTCTGAAGAAAGCCAATCGCCATGTTGTGAAGACAATTAAGTAGCCCTATGTAGTGGTTCACATGGCAAGTGACTGAGGACTCCAGCCAAGAGCCAGCACCAACTTGACAGCCACGTGAGTGAGACGTATAGAAGGTAGATTCTGCAGCACTAGTTAAGCCTTCAGACAACTGCAGTTACTGCCAATGTCAAGACTGGAAACTCATGGGAGACCCTGAAGCAGGACCACACACATTGGAAATTTAGAAACGCACAGAAACTGTCTGAGATAATAAATATTTGGTGCTGCTTTAAGCCACCTGGGGATAATTAGTTACACAGCAATTGATGCTTAATGGAATTGGACAAAGCTTGGAATCAGAACTGGTTTTATTATCTGTTTAAGTGGTCAAGTCATTAACCTGTCTAAGCCTTATTTTACCCAACTGTGAAATAGTAATGTTATCTAACTTTGGATACTTTATCATGTCTTTGTGATAAATAAAGATAAAAGTTTTTTTTGAAAACAAGAATTTCATAGTTCTTAGGATATCATGAATATCATTATTTTGTTTTTCATATAGGGGTTTAGTATTTTCTGTTAACCCTTTTATATTTTGATTTTATTAGGAAAACATTGTCTGGGATGTGCTTTGAACTGCACAGAGGAAAGGTGGTTAGCAGAGCAAATCTTGTTGGTAGGGCAACCTCATGAAAATGCGTCAGGTATAATGTTAAGGCACTGATGGGGACCAAACAACAAACAAACAAAAAAAAACCCTGTTACTATCAGAGATTGAGTTTGAAAAATTGTGAGAGAATAATCATGAGAAGAGGATATATCCTCCTCCAATACTTTGAAAATTCTAGGGGCTGTAAAATTGGCTTCCTATTGGTTCTGTTACCACTTTTCCATTTATCCAGCTTCTTACTTCCTCTTTTCTGCTACTTATTCTTTCTTCTTCTGCCTAAATCTCCCTTTTCATAGGCATTCCTTAATAGTTAAATATTTTTGCATTTATCATCTTGATATAAAACCTTATAATGATCTCACCTATAAAACTGTGAGTTTTGTTTTTAAAAAGTGAAGAATTATATTGTGATTCCTCTTGTTCAGAAAAATATTTGAGGCCATACCATGTTTTTCTTTCTTTCTTTATGCCTAGAATTTACACAATATGTATGATTTTCTTCCCTGCTGTTCCGACAGGATATTTCTTTTTAACCTTTGGCAGTATCTCCCAAGTCCCAACTGGTACCTAAAAATCATAGGACTAAAAATATTGTTCAGCTATGCTCTAAGTGCTGTTGTCATCTTTATTAAATACAGTGTAAGATGACAGAATTAGAGAAACTCAATTTTTTATGTATGCTGCATGGTAGAAATCATCTTTGCATGTATAGCTGTTACTTAGATATGAGATTACTACTTGGAAAAATAGTTTATTTGTATAAGAAATATAAATTACTATGTTAATTAGCACAGCTTCCTTTTCCGTTTCTGGACCTCCATCAACTTTCTATCTCTTTTGGACTCTGTGAAGATAATTAACTCATTAACTCATTAAATATATGTCATCACTCTTTATTCAATGGTCTAAAATTTTCTGAGATTAAACTTTCACATTTTCTTCTTGTTGACCCAGAGACTATGAATGTCAAAATTAATATTTTTAAAATTGGCATGAAAATTTTCTTTTTTTATCTTGCTAAAGATATACAATCCCTATGTTACACAAAGAGAATTTGTAGAAGGAGGCAGGGAAGGAAAAACAGGATGCAAGAGATTTCTCTGGCATATTGAGGGTTTTTTTCACCCCCTCTCTTTTCTTTGATGCACAAAAGGCCTTGATGTGTCTGGGAGTATATAACGATGTTAAATGTGCAGTCTCATTGACTGCAGAAGAGTCAGGAAGGAGGGAGTTATTTTTGCTTTTCTTTGCCTTGTGTTCATTTTTCCTGTTGCATAAGCTTCTTACTGACATTAATTTTAGCCTCCAAAGATGTTTTGCATAACAGAATTATAATGTAGTGTCTAAAATAGCGCTGCAAACCATAGTTTCAAATACATAAGGAAGATGAATCATTTCCTTAACATGGGCCACTGTGTCATTTGAAATGATTACTTATGAGACAGAAGCAATACATAATTAAGCAGTGTGTGACATGCAAAAAAGAAATCAAGGAAATTCAAACAATAAGTGTTTCTTCTGTTCTTCATGGTGGATGGGAGAAATCTGCAACTCTTTTATTTCCATTTTGAAATGAAGGGGTGTTGAGTACCATTACTACGTAACCCATTAGGAAGGAGAAAGATCTGGGCTGCAGAAATGAAGAAATGGGCTGAGCCCAATTTACATCACTTCTAGTTACAAATTGTCTACAAAACTATTACTGAATATACATTATTGGTGTCGAGTCTATTTTTTTATTTGCGTTTTACTGCTTTTGGGTGTATGTGCTATGCTTTTTTTAACCCCTCTTGAAATAGCTTCAAAATTAAAATCTTGTGCCAACTCTGAACAAGAGGAAAGGGAAAAGGGGTTTGCTATTTCTAATGCATTCGAGTGCATAAGATTCTTGGATCTTTTTTTCCAGACTTTCACTCTTAACACCTATACCAGTACCACAGTGAATAATAATGAAATGAAATAGAGGGCATCAATCATGGTCCATCCAGTCTAGGGACATAACCATGTACAAAGTAAGAGTCCTTCGGGCTTAATGAAGCCTTCTTTTAAAAAAACAAACAAACAAACAAAACTATTTGCATTCAAGCTCAGATGAGCTATCAGAGAGCTTGTAAAGGAGGAAAATAATACTTCTTATCCTGAGTGATCTCAGAAACTAGACTGTACAGTTTGTAAGGATAGACACTGGTACGGGGAAACTCTATCATCTTACTTCTTCTCTTTCCCCTATTTATTATGCCTCCTCAAAGTCTGGGCATGCAATGTTTACGGAACAAATGTTGAAAAAAAACCATCACTGGAGATAAAGCATTAAAGTACAGAATTAGAAAATAAAAGGTCATAAACAGCTAGATTTAAGAAGATTTATACCAGCAAATAATTTTTTCTGCAATCTTCGAGGTTTGCTGTCAGCCCACGGAGTTCAAATTAATAACTCTCTCAGACTTAAGATTCATTGTTCTGCCATCTTCTTAGACTATGTGTCTATATTCTATATATTCCTCCTTTCTAATGATAAGTCTCAGGAGAGGTTTCAAAATTCACAAACTTTGGGATCAAACTAATATAGGGCAGCATTATTGTAAAGTGAAGTTAGTGCCTAAATACATATCAGACATCATCACAGCAGCTACATTCCTGGAATCACTGCATCAGTTTACAAACCTCACCTTGCAAGAAGCTCCTGATTAACCTCAAAAAGCATTGAAATAACAGCAAATTGCAGTATGTTAGAATACTAACAGAGAATGTGTGACTTATTCTAGCACATCACATTTCCCATAATCTGCTCAGAACTCTCCTATCCTTCAAGGCCTTTCTTAAACTCACTCCTACCATGAAGTTTTCCAAACTCATTGCAAACAAAAGTGATTATTATAGAACAGACACAACTACGCTTCATACAGTAAAACATTTGATCATGAATGCAAAGGGCCAGGGACCATGTATAAATTTAGTTTCTAAATTTGTTCCACATACAGGTTGAGTCTTTGTCTATTTTTTCTCTTGTTATTCTCACCATATACAATTTACATGAGCTTCTATAGGAAAAAAATCTTAGCTGAATTCCTGTATCTATTTGAGGGCGGAGGTACAAAGAAATAGACTGTATTAGTCAAATATTGCTGCAATAATGCTGCATGACAAAGAACCACAAAATCTCAGTGACACTCAATCAAAAGCAACTATTTTTCACTGTCTGCATGTCAGTTAGCATGGCACTATCTCAGCCTGTGTATCTACAGATTTGGGGACTTTGTTTCTCTTGGTTCATGCTGGAGCCAAGGCTGAAGTGGCAATAGGTACCTGAGCCACACTTTTTTCATGGCAGAGATCTGCAGCCCCTAGAGGGGCAAGCCAAACTATGTGATGTCTATTAAGGCCTGGACTCGGTACTTAACCAGTGTCCCTGATGCCTATGGTCCTCTGGATAAATCATGTCCTTTGGTCTAGGGTAATATCAATGGGTTAGGGTAATATACTCTGGCCATGGAACATGGGGGGTGCATAAGAGTTGAATATATACTGAGAAATATTCCACATCTACCCTAATCTCCTCCCTTATTCAAAAATTTCATGTCTCTCTCATTTGCAGAAAGAAAGCTCACTATCATTCCAAGAATCCCCAGTCTCTTCCCCAAAGTCTTATCCAAACAAAGCATCAGGCTTGAAGGCCAGATGTAGTTCCTCATGACCCACAGACCTATCTACTAAAAAGAAAAATTATCTGCTCCCTACACATGCAACACTAAACTGTGCCAAAGGGACAGGATAAATCCAGTAAATACTTCCATAGAAAAGGGGGAATCCTAGTGGGAAAATGTTACTAGGACCCTTATCCTGTAAATACAGACTGTTCCTTGAATAAGCCCTAGTTCTGCTCCCTGGGAATAGTTCCTTAGTACATTGTTTTCTATGGTCCTCATTTTCATCTTCTGGAAGATTCTTTATGTTTCATCCTCCTCCTTGGCCACGTCAGAAAAGAGCACATACCCTCTATTTCAGTTACCTATTTCTGCATAACAAACTACCCCAAAATCCAGTGGTTTAGAAGAACAGTGACTATTTCTCACGATTCTATGGGCTGCCAGAATGTAATTGATGCCTCTTTTACTCCATGTGGTGATTCCTAGGGTCACTCATGTGGCTGCATTCATTTGGGAACATGGCTGGGGCTGGAAAGTCCAACATGTCCTCACTCACAAGTCTGGCATTCAATGCTGCCTGGTGGTTCCAGTAACTAGATTCTCCTCTATCTGATCTGTTTATGAGGTTGTCATTGTTCAGTAGGACTTTGTTATGACATGGAGTAAAGTTGTTTAGAATCAGTTTGAATCTTTTAAATCTTTCTTTTGAGACTTCTTAGCTCAGATCCAGAGTAGTCTTTGGCCTAAGCTTCCTTTAATTCCACTAGTGAGGTAATATCTTACTTAACACTCTACTGATTGCTCATGTGTTACAAGTTCTCTCTGTTCTTGCTGGTGGGAATGCAAATATTTCCCAAACATCATGAGCTCTTGGAATCATTAATGATAGCTCTTTCTTTTCATTCTTTCCCCAACTTCATAGCCTTTGGTGAAGATCAGAACTCACTCAAAATATGAGAGCTCTTCCCCACTTTACATATCTTTGAAGCTCTCTCTGTGTAGCTTTCTCCTTTCCCATATTTTGCCCTGAAAATTCTAGCCTGGAATCACCTCAGATTCCCTGAACATCCATTTCTGGAAGTTCACCATAACAACTGTGTTCTATTTGTTTACCCACTTGCTGCACTCCAGCCTAGAAAGTTCTTCTTTGGATGCCAGCGAGGGGAATTGTAGGGTTCTCTCTGTTGGTTTCCTTCTCTCACTGATAAAAGTCCTGCCTATTGACCAATGTGTGAAAACAGGTGTTTCATAGTTTTTGACTGTCCTTCTACTTGGTTATGGGCAAAGGCAATTAATCCTTTATTGCTGGAGCAGAGGAGCAGTGCCTAAATCAAGTACTTTTTAGTAGTCTATTTTATCCACACTCTTGACTACTTACTTATACTTTATTTTTTCGTGGTCACTTTATGGTTTACAATATGTAACTTTAATTCATAAAAGACTACTTTCAAATGCTATCATTTTATTTTACATACAATGTAATAACTGACAACATACTTTAATATGCCCTTCCTGTTCTCTGCACTATTTTTTCATTCATATTTTCCTTGATATATGCTATAAATGCTTCAATAGATTGTTATTGTTTTTACTTAAAGAGTAGATTGTCTTTTAAAGAAATTAATGACATTAAAGAATGAGAAAATAAGTCCTTTGTATTCACATGCATATTAACAATTTGTAGAGTTCTTCATTCCATTGTATAGATCCAAGTTTCTTTCTCATATTATTTTTCTTCCTCCTGATAAACTTCTTTTTACATTCCTTGGAGTGCAGGTCTGCTGGCCACAAATTATTTCAGCTTCTGTTTATCTAATAGTTTTTTTTCACATTGTTACTGGATATAGAATTCTAGATTGATGGTCTTGTTTTATCCTTCAACACCTGAATATAGCCACCTCAACCTTTTAGGCTTAGTGTTTTCATTATATATCTTTTCATATCCTTTTACTTTTAATCTCAGGGGTTCTGATGAGAAGGTTGCAGACATTTTTAATGTTATTACTCTGTACATAACATGCCTTTTTTTCTTTGCCTGCTTTTATATTTTGTTCCTCTGTATATGATATGAAAATTTCCATTGTAGCCTTTTATGCTTATAGTTTGCATGGTAATTTTTTCTCTTTCCATACTTTGAACCTCCTGGCTGTGTATATGCATATATGTATATGTATATATACATATGTATTCTCTTGAGGCAGTATATAATTGGATTTTGCTTTTTTTTAAATTCAATCTGAAATCTCTGCCTTTTACTTGGAGTGTTTCCATTAAATTAATTCAGTTGGATTTAACATTGTTCGTCCCCTCTGTTTCTTTCTTCTGCTGTTCTTTCTTTCCTTTTATAAATTAATTGAATAATTTTTATAATTCAGCTTTAATTATATATTGACTTTTTAGCTATACCTGATTGCATTATTTTTACTGGTTACTCTAGAGATTAGAACATACATCCTTAACAAATCAGAATACAGTCATGAACTTTTCAGTCTACTTAGTATTAATGGTTTATCACTTCACATAAAATATAGAAAGCTTGCAACCATATATGCCTACTTACCTACCTAGTCCTTTGTGCAATAGTTGTTATGTGTTACATCTACATACCCTGAAAGCTTATAATACAATATTATGATTTTTTGCATTAAACAATAATGTGTACTTTAAAAATAATATAAAAATTGTCTTTTACATTCACTGATACACTTTCACTCCCAATGCTGCATATTTCTTCCCGAAATTCCCATTTTCCTTCTGGTATAATTTCCCTTCAATCTGCAACGCTTCATTATTTTTTATTGATCTGAAAATGTTTTTATTTAGCCTATATTATTGAACAATATTTTTCTGAATTTCAAGAATTACACTTTTTTTGTTTATTTGTTTGCTTTGTTTTCTTTTGCCTGAATAACTAGAGGTGGAGAAGGCTTCAAGCAGAATAGTTTTAAAGGAATAAATCAGTAGATTGGTGTCAGGCTTATTGATTTTGAGATCATTAAAACTCCAAGTAGGTATATAAGCCTGTTGGCTGAGATAACAGTCAGAACTGGCCATAAAAAATTGAAATTATCAGCATATATAGCAGATAATATTGTAGAGCTGTGAGACTAGAAAAAAATCAACAAGGGAGTGAGGGTAGATGAAAAAGTGAACTATGAACTGTGTCTTAGGGCACTCGAACATTAAGATGTTAGGAAGAAGAGAAAGTAGCAATAGAAAGTGAGAAAACAGCAATCCACAAGTTAGGAGGAAAATCAGTAGTTTTGTGGTATTCTGCAAGCCACATAAAGAAAGAGAATTAAGGAAGATAGAATAATCAACTGTGTTAAGTACTACTAATAGATAACATGATGACAGAAAATTGACCATCAGATGTAATAGAAGGTAGGACATTGGCAACCTTGAAGTTTTGGTGAAGTGGTGGAACTAAAAGCCCAATTGAAGTGGGTAGTAAATTTTTTATTATGACAAATGTGAATAGCTAAACATTTTAACTAGAACATAATAATGATGCACAAATAATATTACATTCCTTTTTATAATTATTTACAATATTATTATTGATATTTTATATTTTTATACTATTTGGTTGGATTCATACCCAACAGGCAACTACCACTTCTCTGAGAACTACACTCCACCTCAGCCCTTGGACGTGTATTACATGAACATTTCCTCTCAGTCCTAATCGATTTTACAAAATGGCCAGTGTAACCCAACCCAACCCTACCAGCTCATCCTTCTATTAAGTTTGAATTGGCATTCAGAGATGTTAATTAGGTTGTGCTGATTATTTGAACTGGAGACCCGTTCTTACAAATACATAGAATTACTAAGTGAGAAAAGGAACATGTACAAAAAGGAACATGGCTAACAAACCATGAACTCTAGAAACAGAGAACACTCTTATTTCCTGACATGTTTCTAGATCCTGATTTTGGTTCCTCATGAACTCAATTGTTCTTTCTTTCCTTGGATTCCATGAAGTACTCTTGTATCCTGATGATATAATTTATTCCCTAACCAGCTGACCTCAATATACCAATAGAAAATGAAAAGCACTCTTTCCCCACATCAGTCAGAGCCTTGAACTTTAGTTTATTTCCCTGCCAATCTCTTCCACTCTGAATGTTCTCAAGTCAAAAATGAAAGGAAGAGAAGCCACCCTTATCAAAACAATTAGGGTCTTTTGGCCTAAAATCAGTTTTCAATAGAGAACATAGGGAATACAATTGTCATGTTTACATCTCCCTACCATCAGTTTGGTGACATCCAATATAAACTATTTTAATAACTATATAAATATATGGGCACATTTATCACCAAGAGTGTTTCTTATTTGTAAGTACAGACTATTTTTGAACTAAACTCTATTTTGAACAACTAAACAGCTGGAAGCCAAGTGTGACATGCAAAGATAACAAAAAAAGAAAAATCATCCTGTTAATAGGAAAATGACTATGACATTTCCTAGTGGATTTTGAAATTACTCAAATTGCTAACACCTAGAGAATAATAAGACTAGAAGACTATAGAAACCTGTAGGTAGGTTACCATAGAAAATAACAATGTTACTTTACTATGTCTTAGACTAGCTTAATTCAAATTCATTGATGCACAATGCTTCCCCATCTGCAAAGTAATAGCTTAAACATTTATGAGAAATTCTTTTTATGATACTACATACACTACTGGAAGCCAGACTTTACAATGTTCAAGAATATAAGGAAAAAACCCACAAATCATCAAACATGAATGAGAAATAGCAAAATATATACTTATATGAATATATACGTACTGATATGTATATCATTATATGCTTTGATACTATAAATGACATAATGGGCCCAAAGAAGAAATGGTTATTTTATTATCTTTTAGATCAGTTAGGGTAATTATATAGGATGAATCTATTAACACCTTTTTCAGTTGTTATATTTACCCACAATAAACCCATAGAGAGCCTCCTGTAATCCTACACATTTGTAAAATTTTAATTGTTAAATCCTTAAGAAATGATAGTAAGAAAATTCCAGTTCCAATCAATCTACTGAGTTTTGTTGGTTGATAGTCACAGGAGTCATTGGCCTGTAGTAAAGAAGGTGACTAGAGTACTGATACAGCTAATCCTTTATTAGGGCCATGCACCAGCTGCCCCTTTTTTAGATAGAATTAAAAAAATAAATAAATATGTTCAATATGTTCCGAAGATAAATCTATTGAAACTGATCTTAATGAAACACAAATAAGTGATTTACCTGAAAGAGAGTTCAAAATAATGGTCATAAAGAGGCTCACCAATGTCAGGAGAGTAATGCGTAAACAAAGTGAGAATTTCAACAAAGAGATAGAAAATATTTTTTAAAAAACACCAAAAAGGAATCTATAGAGCTGAAGACTACAATAACTGAACTGAAAAATTCAATATATGGGTTCAACAGCAGACTAGATCAAGCAGAGGAAAAGATTGACAAATTCAAAGATAAGGCAGTGGAATTCATCCAATCAGAGGAGCAAAAGGAAAAAAGAAGGTAAAAGAGTGAAAAGAGAATGAGGGATTTGGGGACACCATCAGCAGACCCTAAATGAGGTTTGAGAAGGAGAACAGAGAGAAAGTATCAGGGAGCCTAAAAAAAGAAATAATGGCTGACAAGTTCTTTAAACTGTGTGAAGAAACAGACATCCAGATCCAGGAAACTCAAAGAGTACCAAAGTCAATGAATCTAAAAAGACCCACATTTATGTCCTAAAAATAGACTATTATAATTAAGAAGTTTTATCTAAACATCATGATAACCACAAAGCAAAAAACCTATCATAGATTCACAAAAGATAAAGAGAAAAGAATCAAAGCATGCCACTACAGAATATCATCAAATCACAAAGTAAGAGAGTAAGAGAGGAAGAAAGTAACAAAGAAATTACAAAACATCCAGAATACAATTAACAAGATGGCAATAGTAGATTCATACCTATCAATTATTTGTTTAAATGTAAATGGACTAAATTCTATATATAAAAAAACAAAAACATAGCATGGCTGAATGGATTGAAAAAAAAAAAAAACAGATCTAACTATATGCTACCTACAAGAGACTCACTTCAGCTTTAAGAATACACATAGACTGAAAGTGAACGTTGGAAAAAAGTTATTCCATGCAAACTGAAACCAAAAGAAATCAAGGTTAATAATATTTACATCAGAAAAAATAGGAATTAAGTCAAAAAATAGCAAGAGACAAAGCAGGTCATGATATAATAATAAAAAGGTCAGTTCATCAAGGGGATGTAACATGTAAGTATTTACACACTCAACAATATAAAGAAAATGTTAAGAGTTCAGAAGGAAGAAATAGAAAATAGTACAATAATAGCAGGCTAATTCAATGCCCCACTTTCAACAATGGATAGATTAATCAGACAGAAAATCAATCAGGAAACATTAGACTTAAACCACATGTTAGACCAGATGAACCTAACAGACATACACAGAACAATCCATTCAACAGCATTAGAATACACATTCTTCTCAAGCACACATGAAACACTCTACAGGATAGACCATATGTTAGGCCACACACAAGTCTTAATAAAGTTAAGATTATTAAAATCAGATCAAGCATCTTTTTCCAACCACACAGTATGAAATAAATATCAATTATTAAAAGAACTCAAAAAAATTCACAAACATGTGGAGATTAAATGACATGCTTCTAAACAACCAGTGGGTCAAAGAAGAAATAAAAAGGGAAATTTAAAAAATCTTGAGACAAATGAAAATGGAAACACAACATACCAAAACTCAAGGGATGCAGCAAAACCAGTTCTAAGAGGGAAGTTTATAGTGACAAATACGTATGTGAAGAAAAAAGAAATATCTTAAATAAACAACCTAACTTTACATCTCAAGAAACTGAAAAAAAAAAAAAAAAAAAAAAGAGCAAACTAAGCCCAAAGTTAGTAGAAGGAAGAAAATACCATAGATCAGAATGGAAATAAATGAAAGAGACTACAAAGACAATTGAAAAGAACAATGAAACAAAGAGCTGGTTTTTAAAAAAGATAAACGAAATTGACAATTCTTTAATTAGCCTAACTAAGAAAAAAAGAAGACTCAAAAAAAAAATCAGAAATGAAAAAGGATACATTACAACTGATAACACAGAATTGGAAAGATTATAAGAGACTACAAGGAACAATTATATGCTAACAAATAGGAAACGTAGAAGAAATAGATAAGTCTCTAGAAACATACTAGCTACTAAGACTGAGTTATGAAGAAATAGATAATTTGAATATACCAATATTGAGTAAGGGTATTGAATCAGTGATCAAAAACCTCCTAACAAATAAAATTCCAGGATCTGATGGCTTTATTGATTAATTAACCAAAGATTTAAAGAAGAATTAATACAAATCCTTCTTAAACTCTACCCAAAAATAAAAGATGAGGAAATACTTGCAAACTCATTTTACAAAGCCAAGATTACCCTGATACTAAAGCCAGACAAGGACACTACAAGAAAAGAAAAAATACAGGCCAATATCCATAATGAACATAGATACAAAAGTTCTCAGCAAAATATTAGCAAACCATATTCAGTAAATTAAAAGGATCATATGCCATGACCAAGTGGGATTTATTTCTGGGATGCAAGGATGGTTCAACATACATAAATTAATAAACGTAGTACACCACATTAACAAGATGAAACATAAAAATCATATGATTATTTCAATAGGTGCAGAAAAAGCTTTTGAGAAAATTCAACACTTTTTTTCATTAAAAAGAAACCTCTCGGGCTTCCCTGGTGGCACAGTGGTTGAGAATCTGCCTGCTAATGCAGGGGACACGGGTTCGAGCCCTGGTCTGGGAGGATCCCACATGCTGCGGAGCAACTAGGCTCGTGAGCCACAACTACTGAGCCTGCGCGTCTGGAGCCTGTGCTCCGCAACAAGAGAGGCCACGATAGTGAGAGGCCCGTGCACCACGATGAAGAGTGGCCCCCGCTTGCCACAACTAGAGAAAGCCCTCACAGAAACGAAGACCCAACACAGCCAAAAATAAATAAATAAATTAATTAATTAATTAAAAAAAAAAAAGAAACCTCTCAACAAATTGGGTATAAAAGGAATTTCCATCAACATAATTAAGGCTGTATATGACAAGCTATAGCTAACATCATACTCAATGATGAAAAGCTGAAAGTTTTCCTCCAAGTTCAGGAACAACATGCAGATGCCCAGGCTCTCACCTCATTTATTCAACATGGTACTAGAAGAAATTAGGCAAGAAAAAGAAATAAAAGGCATCCAGGTGGGAAAAAAAGAAGTTAGCTTTTATCTGTTTGCAGATAACATGATATCATATATTAAAAAACCTAAAGGTCCCACCAAAATCCTGTTAGAATAAATGAATTCAGTAAAGTGCAGAATACAAAATTAATATACAAATCTCAGTTGTATTTCTATACAACAACAATAAACTATCTGAAAGAGAAATTAAGAAAAAAAAATCTCATTTATAATTCATCAAAAAAGAAGAAACTACTTAGGAATAAATTTAACCACGGAGATGAAAGATCTATACAATAAAATATATGTCTTTGATAAAAGAAACTGAAGAACACACAAATAAATAGGAAAATATTCTGTGTCCATGAACTGGAAGAACTAATATTATTAAAATGTCCATACTACCCAAAGCTGTCTACAGATTTAACATAATCCATATCAAAAGTTCCAATGGCATTTTTCACAGAAAAATCAATCCTAAAATTTGTATGGAATCACAGAAGACTCTGAAGAGACAAAATGATATTGAGAAAGAAGAACAAAGCTGGAGACATCATACTTCCTGATTTCAAAATATGTTACAAAGCTATAGTAACAAAAACATATGTCAATTGATTTTTGACAAAGGAACCAAGCATATACAATGGGAAAAGGATAGCCTCTTCAATAAATGTTGTTGGGAAACTGGATAGCCACATGCAAAAAAAATGAAACTGGGCGCCTATTTTACTCTGTATACAAATTTCAACAAAAATGCATTAAAGACTTGAACATAAGGCCTAAAACCATAAACCTTGTATAAGAAAACATAGGCTGTAAGCTCCTTGACATTGGCCTTGGCAGTGATTATTTGGATCTGACACTGAAAGCAAAGGCAACAAAACCAAAAATCAACAAATGGGACTACATCAAACTAAAAAGCGTGTGCACAGCAAAAGGAACCATCAATAAAACGAACAGGCATCTTACAGGAATGGGAGAAAATATTTGCAAAATATTTATGTCATAAGGGGTTAGTATCCAAAATATACAGGAAACTCACAACTCAATAGCAAAAAACAATAGCCCGTTTAAAAAGTGGGTGAAGTATCTAAATAAACATTTTTCCAAAAAAGACACACAAGTGACCAACAGGTACATGAAAAGGTGATCACCATCACTAACCATCAGGGAAATGCAAATCAAAACCACAATGAGGTATCACCTCACACTCATTAGAATGGCTATAATCAAGAAGGCAAGAGATAACAAGTGTTAGCATGGATGTGGAGAAAAGGGAACATTTTTACACTTTTGTTGGGATTGCAAATTGGTTCAGCCATTATGGAAAACAGTATGGAGGTTTCTCAAAACATTAAAAATAGAGCTACCATTTTATCTAGAAATTCTTCTCCTGGACATTTACCCAAAGGAAATGTAAACAGGATATCAAAGAGGTATATGTAGTCCCATGTTTATTGCATTGCAGTATTATTATTCACAGTAGCCAAGATATGGAAACAACCTAAATGTTCACCAACAGATGAATAAAGATGTCATATCACTCTCACACACACACACCCCCCCCCCACACACACACTGGAATATTACTCAGCCATGAGAAAGAAGGAAATTCTGCCACTGGTGACAACATGGATGGAACCTGAGGGCATTATGTTAAGTGAGATAAGTCAGACAGAGAAAGACAAATAGTGTATGATACCACTTATATGTGTAATCTAAAAAGCCAAACCCATAAAATCAGAGAATAGAATGATGTACCAGGAGCTGGGGGTTGGGGGGAATGGGGAAGATGTTGTTTGAGGGTACAGTTGCTAAGAGAATATTAATTGTTCCCACCATAAAAAAGAAATGATAATTATGTGACATAATAGAGGTGTTAGCTAACACTACAGTAATAATCATACTGCAAAATATAAACATATCAAATCAATACATTGTACAACTTAAATTTACACAATGTTATATGTCAATTATATCTTAATAAGTTTAAAAATAGAAGGTACTCAACATCACTAATTATCAGGGAAATACAAATGAAAACCACAATATGTTATTACCTCATGCCTTTAGGATGTCTATTATCAAAAAAGACGAGAGATAAATGCTGGTGAGGATATAAGAAAAGGGAGCCCTTGTATACTGCTGGTGGGAATGTAAACTGGTAGAGCCATTATTGAAAATAATATAGAGATTCCTCAAGAAATTAAAATAGAACTATCATATGATCCAGAAATCTCACTTCTGAGTATATACTCAAAGGAAAAGAAATCACTATCTCAAAGAGAAATCTGTACTCCCACGTTCATAGCTGCATTATTCACAATAGCCAAGGCACGGAACCAACCTAAATATTGCTGTAGATGAAAGGATAGATGTAATGTTAATTGAATATTATTCAGCCTTAAAAAAAGGAAATCCTGCCATTTGTGACAACATGAATGAGCCTAGAGGGTATCATGCTAAGTGAAATAAGCCAGGCAGAGAAAGACAAATACTGCCTGGTATCACTTATAGGTGGGGAAGGATAGTCAAATTCTTAGAAACAGAGAGTTGGATGGTGGTTGCCAGGGACTGGGGAGGGGGGAGAGGAGAAATAGGGAGAGGCTGGCAATAGGGTGTAAACTTTCTGTTGTAAGATGAATAAGGTCTGAGGATCTAATGTATAGCATAGTGACTATAGTTAATAATACTATATCGTGTAATAGAAATTTGCTAAGAGAGAAGAACTTAAATATTCTCACCAAAAAAAAAAAAAAGTAAATATGTGAGGTGATGGATGTGTTAACTCAATGGCTGGAATCTTTTCACAATGTATAGGTGTATCATATCATGGTGTACATTTCACTACAATTTCATTTGTCAGTTATACCTCAATAAAACTGAAAAAAAAGGGAAAAGCTTAAGACGTGAACATTTTGTGCAATCAAGTCTATGCACTTTTATATGTGTGATATTTGCCTCTGTTTACAGATTCTTAGAATTGTAGTGAAACATTTTTTAATGCTTCTGCTTTTGCCTTTTCTGTTTGTTATGATTTTCTTCTTTAAAAAAATCAGTCTAGCTCCACTTTACTTCTTTGGAGGTTTCTGTCTATCTATGGGTATGCTTTTGCTTCACACCATGTTTAAAATCATTATATTATTATTGACAACATCAAAACAGCTAGTGGCATGTGTGGGATGAGATTAATAACCGTGCAGCTGGAAGATTAGATTGCCAAGCCATGTACTCAAGTTGAGAGTCTATATTTATTACTGTTTTAATATTGGGAGAACTTTTCAAAGAGATAGTTTAAAATCTGCTCTGGAGCTTGTCTCTGGGAAATGAGGTTGGTGAAACAATTTAGGAATATGATGATGACTTGGTAGCATGAGCTGCATACCAAACAAGGTAAGTACTTACTTCAGTCATGACCTTTGAACAGTTTTCAGTGATAGTGCGGAGGCATTTTTAGGAATGGAATTGGAACAAGATGTGCTTCTTCCCAAGAGTAAGCTGTGAAATGAGTCTTTTAAATAGTTTTTGATTACAATTTCTGAACCCAGTGCTTGAAGGTGCCAGTCAGGCTGAAAAGCAGTGTTGTTTATTTCATTGCCAGGGTGAGAGTATGATGGAAGAGAGTTTCTAACATCCTTTGGAACCAAATTAAATATTCTGAGGAAAAAACTTCCCTGCTTAATTGTTATGTAAAATATTTTGTTTGAGTGAATTTTGAGCTAGAGAATAACTTAGATCTTCTCTAATTTCTGTTACTGACAGTTTGTGCCTTTATTTAACATATTTAACAATAAGCAAAGTAGGAAAGTTGTTTTGCAGGACACTTTTTTTTAATCAAAAAAGTTATTTTTTGTTTCATGAGTTTACAAATATTGAAACCTAATAATTTCCTCTTATTTATACATGCTTCTTTAAATTTTTCTTTTAATTTTTGTATTTTTTAAAAAGTTAAGCCAGTGAAAAATGAAAAAAAATAATTCAAGTAAAATGAAATATATGTCAATCAATTAACACAAATGAGGTTTGGCCATTAGTTTCTAAGTCTTATATAATTGTGATATTTTTAAGACTGGCAATGTAGTTTGATATTTATCTGTAATTTGATTTCAAGAATCTATGAGGGACAAAAGAAACAAAAAACAAAACAAGTAGGAGAGTAGGCAACGGATAGGTTTTGAACTGAAAATTTTGTTAGACATTGGGTAGAGAAGCTGATGAACCCTAGCGATAATGAGATGGTGTGTCAGAGTGATTCCAACTCAAGAAGATCTACAGAATTCTCTGGAGAAATGGCATTTAATAAATTCTGGGACCTTTGTTAGTTCTGCATTATTTTATATCATATTTGGGTTCTTATTTTTAATAGACTTTAAATGAACTAGAGAAATATGCCATTTAACAAAACCATTTATTAAACCTTCTCGTAAAATAATCCCCTGGCAATACAAGCCAGAGTTCTTCAAAAATCTTTTAATGTGTGTATCCATAATGCACATATATATAGTTGATAAAACGCTAACATACAACAGTAATATACTATATTTCATCAATTCTAAAATGCACTTTTAAAAATTTTTAATATTTCCCAAATCATGATGCATTTCACATTTACAGTCAGACACCTACTCATAGTTTAATGATTTCAAGTTATGTGCCTTGATGGTTCTGTGCATATTGAATTTAATTGTCACTTAGAAGTCTTCTAAATGATTATCCTGTGATTGGATATTGAAAGAAAAAGACATTATGTAATCAGCAAGGCACGAAAGCAGGGTGGCAGAGCACAAATCCAATATAAGTGAAGCAAACATTTGTGTTTAGAAAAATGACTTCAATTCCATATTTGTTGCTTTGCATATCCTAAGGAAGAAACATGTTCCCAAGTAAATAAAACTGTTATTATTTTTTTAAATGTATCAAACACCAAGCAATGCAACTGATGACAGCCCAAAAAATATATGAATACCTTAGATTAGGTTAAAGAAATTCCAAAGCAACAAACATCTATTGTGATCAATTTATGTGTCATTCTGGACTCATTTTAAAAAGCATAGATCTTAGAATTTTTCCAACAGCATATTTTTCTTGCCTGATGTTACGTAAAACGATAATGTTATGACTGGTTTCATCTTAGAGTCTATATGAAACACTCTATATGAAATATTAGAAATCAAATATTTATAAATGGCATACATGTACTGTTTTATGTTAACTGTTTTTAATAGTTTTTATTAATTACTTACCTAATATCTATACATAATAATGAAAAAGTTTGAAAAATTGCAAGAATTACCAAAATGTCACAGACACCGAGTGAGCAAATGCTGTTGGAAAAACAGTGCCAATAGACTTGCTCTTCACAGGGTTGCCACAAACCTTCAATTATTTTAAAAACACAGTATCTGCAAAGCACAATAAAGCAAAGCACAATAAAATGAGGTGTGCTTGTATGAAAGTATTTTATGCACACACACTCATATTTTCTTTCTAAATGACCAGTGGATATTGCCCATGTCCTACAGTGCATACACCACACATTGGAGAACATCAGTGTAATCAAATCCCTTCTAACAGGAATGTTTTAGTTACTCAGGTACTAATTCATTACTTTTTATTAAATCGCTAGAGTTGAATTCTTAAAAAGAATCACGCAAGAAATTATTATCTACATGCCTGTATGTACTGGATAGTGTGTCCCTCCCCACAATCCAATTTTCAAGTGGTACGACGCTTCCCAGGGGGCTGCCCATGGCCAATGGCTCATGTGGAAATACAAAGGCCTATCTCCCTTGCCTCAATCTGAGACAACACCAAAGGCCATCGCAGCTCCACAGGTTCTTACAGGACCTGGACTAAGCCTTCAGTTGCTGCCACCTTGTGGGTCAGCTTCTCTCCATACCCAACCCTGCCTTTCTCACTTCCTTACAGGTATTATCTCCCAATAAACCTTCTGCACACAACTCCCCATCTCAGAGTCTGACTCCAGGAAACCTAGTCTAAGACGCTATATCATATTCTAATTCTCAGTATGGAAAGAACACTGTTCATGGAGTTTTGAATGGTATTTCATCTATAATTTTTTAAACTAAATTTTATTGTAATAGAAGCCATGGTGCCTTGAGTTAAACAAGGTAAGAGGATTAGAAAGTGGTATTATTAATGGAGGCTGCTTTGTGATTGAAGAAAAATAGCCTGATACACAATGACTCACACACTGTAGGAGTTTATTTTCTTCCCATGAAAGAATAGATAGTGGGTCTTCTAGTGGTGATTCAATGTTCCTTTCATAGTGCAGCTTCCTCAGTCTCTAGGGCATTATATCCTGGGGGGGCAGCAGAATGCAGAAGAGGTAGGAAGTGGGTGATATTTTCTTAAAAGCAGCACCCTAAAAATTGCATATATAAGTTCAGTTCACATACCACTGTCCTGACTTAGTTCTTTAGCTTCAAGGGAGGCTGGGAAAGGTAGTCTAGATTGGACCCAAGAAGAAGGGAAAAGAAGGATTTTTTGATAAATTATCAATACAAGAGCCTTTGCTACGCATACCTTTCGCAGAGTGTAAATGAACTCCCAGGAAAGATGGTCAAGTAAATATGTATTTACCTAAACCTACTCAATCACACTGAAATGAAAACAAATGAACCAATCGCAAAGAACGAGACGCATTTTAAGCTGAAACTCAGGAATTTTACAACCTCATTCCGTTGTCATGTAGCTAGACACCATACAATTTTGAAAATATTAGAAAAAGGAATCCAAAATATAATATACACCTTCCTAATATAAGCAGAAACTGAAAATATATTCTAAAATACCCACAGTCCCTACTTTGAAGGAATGAGGACTAGTAATCTGTTGGAATCTTCTAGGAAATTAAGAAGCCGGTTTGAAGTCCAAATAAAATTCCAAATGAGATTTTGAAAACTGACAAAATGACTCTTTATTTGGAGTAATAAATAAATGACATTAGCCCGTAAAACACTGAAAATGAAATATAATTAAGGAGTGTTTATTTTTCCATGTAAATGTGCTATGAAATAGTTAAAACACTGACACTACTATAATAATTGACAGATAAATTGGCACTTAGTACAGTGACTGACATATAGTAGGTAGTTGAAAACTAGTTTGTCAATAAATGAATGGATTAAATGACAAATAATAGAAGAGCCAGAAACTGAAAAAATTATAAATATTCATCCTGTAATTATTATGGTATTTCAAATGAATGAGAAAAGGATGAGTTATTCACTAAATATTGATAATACATTCATTACCTGAAAAAATTGTCTGTGTTATATTAGAAGCAACCAACTCCAGTGCACGCATAAATATTTCATTTTTACCAAATAAATAAAAGCATAGACTATTGAAAGAACCAGAGAGATTGTATCGTTCATCTTCATCACCTTATATTGGAAGAAAACTGATTTTAGAGAGGTTAAGTTTCTGTTAAAAGGCCAATTAATTTAGTAGAGAGCCATAATCCGGGTCTCTGATTCAGTGCTTATTCTACTATATTATGCTTTCTTTAGGAGACAGTTAAATACACATAGGCCTGATGGGAGGCTCAGATTTAATTACTTTACATTCTCATCCACAGAGACATAAATAGAGAATGGAATTAAAAGGTAATTAAGCTAGAAATCTTAAAAGTATTGATATTTCCTATTTTCAAAAATCTCCAATAAAAGTAACCCCACAACAATTCTTATCAGAGTGAGTAAGCCCTTGAGTTTAATAAAAACACTTCAAATGTCTAGACTTAATCTCACTTGCTATAGATTGAACTTTCTTCCTCATACTCTTCTTGGAGGAGTTCAAGACAAATTCTATAGAAGTCACTTTCATAGAACTCAATTTTAGTGGGAATCTAGAGATGGCAAAAAGTACACTTTTTCTTCAAGTAACATTATATTAGTTTGACTCCATTTTAGTTTCAAACATAAGAAACGGCACTGTCAAAAGAATAGACCCCATTCAGGTATTATATTGATATAAGAAGGTTTAGATCATTTTCTGGATTAGTTGCCATAACCCAGAAACACTTCTGTTTCTGGGGTTGTAAAGTGTACATATGCTTGGTGCCCTGCCCAGTTCTCCTTCCCTGGCTGGTTCACTTATGTCCCAGCTGCAGTTGAGTACTGACTGCAACAACTCAGATTTACCTGTCTCCTAAGAATTGCCACCTGGCCTGATATACCTGGAAAATGACACTGTCTCCACAAAGTGTAGTCTACAGCTCATGACTGATACTGGAGTACAAAAGGTCAGCTCCTTATCCACATGGGGCTTTGCATTACTATTCAGGCTCCAGAGCTCACCTGGGGTCAGAATGACTCTAGGCTTCAGCTGAGGCCTCATGTTTACCCAGATTCCTTGTATCTTGTTTATCTTACTCCCTTGCAGGTTTCACCTGAGCGCACTCCTTCACTAAATCACTTGCATAAGAATTCTCACATCAGGCTCTGATTCTAGAGGACACAACTTAGCACAAGGAATGGACAAGTAATTGCTCTGGTCCCCACAGAAAAATTGTTTTGCTTTGAACCACAAACAAAGATAAACAAAAAGAACCCTCTTACTTGAAGATACGATATTCCTCTGTTTATACTGAGTGATAATCTGTTGAGTCTACTGGCCCCTAAACAGCCTCCTGAATTCCTTCTGTTTCTCCTATCTTATGACATATGGAAATATACACTTATTCCTCATACCCATCTATTTCTTCACCCTACTTAGCTTATGACACTGTCTATTGGTTTAGTTACAGCTACTTTTTTCGCAGTTTCTCATACAGAACTGAGTTACAGCTGAAGCATGACTTCAGGACCCACTTCACATGGCAGTAAGTAGAGAGGCAATTATAGGCAGCAGGTGGCCTTGTTAACAAAGGAGTGGGTCTCTGCAGTCTCTTGGAACATAGAACTGAACTATGAAGACCACATAAACACAATCTAGAGGCAGTCAGTCATTCACTTCTCCTTTCAATCATGCATTCAACAAGTGTTTGTCAAATATCTTCCATGTGCCAAGAACTATGCTCTGGCTGGAAATACAATGGCAACCCTGTGCTAACCCAGACATAAACCTCGCCTTCAAGGAACTTAAATTCTATTGGAGGAGGCAAGAGAACTTTAATCCAGTAATTATAATAAATGTTATACGTTCTGTGATAGTAAAAGCAGAAGTTGCTCAGTTGCACATAGAAGAATCATCATCTAACTCAGCATCCAGTACATGGCTTCCTAGGGGAAGCAATGACCAAACTGGGATGTGAAGTTTGAGTCACCATTAGCAGGCAAAATGGGAAAGTGGAAAGCACTCTCCAGACAGAAAAAAAGACCACATAAAAGACCCAGAAGCAAAAGATGTCTGGAATATTTGAGGAAGGTGAAGTGCAGTACGTCTGGACTAGGGGAAAGGGAATGAGAAATTAATGGTGACTAGAAAGGGAAAAGGGGACAGATCACAAAGGGCTTTGTGTTATTTATAACTGAGAGAATAAGATCCTTCTGTCTCACCTGTCTCTGAGTCAGGCTAACAATAAACTCCTCTTTTCACAGTTACATAACTTTCAGAAAACAAGTAACATTACAGTTCACTAGAAGGTATATATTCATATTTCGGTCAGTGACAAAGCAGGGGACTTGAAAACAGTAGCATTTTGAAGGGCTAAGCAGGGGACTTGAAAACAGTAGCAATTTTGAAGGTCTGAGCAGCTATATCCTCTCCCTGTGATATCTCAACTCAATCATCTTTGGCCAATGTTCTGTTATAGTACTGTAGCATCCTCACGATATTGTTTATATTGGTATGGTTCTTCGACATTTACAAAGATTTTTCTTCCTTTTCTTGGACTTAGCCTACACTTTTGTTCTTAGCTACTAGCTACTAGTCTTTTTGGTTCAAGTGATACTTCCTATTAGGTGGGTCAGATAGGATATATTATCACAGTCATTTAAGAGGGGGAAGTGAGACCAAACACTTTTAAATGACTTTTATAAATTAAGAAAACAAGAACTGTTGAATTTTGGACACCATCCAGGTCTCTAGATTCTATGTCCAGAGCTCAGCCCCAAAGCATTGCATCTATCACATGCCCATCTCAGTCCCTCCCATGGCCTCTGGTCTTCACAAAGCAGAGGGATGGATTAAAGACTTAAAATGTTGTTTAAAATCATTAGCTTTTACAATCTGAGGTATCGTATCTATGCCGATGTCCTGTTAGAGAAGAAAGCCTAATGGAAACAAGGTTCTTTCTTGTCAAAGAAAGAGAAAAGAGGGGAGGAGGGAGAGTATCATGATTTTTTGACAGTTTAGTTTTTAAATTTTCAAGTTTTTAGTCATTACAGTATACAAGTTGCACTAAGAAATAAAAATCAGTGAGTAGAATAATTTTAAACATATAAGGATTACTTCAAACAGAACACTAATGATGCTTATCTGTCATGTGTTCGATAGAAATGGGGACCAACTGTTGAGCACAACTGAATTATCAAGCAATGCATTAAAATGACAGGTGGGGGGATTACAAGTCAATTACATTCTGCATGTTATAGTGCCTGGCAAACATCCAATTTTCTAGCAGATGAAAGTTTTTGTTTTATCTTTCCTGAGAGTGATGAAACCATTTTGCTGATGTTGTTCATGGAGAAAATACATAATTATTCATATGTTGCATAGAAGAAGTTTTTTCACAGTAAGAGATATTTAGAGATACTGATGTTTTAAATCTGTTTCCTTTGTGGTAATCACAAAGGCTCAGTCACATAGCGCAAGTCCATCACAGAACTTTGATGTATGTCCTGTGATGGCAGTTTATTTTCTGAGTAAAGGAAAAAGAGCAGAGAGGACACAGCATATAATCAGGGGACATTCTTTTCAGCAGCCCAAAGAGGACACATACTCTGAAGACAACTGTGAGATAAGAAAGCTTCCTTTGAGGTCCTCCCTCATCCATTGAGATGCCCACTTTTATGCCATCCTTTACTGAAGCTCTCCAATCATGAGCCCTGTGTTTGTCTCTGTCAGACTTAGCCTTAGATATCTGGTTACTCTTTGCTGAGTTATTGTTATTTTCACTTTCTACTTTATGTATTGTTTGGAAATTTTGCACTCACATTAGTTTTATAATGAGAAAATGAAAACATAAACTATGCTGTAAATCTCTTTACCTGACTGATAAGAAAAATTAAATGATACAAAACACTACAAACCATAGAAACAAAAAAGGGTCCCGTTTTTTTCCAGGTTTATTTAAACTGACATAATAACATTGTGTAAATTTAAGGTGTAAAACGTGTTGATTTGATACACTTACATATTGCAAAATAATTACTAACATACCTTAGCTAACACCTCTGTCAAGTCACATAATTACCATTTCTTTTTTGGTCTCAAGAATAATTTTGTCCATGTTCTCACCTCTTTCAAAATTAATAGGTTTCTTCTCATATGTTTTTAAATTTTTCCTATAAAGTGATTAGGAGTTTTTGCTGCTACATTCTTTTACTACTGAGCTTACCTCTACCTAGCTAGAGATGTAAACATGGTATCAGCACAGACACCAATGCTCAGGAGACCTGGTGCAGGTAACTATGGAAAGTCATGAGTCATGGTATATTTGTTTTCTATATTGCTGATGTAACAAACACTACCATGAACTCTGTGGTAACTTGTGGATTAAAAAAAAACACAAAGATTTGTTTTCTTACTGTTCTGTAGGTGAGAGTCTGACACAGGTCCTCTGGAGGCTCCATGGGAAAATCCATTCCTTACTTTTTTCTAGCTTTTAGAAACCACATGCATTTCTTCCGTGGTGGCTCCTTTCGTCCATGAGCTAGCAACATCGCGTCTTTCTGACCTTTCTTCCATTGTGAGGCTCCGTCTCTGACCACAGCTGCAAAAGGTTCTCTATTTTAAGGACTCATGTGATTACATTGGTTCCATCTGGATTATCCAGGATAATTTCCCCATCTGAAGGTCATCAGATTAGCAACCTTCATTTCATCTTTATATTTAATTCCCTTTTGCCATGTTCCCAGGTTCTGGTGTTTCTGACATGAACCTCTTCAGCAGGGGCATAATTATTTTGCCTGTCACCCATAGATGAGATATTGTTAATCACTTCAGTTGTAACTGAATTTATAAAGAAACTTACTATTGTTGCTGTTGATATTTTTCCCAATTACTTTCCCAACTGGAGATATATTAGATATTATAGAAACCTGAGAAGCTTCTAGTGTTTGGAATAACTGACCTTTAGTAACTATCTCTGCTGCTGCTATTTATAAGAATTTCCAATGAAATCAATGTGCATCTAAAAATTTATGAACATACAATAAAAGATGAACATTTTTTCTCTCGCATGTTCTTATTTCATTCTTTTTCTTTTTTAATAGATCTTTATTGGAGTATAATTGCTTCACAATACTGTGTTAGTTTCTGTTGCACAACAAAGCGATTCAGCCATATGCATACACATGTGCCCATATCCCCTCTCTCTTGAGCCTCCCTGCCATCCTCTCTATCCCACCCCTCTAGGTCATCGCAAAGCACTGAGCTGATCTCCCTGTGCTGCGCTGCTGCTTCCCACCAGCCAACTATTTTACATTTGGTAGTGTACGTATGTTGATGCTACTCTCACTTTGCCCCAGCTTCCTCCTCCTACCCCGTGTCCTCAAGTCCATTTTCTACGTCTACCTCTTTATTCCTGCCCTGCAACTAGGTTCATCAGTACCATTTTATTTTATTTTTTTTAGATTCCATATATACACTTTAGCATACGGTATTTGTTTTTCTCTTTCTGACTTACTTCACTCTGTATGACAGACTCTAGGTCCATCCACCTCACTACAAATAACTGAATTTCATTTCTTTTTATGGCTGAGTAATATTCCATTGTATACATGTGCCACATCTTCTTTATCCATTCATCTGTCGATGGACACTTAGGTTGGTTCCATGTCCTGGCTATTGTAAATAGTGCTGCAATGAACACTGTGGTACATGTCTCTTTTTGAATTATGGTTTTCTCAGGGTATATGCCCAGTAGTGGGATTGCTGGGTCATATGGTAGTTCTATTTTTAGTGCTTTAAGGAACCTCCATACTGTTCTCCATATTAGTTGTATCAATTTACATTTCCACCAATAGGGCAGGAGGGTTCCCTTTTCACCACACCCTTTCCAGCATATATTATTTCTAGATTTTTTTTGATTATGGCCATTCTGACCAGTGTGAGGTGATAACTTATCGTACTATTGATTTGCATTTCTCTGATAATTACTGATGTTGAGTATCTTTTCATGTGCCTCTTGGCCATCTGTATGTCTTCCTTGGTAAAATGTCTATTTAGGTCTTCTGCTCATTTTTTAAATGGATTGTTTGTTTTTTGATATTGAGCTCCATGAGCTGTTTGTATATTTTGGAGATTAATCCTTTGTTGTTTCATTTGCAAATATTTTCTCCCATTCTGAGGGTTGTCTTTTCATCTTGTTTATGGTTTCCTGTGCTATGCAAAAGCTTTTAAGTTTAATTAAGTCCCATTTGTTTATTTTTGTTTTTATTTTCGTTACTCTAGGAGGTGGGTCAAAAAAGACTTGCATGGTTTATGTCAAAGAGTACTCTTCCTAAGTTTTCCTCTATGAGTTTTATAGTGTCCGGTCTTACATTTAGGTCTTTAATCCATTTTGAGTTTATTTTTATGTATGGTGTTAGGTAGTGTTCTAATTTCATTATTTTACATGTAGCTGTCCAGTTTTCCCAGCACCACTTACTGAAGAGGCTGTCTTTTCTCCATTATATGTTCTTGCCTCCTTAGTCATAAATTAGGTGCCCATATGTGCGTGGGTTTATCTCTGGGCATTCTATCCTGTACCATTGATCTATATTTCTGTTTTTGTGCTGGTACCATTCTGTCTTGATTACTGTAGCTTTGTGGTATAGTTTGAAGTCAGGGAGCCTGATTCCTGCAGCTCCATTTTTCTTTTTCAAGATTGCTGTGGTTATTTGGGGTCTTTTGCGTTTCCATAGAAATTGTGAAATTTTTTATTCTAGTTGTGTGAAAAATGCCATTGGTAGTTTGATAAGGATTGCATGGAATCTGTAGATTACTTTGGGTAGCATAGTCATTTTCACAATATTGATTCTTCCAATCCAAGAACATGGTATATTTCTCCATCTGTTTATGTCATCTTTGACTTCTTTTATCAGTGTTTTATAGTTTTCTGAGTACAAGTCTTTCACCTCCTCAGGCAGGTTTATTCCTAGGTATTTTATTCTTTTTGATGCAATGGTAAATGGGAGTGTTTCCTAAATTTCTTGTTCTGATTTTTCGTTTTTGGTATATAGGAATGCCACAGAGTTCTGTGCATTAACTTTGTATGCTGCAAACCTCCCAAATTCATTGATTAGTTCTAATAGTTTTCTGGTGCCATCTTTAGGATTTTCTAAGTATAGTATCATGTCATCAGCAAACAGTGACAGTTTTACTTCTTCTTTTCCAATTTAGATTCCTTTTACTTCTTTTTCTTCTCTGATTGCTGTGGCTAGGACTTCCAAAACTATGTTGAATAAGAGTGGTGAGAGTGGACATCCTTGTCTTGTTCCTGATCTTAGTGGAGATGCTTTCAGTTTTTCACCATTGAGTATGATGCTTGCTGTGGGTTTGTCATATATATCGCCTTTATTATGTTGAGGTAGGTTCCCCCTATGCCCATTTTCTGGAGAGTTTTTATCATAAATGGGTGTTGAATTTTGTCAAAAGCTTTTCCTGCATCTATTGAGATGATCATATGGGTTTTATTCCTTAATTTGTTAATGTGGTGTATCACATCGATTGATTTGCATATATTGAAGAATCCTTGCATCCCTGGGATAAACCCCACTTGATCATGGTGTATGATCCTTTTAATGTGCTGTTGTGCCTCCATTCTATTTCTGAGATTCCAGATCATCTTTACTATCACTACTCTGAATTCTTTTTCAGGTAGATTTCCTATTTCCTCTTCATTTATTTGGTCTTGTAGGTTTTTACCTTGCTCCTTCATCTGTGACATATTTTTTTGCCTTTTTTTTTTTTTTTTTTAATGTGTGGGATTGTGTTCTCGTCTTACTGGTTGCTTGGTCTGAGGCTTGCAGCACTGGAGTTTGTAGGCTATTGGGTAGTGCTGGGTCTTGGTGCTGAGATGAGGAGCTCTGTGTGACCTCACTTTGATGAATATTCCCTGGTGTCTGAGTTTCTCTGTTAGTCCAGTGGTTTGGACTTGAAGCTCCCACTGCAGGAGCTTCTGCCTGACCCCAGGCTCGTGAATCAAGATCCTGCAAGCCACTGGTTCACTTTGGGGTTCCTCCCGTCTCCTTGGGCATCAGAGTCCCCCACCAGAGGCCAGCATGTGCCCTAGTTGTGGGGAGATGCTAATTTCCACGTCTTCCCACACTGCCATCTTGACCTTATTTCTTATCAGCATGAATGAAGTTGCCATGACTTTAAATCTCAACATACAGATAACAAATGTGTTCAAATCTTTCATTAATTTGCCTAATAAGTAATATTTGGAGCATTCTAATCCTTACTGCCAATTCTTGGCCTTCTTTCTATTCTCTTTTTAAGCTCTCTGTGATGTCATTGATAATATTATTTATTTTATTTGGGTCTGCTATTCCCCACTAGAAAGTTAAGTTCATGAGGCAGAGATTTATTTTTGTTGCAGTAGGTGTTCAGTACTGTTCTCTCCCCACCCCACCTGCCCCCCACCCCAGCACCTAGAATAATGTCAGGCCCTTCACATTGACACTCAAGGAAAACACACGTGAAAAGACTAAAGATGGTGTAGAATTGTGGAAGCCAGTTGAGGTGAGGGTATCTTCTCTGCCCCAAAGATGATCCAATGAATCTGCTTTATGGCACTGCCACTTATGAAACAAAAGGGAGAAACCAGTGATGCAGCGGCCAGCCTGACATGTGGATCCCTATTCAAGGTGAAGATATAAGCACAGTTAGAGGTATATGCTCACATTGGTGTGAATGGTGAAATGTTTGTGCACCTAGAAACACTTAAGTATGTATTTCTTATAGTATAAATAATTAAGTAGTTCTACCTATTTCAACTAGAGTAAACTTTTCCTAGTCATTATTTCCTTTAACAGATCTATCATTTAAAACTTCCACAGGTTCTATCAGCCATTAATTAGCTCACAAATATTTATTAAGGGTTTTCTATGGACAAGACCTCATGTTAAGTTGGATACAAGGAGCAGAGGAGGGAATCAGTGCATCTTCACCTTAATTAACTTCTAATGACTGCTATAGTGCCCCCTCTGCCCCACGCCCACTGAATCTTATCATGTTTTTTCCACAGTCAGAGAAAACAAAAGAACTAGCCAACTCTCCCCACTGGTTTGAAAATTCCTTTGAATATGAGAATCATAAAAAGCAATTTATAAACAATGTTTCCACTAAGCCAGTAAGAACACTTGCCAAGTTGATGATAATGATGTCTATATTCCAATCAGAAGTTACTCTGTGAATATCATGCCTTTTGTAGTCATAAGTCAAAAAAGAAAGAAAAAGAAAAAGAAAGAAAAACGCTGACATTCATCTATAATATGATGTATCCCTCTAAGAGAGGACTTCAAAGGAACAATTTGGCAAATCATAGTTTAATGGTGTGAAGCTCCTTTTTCCCCTCTGACTTCATCTGCTACTGTTGCTGTCTTGCCCATTCTACTCAAACCAGGCTGGCTTTCTTGCTATCTTTTAAACATAGCAGCCATGCTCCCATCTCAGAGCCTTTCCACTTCCTCTTCTGTTTCTCTGGAATGCTTTGTTCTAAGATATCCACCCATGTTTCACTCCTTCACCTTCCTCAGGACACTACTTAGATGCAAACTTATCAGCGAGATCATCCTTGGTCATCCCTCATAAAGTTGCAAAGCCCCAACCCTAAATTCTATATTCTTTCCTGTTTATTATTTCTCTCTCTTATACTGTTATTATCTTTATTGTCTACGTTATCCCTCCAGAATTTACAATCATGAGGCAGAGAATATTTAGTGGACACCCCTCACATAGAACTTTCCTAAGCACTCAGTAAATATCTGTTAAAGGAGTAGATTTCAATGACACCTAATCTAATTCCAGAATTCCAGTAGGTAGCTTTAGTACCTAAACCACTGCTGAGTTCTTAAGGGTAGGCTCTCTATCTTGTTTGTTTGTTTACTTTGTAGCTCCACAGTGCCTGGAAAAAAGTAGTCATTTATATGTATATTAAATTTAAAGTTAGTTATATTTTATAATAACCCTGGAAATCTATTGTCATAGAACAGTTTTGAGTCCCAGGCCTTTTTAATTTTATGTAATAATTCATGAAATAGGACACATTTAAGACAGTGAGTGATTTTGTGGAGTAGAGGTAATTGGAAAGAGAGTTAAGTCCTTGCCTGATATGAGAGAATTAAGCATATTTAATTTCACTTCAAATAGTTTTACCATATTCAGGGTAGGGAGCTTTATGCTAGAGAGGAACCATAAATCCCATGAAAATACTATTCTACTCTGAGAAGAAGTGCAGTGTGTGGGAGGAGATTCTGGCAAAATGGTCACTTACTAAATTCAGCCAAAATCTTGATGGTTTAAGCAGAAAATATGGTATTTTGAAAAGTTACACCCCAGAATAGAATACTTGAAGTTTGCTTTGGTTTAATTATAGACCTTCCTGATTTCCTAAGCCAAGCTGTTGCCTGTTGGTGGACCTTCACATAGAAACAGCATTAATATAGTAATGCTTTACATTAGCTCTCAGTGGTTCTGCTGCTTCAAGCTTTCTCCAATTCGGTAAACTTGTCTTGCACAATTCTGATCACACTTTCTATATATGCATATATGCATATATGCACTTTCTATATATGCATATATATTTATATTTTTAAAATATTTTTCACATACTGACACCAACCTATAACATGAAAATAGGGGGGACAAGGACAAAATAAATCTGGAAACACATATATGCTGAGGTAATTATATTAAGGGACACTATGTAGATTTGATTTTTTTCCCTTATTTTATCTCCTGCACTCTTTCATTCCCTATACTCTAAGTCCATTTATTGCCATCCATTAACAAGGAGTAAAAAGGATTTTGAGCTTCTTAAATCCAGGATTCAATACGGGAAAGATAAAAAGTATATCTTAGGTATTTTCATCAGACCTCAAAATAGAATCTGATGTTTTTCCAATTATCTCTTTAAGGTATTATAGTAATTACCTAGTTTCTCCATTATGGTACATTATAGTAATTGTACCTAGTTTCTCTCTGTTCAATCCAAATATTGTCTCCTTTCTCTGTTTAAGTATTAAGCAAGTGAGTAGCAAATTTGTGAACATAAAACAGACATTATTTTGAAAACCCACATGGTATGAAGTCTGATAAGTTCTCTTTTCCTCTGGAAAATAATCTAACACAAAATAGTATTAAGCATTTTTTAATGAGAATGCTTTGAGAGAAGCACTATTAAGCTTTCCTATTTGATCTGATTACCTAAAAATATTTTTATTATTTTCATGAGTTAACAATATACACTATAACCAACTTTTTCTTTGGCTGAGATAATTTTCTAAACAGGTGGTTTTTCCTAAAACACTTGAATCATTCATATATATATTATATATATCTCCACAGTAAAATGAGATATAATACAGTGGTAATATATATATTATGACTGTAAAATGAGAAAGTACTGTCAGTAAAAAGTTCAAGATTAAAACATAAGATTGTTTTTAAAGAGCAGCTATGATTTTCAGACTTAATGATGAACCCTGTTGCCCACATTTCCCCTGAGAATTTATGTCATATGATTAAGAAAAACAGTTAAAATAGATCTGGTAGAATTAAGCTACAAATAATAGTTCAAACCGTTGTAGATGGGGATACCTCAATTCTCAATGATGAAAGAATTGTCTGTGGATCTGAACTGGCTATGTAACTTTTTGTTCTTTAAGAATATTTCTCTATATTACAGTGGAGAAAACCAAACACTATCTCAACCAGGTGATCAAGATTAACATCAACAGCAATAAGTTGATGGAATGTACCCTTGATATGATGTAATGAGGATTGTACTTTACCATTGGGTCTTCCTCTCCAAAACCCATAACCCTTGTCTAACTACTACAAAAACATCAAACAACTCCAAATTATAAAACATTCTATAAAATGCCTGACCAGTTTTCCTTAAAAATGTCAAGGTCATCAAAAACAAAGAAAGTCTGAGAAACTATTACAATTAAGAGGAGCCTAAGGAAACATGATGACTAAATGTAATGTGGTATCCTGTATGGTATTTTGGGGGGAAAAAGGACATTAGGTAAAAACTAAGGAACCTAAATCAAGTATGTGCTTAAAAAGAATAAAAATAATGTATCAATATCAGTTAATAGTTGTGACAAATGTAACAAATGTAAAATACATAAGGTGTTAATAATAGGGGAAACTGGATATAGACACTACTACCTTTGTAACTTTTCTGTAAATCAAAAACTATTCTAAAATAAGTTTATTAAATGTTTTGTAAAGTTTGCCAAATGTGTTAATATAAATTTTTCATAATATATTTATTAATAAATATGAAATGAAGTAAAAAATAGAAAATATTAGTTTCAGTTCCACTAACCATATTTAAAGTGTTCAGTAGCCACATATGACTAGAAGCTATCTTATAAGACATCACAGATACTGAAAGAATTTATCATCACAGAAAGTTGTTGTGTTGTACAGTGCCGAAATTTAGAGGTGTCTCTCTTCCAATTCCTGACACTGGTCTTGAAGAAGTCATTTTGTATTTGTTGATTTTGTATGTGTAGGTATGCATGTCAATTTCACTGATTTCTGCTATTTTTCTGTATTATTATTTTTTCTTTTTACTTCCTGTGGGTTTACTTTCTTGTTCAATTTTTTAGCTTCTTGTTAAACTAAGAATAGATTCATGGTCTCAAGTTTTTTTTTTTTTTTTTTTAAATACGTACATGTAGAGATAAACATTTCACTCTAAACATATACATTTAAAGCCTTAAGATTAGCTACACCTCACAAGTTGTGATATTTTCATTATTCTCAGTTTAATATATATTCTGACTTCCATTTGTTCTCCTCTTGTCTTGGTGTAATGTTATCAAACATTTTACTTCTGTACACGTTATACATGTTACACAACATAATTGTTATTGTTATTTTAAAGGATCAATATCATTTTAAAATTTTCTCACATATTTACACTTCTGATAATCTTCATTCTTTCATGCAATTCCATGCTTACAATAATTTGTTTCTGTTTTAGTGTGTCTTATTTTAGCAATGGTTTCTGTCAGCTTTTGCTTGTCTAGAAACATCTTTATCTTGATTTCATTTTAGGAAGATACTGTTTCTGGGTATAAAATTCTAGTTTGAAGTCTTTTGTTTATTTATTTGACTTTTCAGCAGCACATTAAATGTGTCATTCCATTGTCTTCTGGGTTCTATAGGTTTAACTAAGGAACAAGATATACATTTTATTTTTTTTCCTTTAAAGTTACTAAACCTTTTCTGTGGCTGCTTTTAAGATTTTCTATTTGATTTAGTTTTGAAATGTTTACTATTGTGAGCTCTGGTGTGGTTTTTCTTGATATTGATCCTGCTCAGGGTGGGTAGACCTTTGTGAATCTATGAGTTTAAATTTTTCATCATTTTTTGGAAAAATCTTTACTTTTCTGTCTTAAAATATTGCTTCACTCCAATTATATATTTTCTCTTTCAGAAAATCTAATTGGGTATATATTTGACCATTTGATCCACGTATTTCTTTTGTTCTATACTTTTCATTCTTTGTTTCCCTCTGTGCTGTAGTCTGATCATTTTCTATTGATATGCCTTCAGGTTTACTACTTTTCTTCTTCTGTGTCCAGTACTGTATATTAAATCTATCAAATAAGTTATTAATATTAGATATTTTATTTTAAAATTCTAGAGTGCCCATTGGATTCTTTTTTATAGATTTCAATTTTCTGTAGACATTGGCCATATTTTTCATATGTTTGTCTATATTTTCCTCTATTTTCTTAATATACAGTAATCATGGTTATTTTTAAATCCCTATATGCTAACTCCATATGTGTTTTTTTCCCCTTTTCTCTTTCTTACCAATCACATTTTCCTGTCTTTTCATACATCTGGCGATTTTTTTCTTTTTTGTTTTTATTATTTTACTTTGTACATTGTATATAAAGTAACCATACAGACTGAAGTCATTTTAATGATCTTCTAGAAAGTTTACCATACTATTGATAAAACAAACTGTGCATTAATAATGAACTATCTAAATTAGTGAACTAATAACCACAAAACAGAAACGATGCTCTTGGAGCTAAAAGGGAAAGGTTTCCAGGGTATATTGTTAAGTATTTAAAAAGTACAATAAAGAAGACTATGTTGCTCTACATGATTAACATCAGGGAAATGCAAATCAAACCCACAATGGGATACAACCTCACATCTGTTAGAATGGCTATCATCAAAGAGACCAGAAATAACAAGTTGGTGAGGATATGGAGAAAAAAGAACACTTGTGCACTGTTGGTAGGGATGCAAATCAGTGCAGCCTCTATAGAAAACAGTATGGAAGTTCCTCAGAAAATTAAAAACAGAACTACCATATCATCCAGTAATTCTGCTTCTGGGTACTAACCAAAAAAAAAACAATAATACTAATTCAAAAAGATATATGCACCCCTTGTTCCTTGCAGCATTATGTATAATAGCCAAGATAATGGAAGCAACCTAAGTGCCCATGAACAGATGAATAGATAAAGAAGGTGGATACAATGGATTATTACTCAGCTATAAAAAAGAATGAAGTCTTGCCACTGTGGCAACATGGATAGATCTTGAGGGCATTATGCTAAGTGGAATTAGTCAGCCAGAGAAAGACAAACATTTTATAACCTCTCATATGTTGAATCTAAATAAATAAATATTAACCTATAACACACATATAATGCATAGTAACATATAATAATATATATTATTATAAATAAATACAAACAAGGTCATAGATATAAAGAACAGATTGGTGGTTGCCAGAGACAGAGGATGGAAGTGGGAGAAATGGGGGAATTTTTTTTTAAGTTTAAATAAGTTGAATTAAAAAAAAAAGAAGAATGTGGTATTTTGTAAAGAAAGTACAGGCATGAAACAATTTTGGAACCATAAACAAGAGGTATTTAGTTTAATTTTTTTTACTATTAATGTAAAAATCCCAATAAAGATCCTGGAAAGTGCATCTTTTCATTCCTGTAGTACTCCAGAAAAGTTATACCTCCTTTTTAAATGGAAGAAAGGGTAGATGAAGAGGGAGAAGAAAAGCAAAAAGAAACAAGTAGAAGGAAAAGGCAAGGAGATGAGAGGAGAAAGAGGAAGAAGTAAATAACACAGTATCTGAAAATGACAGCACCAATTAGAGCCTTAGAAGTTACCATACATAACTGGATCACATTCCTCATCAAAGGTAAAAGTATTCTTTAGAGAAATAGTAAAGCATTCACTTTTAATTGTGTATTCTTTTATAATAAAATTATTCATTTTTATATCAGATTATCTCTACTTTTAAGTACCCAGCTAAGCAAATATTAGGTCAATTGCTATGTGTATGAATCAAAGCCATATCTTGACTTAATTTTGGCCCTTATTCCAATTTCATTGTATGGTATCTCATCCAAATATGTTAACACTAAAAAAATAACTTCTGCCCAATGAGGAGAGTGACTTCCTCAAATACAAATGATATTCATTCTCTTGGCAAACAGTATAACTTATATGAAAACTTTTATTTATACATTTACTTATGTAATATAATTAAATTTGTACATATGTTTATAAACACAAGGTGGTAGGACTTAGAACAACAAAGGTAAATAGCAAAAATCATAAGCCATAAATTCTTAGCATTAACCCTAAGATTCACAAAGTGATGAACATCTGACTCAATCTAGGGAATTCCTAAAATATTCATGTCAGATAACTATTAATACAACAATTAATTGAAATCTCAGTACCATTCAAGACAATGCACATCAGTATCTGACAGCTCTGATAGAAGTGTAATTCTTACACTGGGTAAAATTAATTCATTCTCTCCTTAGGTCATCTCACCTATTAATTAGTATGTACAATTCCCATATCTAAATCACCAGACTTGTCCTCCCAAGAAATTCTAGGCTTGAATTCAAATTATCTCTTATTATCACTACCTTTTATTATCAGGTATACAGAGTAAACTCTTCTAAATCAAAGTGACCAGAATTGCATCTGAAATGTCCTTATCCCTCCCGCATCTGCATTACCTATTTCCCACTCTCCTAATTACATTAGAAAATATCTTTAATTTTGACCTCTACTTTATCACATATAGTCATTCCCCAATGCAGGGAACACGGGTTCAATCCCTGGTCTGGGAAGATCCCACATGCCATGGAGCAACTAAGCCCATGTGCCACAACTACTGCGCCTGCACTCTAGAGCCCGTGAGCCACAACTACTGAACTCGCATGCCACAACTACTGAAGCCCAAGCACCTACAGCCCGTGCTCCACAAGAGAAGCCACCGCAATGAGAAACCCATGCACCACAACGAAGAGTAGCCCCCACTTGCCACAACGAGAGGAAGCCCACGTGCAGCAATGAAGACACAGCGCAGCATATAAATAAATAAATAAATGAGGTTTTCAAAAAAAATTTGAAATGAAATTTCTATGTCATGTTTCATGAAAGCTCTGGTAATATATTTTTATTTACAGTACCATTGAATCGATAGCATTTAAGGGAGTATTGCTATTTTTACAACTATAATCTTATTGATGAACAAAGGCTCTCTTTCCATTTATATATCTTCTTTATCAAATTTTAGTAAAGTTTTATTTTTTCTATATAGGTTTTGCATACCTTTTTTAGAATTTTCCCAAGTGTTTTTTAGTATTTACTTTTTATTGCTATAAGTGGTATCTATTTTTTAAAAGATTTTTATTGAAAAATAGTATACATACAGAAAATAAACATATCAAAAGAGTATAGCTTAATGAATTTACATTTTAAGTAAAATTAAATCAATGAATTATAATTAAGTTAAAGTATGTTCAGTTTAACTGTGTAACCAGCATCAAATCAAGAAAGAGAACATTAATTGATGTCTTTTAAAAAAATTATCTTTTTTGATTTGTGTTGCATGTTTTTTACAGCTATCAATTCCTGTATGATATACTGGGATTGAGACAATGATTAAAGTTCTCAGGACAGAGTACCAGGGAGGAATGAGCTTTACAGAGCTGAAGACCCTCTGCAAATCTTCAGGTCATTCTGCAAAATCCTGAGAACTTTTCCATCTTAGTCCCCTCAGATTGTCATTTCCAAGGCATGAATGCATCAACCTGTGGCAATCATAGCGTTCACCTTGTTTGTTACCCATTTCTCGGGGATCAGTGTCCTTTGTTGCCTGATGTGCTGTGCCTGCAAACCAATTTCCACATATTTTGTTCTTTTTGTTTTTCTGATTGTTTCAGGTGGGATTATAAATCTGATTCCTACTAGTCCATCTTGAAAGGAGCATGAAATCTCCTTCTTGTTTCCATTTTAACTCTCTTTTTCTGTCTAATAAACCAAAGTACACTCAAGCCAGAAGGTAGAAAGTATCAAACAGAATTCAAGTTGTAGAAATAACTGTTTAAAAAAAGGGAGGGGTCTAGAATACATAGGACCTTCCTTGAAATATGAGTTTTGCTTTCTGAAAGAGTTTCTTTACTCTGAATTTGACCTACTGGAATTAGCATTTGAAGGGAAGATTGTTAATAGTCATCATAATTTCTCTTAATCTGATATAAAACTATATCAAAGTAACATATAAAGGTGATACTTATAAAAATATTAGAAATATTAGATGTGTTTACAATAGACATGAAAACATCATAAAATAAACTCAATCCCAAAAGGCTTTACTCATGCTGCTTTCTTAGTTTTGTTTACCCTGCATTTCACATCTTCAAATCCCACTCAATCTTGGAAGGTTAGTTTCGGCCCTACCTTTAAAAGAAAGCCTTGCAAACAGCTCTAGGCTTTTAAAATTATAGCATTTATGACATAAGACAACAAATTCCAGTGTTTCATATTATTCTGTCAGGTATTATCAATTTCTTTATGTCTTAAAATGTTATGACAACAGAATTAACTGCCTTCTCCACGTTATTAATTATCTGCATATATTTCTTTACCCTTTTCCCCTTATGACTCTTAGACTAATTTACTGGATATCATCTCAATTATGATGTTATGTTTATTACAAACTGTACATAATAACTATTTAGTTCAGGTTCTAAATTTCAATCTGCCTTCATAGGGTAGGTGAGGTCAAAGGGAATGGCTTGTACTCATTCTATTTTTTAAAATGTATGTATTGTTAATAAAGGCTGCTTGTGAAAGGCCAGGAATATGAGTTCTAAGTAAATACAGGATAAGGAATACTAGTAACAGAAATCTAAAGTCCTTTAGATGGAGCCAATAACCAACAAAAAGAGAAACAAAAGGAGAATGTTGAGTGCTATAGACACAAATAGGATTGTAGCTGACATATAGAACTAAGATTCAGGAACAAATTGAAATTTGGATGGAAACGAAGATAGATTGGGAGAGTATGAAGAAAGGCAAGGAAATTTGTCTTAACCTACCCAACTCTTTCATCCATTAGAGAATTTTTGAATGGTATGTGGGGTGGATCAAAATTTTGCCCCCAATATGAATATTCAATTGAGTCAGCATCTTTTATTAGGTAGACCCTCCTTTCTTTCATTGTATTGTATAATAGCACCATTGCCATTAATCAGGTGATCATTTATATGTAGGTCTGTTTCTGGTCTTTATTCTGTTCTATTTGTCTATCTTTCAAAGTTTATACTTGTATATTCTGAGAATTACATTGCTAACTTTCACAAAAGAAAAACTCTTAGTATTCTGATTGGGCTTTAACTGCGTCTGTAGATAAATTTGAGGGAATTAATACTATTACCCTAGTGAATTTTCCAATCATAAACATGGTTTATAATTCCATTTATTTGTCTTTGTTTTTGCTCCACAAGAATTTTTGTAATTTCCTGTGCAGAAATACTTTTCATATAACTATCGTAGTCCCCGCTTATCCATGGTTTTGATTTCCAAGGTTTCAGTTACGCACGGTCAATCTAGCTGAGAAAATATTAAATGGGAAATTCCAGAGGTAAACAATTCATATGTTTGAAATTGCCCTCCGTTCTTAGCAGTGTGATGAAGTCTCATGACAACCTTCTTCCTCTGGCCTGTGACATGAATCATCTCTTTGTCCAGTATATCCCACCCATTAGTCAGTTAGTTAGCCATCTTGGTTTTCAGATCAACTGTCTTGCTGTGGCAGTGCTTGTGTTCAAGTAACTCGTATTTTACTTAATTATGGCCTAAAGTTCAAGAGTAGTGATGCTGGCAATTTGGGTACGTCAAAGAGAAGCCATAAAGTGCCCCCTCCCTCTAAGTGAAAAGGTGAAACATGTAGCCTTAAAAATTAAAAAAAAAAAATACAGTATGCTGAGTTTGCTAAAAATCTATGGTAAGAACAAATTTCCTATCCATGTGAAATTGTGAAGAAGGAAAAAGAAATTCATGCTACTTTTGCTGTTGCACCTCAAACTGCAAAAGTTATGGTCACAGTGTGTGACAACTACTTAGTTAAGGTGGAAAAGGCATTAAATTTGTAAGATATTTTGAGAGAGAGACCATATTTACGTAGCTTTTATTACAGTATATTGTTATAATTGCTCTATTTTATTATTAGTTATTATTTCTAATCTCTTACTGTGCCTAATGTTTAAACTTTATCATAGGTATGTATGTATAGGGAAAAAAATAATATATATATAGGATTTGGTACTATCCACAGTTTTATGTCTCCACTGGGGGACTTAGGATGTATCCCTCACAGATATGGGGGTACTCACAGAATGGGATTGATGGGTGATAGGGCAGTTGCATGTTTAAGTTTATTAGAAATTTCCAAATGATTTCTCTAAGTGGTTTATATTATCTATTTCTGTCAGTAATGTAATAGAATTCAGGTGGCTCTAGATTCTTACCAACATAAGTCTTTAAATTTATGTCTTTTTAAATGTATTTATTTGTTTTATTTTGAAATTTTCATATTGAAGTATAATTATTTTCAATATTATATTAATTTCAGGTGTACAACATAGTGGTTTGATATTTTTAAACATTACAAAATGATCACCAAAATAAGTCTAGTTACCACGTGTCACCAAAGTTATTACAATATTATTGTCTATATTCCCTATGCTGTACATTAGATCCCATAGCTTATTTATTTTATAACTGTAAGTTTCCACCTCTTAATCTCCCTTCCTATTTCACTCATCCTCAAAACCCCTCCCCTTTGGTAACAACCATTTTGTTCTTGGGTATTTATGAGTCTCTTTATGTTCTGTTCTGTTTGTTTGTTAGTTTTGTTTTTTAGCTTCCACATATAAGTGAAATCATGCAGTATTTCTCTTTGACTTTTTTCACTTGGCATAATACTCTCTAGGTCCAGCCCTGTTGTTGCAAATGGCAAGATTTCATTATTTTTTTATGGTTGAGTGATATTCCATTGCATATATATACCACATCTTCTTTATCTTTACGTCTATCTTTACTACACTTAGGTTGCTTTTATATCTTGGCTATTGTTGATATTCCTGCAATGAACATGGAGGTGAATATATATTTTCAAATTCGTATTTTCATTTATTTGATATGTACTCAAGAGTGGAATTGCTGGATCCTATGGTAGTTCTATTTTAGTTTTTTGAGGAACCACCATACTGTTTTCCATTTACCAATTTACATTCCCACCAACAGTGTACTAGGGTTCCCTTTTTCTCCACAATCACTTCAATATTTATTATTTGTTGTTTTTTTTTTGATGATAGCCATTCTGACAGGTATGAGGTAATATCTCCTTATGATTTTAGTTTGCATTTCTCTGATGATTAGTGATGTTGAGCATATTTTCATGTGCCTATTGGCCATCTGCATGTCTTCTTTGGAAAAATGTCTATTCAGATTTTGTCATTTTTAATCAGTTTTTAAATTGAGCTGTAGGAGCTGTTTATATATTTTGGATATTAACCCCTTATCAATAATATTACTTGCAAACATTTTCTCCCATTCAGTAGGTTGTCTTTTCAGTTTTGTTGAAGGTTTCCTTCACTGTACAAAAGCTCCTAAATTTAATTGGATGTTTATTTTTTATTTTGTTTCCCTAGCCTGAGGAGACAGACACCCCCCACCCCCATGCCAAATATTGCTAAGACTTATGTCAAAGAGTGTATTGCCTATATTTTATTCTAGGAGTTTTATGGTTTCCAGACTTAAATTTAGATATTTAATCCATTTTGAGTTTATTTTTGTATATGGTGTGAGAAAATGTTCTAATTTCATTCTTTTACATGTAGCTGTCCAGTTTTCCCAGCACTACTTATTGAAGATATTGTCTTTTCCCTATGCTATATTTTCGCCTTCTTTGTTGTAGATTAATTAACCATTTGTAAATGGGTTTATTGCTGGGCTTTCTATTCTGTTCTATTGATCTACATGTCTGTTTTTGTGCCAATACCATACTGTTTTGATTACAATAACTTTATAGTATAGTTTGAAATTAGGAAGTGTGATACCTACAGCTTTGTTTTTCTTCCTCAAGATTGTTTTTGTTATTCAGGGGTTTTGTGTTTCCATGCACATTTTAGAATTATTTGTTCTATTTCTGAAAAATGGCATTGGTATTTTTATAAGTTTTGCATTGTATCTATAGATTGCCTTGGGCAGTATGGTCATTTTAACACTATTAATTCTTCTAATCAATGAGCACAGTATATCTTTCCATTTGTTTGTATTGTCTTCAGTCTCTTTCATCAACGACTTATAGGTTTCTGATTACAGGTCTTTTACCTCCTTGATTAGATTTACTCCTAGGTATTTTATTCTTTTTGATGAAATTGTAAATGGGATTGTTTTCTTAATTTCTCTTTCTGTTAGTTTGTAGTGTGTGGAAACACAAAAGATTTCTGTATATTAACTTTGTATCGTGCAAATTTATTGAATTCATTATTAGTTCTAATAGTTTTTTTCTGTGTGTGTGAAATGCTTGTGTTTTCTATGTATAGTATCCTGTCATCTGAAACAGTAACAGTTTTACTTCTTCCTTTCCAATTTGGATTCCTTTTATTCTTTTTCTTGTCTGATTGCTACATCTAGGACTTCTAATATTATATTGAATAAAAGTGGTGGGAGTGGGAATCCTTGTCTTTTGGCTGATCTTAGAGGAAATGCTTTCAGCTTTTCACCACTGCATATGAAGTTGATGGTAGGTTTGTCATATATGGCCTTTTTTATGTTGAGGTGTGGTCCCTCTGCACATACTTTGTTGAGAGTTTTATCATGAATTGATGTTGAATATTATCAAAAGCTTTTTATGCATTTGTTGAGATGATCATGTATTTTGTATTCTTCAGTTGGTTAATGTGGTATATTACATTGATTGATTTGTGAATATGGAATCATCTTCCCATCGCTGGACTAAATCCCACTTCATCGTAGTGTATGATGCTTTTAATGTATTGTTGAATTCAGTTTGCTAATATTCTATTGAAGATTTTCTTTCTATGTCCATTAATGATATTGGTCTGTAATTACTTTGTGTGGGTGTGGTGTCTTTCAGAATTGGATATCAGAGTGATGCTGGCCTCATAAAGTGAATTTAGAAGCATTCATTCCTTTTCAATATTTTGCCCCTCCTGTGGTTCCTTCTTCACAGCTTTGGCTTTGAAAAATCTTTTTTGCTAGTCTTCAGTTGTTCACATTGATAATTACTCTGTAAATATTTGTAATTTTGGTGTGCCCATGTATGGAGGTGATCTCAGGGTCTTCCTACTCTACCACTGTGGTTGTACCCAAATCAAATTGGCATTATTAGTCTTTTAATTTTGGCCATTTTGGTGAGTGTGTAGTGTCATTTCTTTGTGGTCTGATTTTGAACTACCCTAGTGACTAATGATTTTGATCATCTACTTATGTGGTAATCGTTCTCTCAAATACCATTTTTTGTAAGGATTTTCTTCAAGACTTTAAGCACTCTTTTTAAACAAAGAGAGCTGCCTTTTTATTGTTGCATTCTTTATATATATTCTGGATACAAGTCCTTTGTCAGAAATATATATTATACATATTTTTATCCAGTCTGTGGCTTACTTTTTCACTTTCTTAACATTATTCTTTTCTCCTATTTTTTTTTTACTCTTTATTTTGAAATAATTATATATTCAATAGAAGTTGGTCAAAATTTACAAGCAGGTCCTTTGTACGCTTTACCACTTTTCCAATGATATCAACTTGCATAACTAAAGAACAATATTGAAACCTAGAAAATGCCTTTGGCACAACAATGCACAGAGCTTGTTCAGATTCCACCAGTTTCACATGCATTTGTGTGTGTATGTGTATTATGAAATTATATCACACATGTAGATTCATGTAACCACAATCACAATGAAGATACAGAACTGATTCATACTTTAAAATACAAGTATGCAATGCTATATATTTTTGACAAATGTTTAAATTATTTCAGCCATGGGAATGCAAGAATTGTAATAATAGCTATACAGCACTCATTTTTTCTTAATCATTAATATCAATTTAATATTTTGAGTGATTTCCTACATCAAACTAAAAATTCCACTTCTCTAAACCATATTTTATTGTTCATTTATGCCAAGGAAAAGAAATCCTCTTAACGAAACTAAAGTTTGTATCAAATATGATTTATTTACTTAACATCTTTGGTTCTAATATTCATAAACATAGCTATTTAAATGTATAACTAATAATACAAGTTTTATTAAGCACTCCTTTATATTCTTTAGAGGTATTTCTTTAAATAGGAGTGTATTCTTTTTGAAATCATGCACAAGAGTAACTGTGATACAGCTGTTAAAGGGCACATGGGGATGGGAAAAAAACCAATGGAAAAAAGACTTTCACATTTTTCTTGTCATTTACCACTCTTTTTTTTGGCCTGAATACAGTGTTGAAGTAAAAAGCTCTCACCCATAACACATCTACTAGATCCATAGGACCCCATTTATTACCTACCAGTGGAGAGCAAGAAGGATGCTACTAGGTGGATGAAGAAGGGACTTTTGAAGCCTGAGGATCTAGCTTTCAACAAGCCCAGAAAGAACTAAATAGTTTTTCCTAAGAGGAACCATATCCACCCAGATGATATAGTATCATCTGAAGAAAGTGCTGATGATTTCTGAACTTCTTTGCTGACTAGGGTGTAATATCATTCACTAGAGATCAAGACCTGTCTTATAATATTAGGGCACTAGAAAGTAGCTTCAGAGATGTTGAGTCTAACTTGAGAAGATCGAACTGCTGGTACCAATTTGTGGACTTCTGTAAATTCCAGAAGTTCAGGAATAAATGCTATTACCCTGCCATCTGTGAGACAGTATTGTCCCAGATGGGATACAGAGATGATCTCTACAAGTCACTCATTTTTGCCTGTGGAATAGGCCAAAGGAACCCTCATACCTATAGTTCTATCTTATATTGACTACTACTTAGTGAGCCTGGTGATATAAATTCCTTTCACATCTTACTACTCCCTTTTTGGTCTGATAGAACCAGTGTTTATTTCCCTACCCGTTTTGAACAGTGTATTTTTCACAAACCCAGGTTTTCAAGAAATTCTTCAAATATTTTATCCTATGGTAAAAACCAGACCCAAGACATTTTTTTTTCTCTTGAGAGGGAAAAATAATTCTTTTATATTATTTTGCTGGTGTATGTACAAACAAAAAAGGCTATTCATCAAGTTATTTTCAGAAATCTACCTTTTATTTCTACATATATAATGCACTATATTTTAAATGCATTATATAAAAATATTGATAGAAAAATAGAATGATTTTTCCCCTTTCTTACAGAATATGTATCTATCAAAAGCTTAATTTATTAAAGAATAAAAAATCATTTTGGGGTTGTCACAGGCTTTGAATTCTTGTGATTCTAATTTATATCAATAAGAAGCCTGGTCTGTTGGGACAGAAATTCAATTAACAGTGCATGTACCTTGATGTTAGAATGAGCTTTGCCTTAGTTTCCTGAGACTTTTGGAAAAATCACCAAATCTGATATGCTTTAGTTTGAAGGAGTGCCTGTCTTGAAGGGGATTTATAAGAAACAGACTTCTGGAAATGGGTCCAACAAAAAGCAATGTATAGTGATGACAGATCACACCCAGCAGGTGGCTCGGGATGATGCCAATAGAAGCCCTAAGGGACAGAAAATTGTTGTCAGACATTCGTCTGTTGATTCACTGAGACCTTGGAAAGCAATCATTGTGAACTAATCATTGTCATCTGCTTCTAGTGATTATTAGTTGAGGAGAACTTTGAGAAACCCCAAATGGAAAAGTCTCTGAACACTTACACCCTGGAAAAGTAATCTAAGTATGTAGTTCACATTTTGTTTCAACCTAAACTCTTACACAAAATCCAAGTTTAGAAAACTAACAAAAACAGATCAGTTTTTGCAATGGGAGAGGTCCTGAAACCCAACTTCTCAGCTTAACAGCATCAACTTGTTGGGTTCTTCTTAGAGATCTTAGAGTATAAAAATACTTTTCTGGAGGATTACTTATTATTGGTAAGATCATTTCCATGTATTCATTGTTACTCAGTGTGTGTCTTCCTACTGAGCTACTTTAACATCACCTATGACTTTTTTCGGTGAGATATTTTTGATGATTAACAGATACTCAGTGAGCAATCACAAATGTTGAGAGACCCAGGAAGGTGACCTCTGAAGTACTGCATATTGAATACACTTTTTGCAACAACAGAATATCAGTCTACACCCACCCTTTGCCATATTCATGGCCTATGGAGAGCAGTCCTGGAGCCATGCTTTCCCAAGAGTTCTTCCAAGAATAAGGACAACACCTTTTGTTTCCTTTCAATATCAGATTCATTTGATTATATTTCACTTTTGAACAGTATCATATTCTTCTCTGGAATATAGCATTTGGGGTTTTTTTTCCCTATTATTTCTCCTACTTTATAAATATTTGAGGGCATATTTGATTTCTGGAAGCACCTACAACTCTCTTGCTTATGGCAGATTCTCAATGAATGTTTATAGTGGTAAGGAGGTGGGATTTGATGACAGAAACATTGGGTTTGAATATAGCAGCTACATAAGTTAGCTGCATAACTTTGGTCAAGTCAATCCACTACATTATTTTTCAGTCCTTAGCTAAAAAGTAGCTAATGAGGATAATAATTCTAAGCTGGGGGGTGGGGGGAGGTTGTGAGGATTAGAAATAAGTTTTACATAACATCTAGTATATTATCTGGTACATAGTAACCCTCTGAAATTCTAGTTGCTTTATTTTTTATGAATATTGTCAAGGTCATTGCTGAATTACCTCATCATACCTAATTCAGTTTAATAAATGCTGTTAGCCTAGAGGATGTATCTTTATTTTTAGCTAGACATGAGATGCTTGAGCAAGAATAATTTCTTTAATGTTTGGCTAACTTTATTTGTGCAAGAGAAAAATACTAACATGTGCTGGAGCACTAGAAAAATTCAGTTCCATGAAGCCTTAGGAACACTTCAAGGGAATGAACCAACACACAGCCATAGGTAGTGTCACTAAACCTCAAATTATTTGCACCCTTGTATTAAATGACACAAGGGTAAAACACAATACCTAATAAGTTATTTATTTATTTATTTATTTTCTGTGGGTTTGTCATATATGGCCTTTATTATGTTGAGGTAGGTTCCCTCTATGCCCACTTTCTGGAGAGTTTTTATCATAAATGGGTGTTGAATTTTGTCAAAAGATTTTTCTGCATCTATTGAGATGATCATATGGTTTTTCCTTCAATTTGTTAATATGGTTTACACATTGATTGATTTGCATATATTGAAGAATCCTTGCATCCCTGGGATAAATCCCACTTGATCATGGTGTATGATCCTTTTAATGTGCTGTTGGATTCTGTTTGCTAGTATTTTGTTGAGGATTTTTGCATCTATATTCATCAGTGATACTGGTCTGTAATTTTCTTTTTTTGTAGTATCTTTGTCTGGTTTTGGTATCAGGGTGATGGTGGCCTCATAGAATGAGTTTGGGAGTGTTCCTTCCTCTGCAATTTTTTGGAAGAGTTTGAGAAGGATGGGTGTTAGCTCTTCTCTAAATGTTTGATAGAATTCACCTGTGAAGCCATCTGGTCCTGGACTTTTGTTTGTTGGAAGATTTTTAATCACAGTTTCAATTTCATTGCTTGTGATTGGTCTGTTCATATTTTCTATTTCTTCCTGGTTCAGTCTTGGAAGGTTATACCTTTTAAGAATTTGTCCATTTCTTCCAGTGTCCATTTTATTGGCATAGAATTGCTTGTAGTAGTCTCTTAGGATGCTTTGTATTTCTGTGGTGTCTATTGTAACTTCTCTTTTTCATTTCTAATTTTATTGATTTGAGTCCTCTCCCTCTTTTTCTTGATGAGTCTGGCTAATGGTTTATCAATTTTGTTTATCTTCTCAAAGAACCAGCTTTTAGTTTTATTGATCTTTGCAATTGTTTTCTTTGTTTCTATTTCATTTATTTCTTCTCTGATCTTTATGATTTATTTCCTTCTAGTAACTTTAGGTTTTGTTTGTTCTTCTTTCTCTAGTTCCTATAGGTGTAAAGTTAGATTGTTTATTTGAGATGTTTGTTGTTTCTTGAGGTAGGCTTGTATTGCTATAAACTTCCCTCTTAGAACTGTTTTGCTGCATCCCAGAGGTTTTGGATCATTGTGTTTTCATTGTCATTTGTCCCTAGGTATTTTTTGATTTCCTCTTTGATTTCCTCAGTGATTTCTTGATTATTTAGTAACGTATTGTTTATCCTCCATGTGTTTGTGTTTTTTACGTTTTTTTCCCTGTAATTGATTTCTAATCTCATAGTGCTGTGGTCAGAAAAGATGCTTGATGTGATTTCAATTTTCTTAAATTTACTGAGGCTTGATTTGTGACCCAAGATGTGATATATCCTGGAGGATGTTTTGTGCGCACTTGAGAAGAAAGTGTAATCTGCTGTGTTTGGATGGAATGCCCTATAAATATCAATTAAATCTATATGGTCTATTGTGTCATTTAAAGCTTCTGTTTCCTTGTTAATTTTCTGTTTGGGTGATCTGTCCATTGGTGTAAGTGAGGTGTTAAAGTCCCCCATTATTATTGTGTTACTGTTGATTTCCTCTTTTATAGCTGTTAGCAGTTGCCTTATGTATCGAGGTGCTCCTATGTTGGGTGCATATATATTTATAATTGTTATATCTTCTTCTTGGATTGATCCCTTGATCATTATGTAGTGTCCTTCCCTGTCTCTTGTAACATTCTATATTTTAAAGTCTATTTTATCTGATATGAGTATTGCTACACCAGCTTCCTTCTGATTTCCATTTGCATCGAATATCTTTTTCCATCCCCTCACTTTCAGTCTGTATGTGTCCCTAGGTCTGAAGTGGGTCTCTTGTAGACAGCATATAGATGGGTCTTGTTTTTGTATCCATTCAGCGAGCCTGTGTCTTTTGGTTGGAGCTTTGAATCCATTCACGTTTAAGGTAATTATCGATATGTATGTTCCTATGATCATTTTCTTAATCGTTTTGGGTTTGTTTTTGTAGGTCCTTTTCTTCTCTTGTGTTTCCCACTTAGAGAAGTTCCTTTACCATTTGTTGTAAAGCTGGTTTGGTGGTGCTGAATTCTCTTAGATTTTGCTTGTCTGTAAAGCTTTTGATTTCTCCAGCGAATCTGAATGAGATCTTTGCTGGGTAGAGTAATCTTGGTTGTAGTTTCTTCCCTATCATCACTTTAAATACGTCATGCCATTCTCTTCTGGCTTGTAGAGTTTCTGCTGAGAAATCAGCTCTTAACCTTATGGGAGTTCCCTTTTATGTTATTTGTTGTTTTGCCCTTGCTGCTTTCAATAATATTTCTTTGTCTTTAATTTTTGCCAATTTGATTACTATGTGTCTTGGTATGTTTCTCCTTGGGTTTATCCTGTATGGGACTCTCTGCGCTTCCTGGACTTGGGTGGCTATTTCTTTTTCCATGTTAGGGAAGTTTTTGACTATAATCTCTTCAAATATTTTCTTGGGTCCTTTCTCTCTCTCTTCTCCTTCTGGGACCCCTATAATGCGAATGTTGTTGTGTTTAATGTTGTTCCAGAAGTCTCTTAGGCTGTCTTCATTTCTTTTCATTCTTTTTTATTTATTCTGTTCTGCAGCAGTGAATTCCACCATTCTGTCTTCCAGGTCACTTATCTGTTCTTCTGCCTCAGTTATTCTGCTATTGATTCCTTCTAATGTATTTTTCATTTCAGTTATTGTATTGTTCATCTCTGTTTGTTTGTTCTTTAATTCCTCTAGGTGTTTGTTAAACATTTCTTGCACCTTCTCGATCTTTGCCTCCATTCTTTTTCCGAGGTCCTGGATCATCTTCACTATCATTATTCTGAATTCTTTTTCTGGAAGGTTGCCTATGTCCACTTCATTTAGTTGTGTTTCTGGGGTTTTATTTTGTTCCTTCATCTGGTACATAGCCCTCTGCTTTTCATCTTGTCTATCTTTCTGTGAATGTGGTTTTTGTTCCACAGGCTGCAGGATTGTAGTTCTTCTAGCTTCTGCTCCAATACCTAATAAGTTCTTTAAAATAGACTTTTTATTTTATAGTTGGAATCATCCTAGAATATCAGATTAATTAGATTAATTCTAACCTATTTTCTATTTTGTCAATTTCCCTGAAATAGTAGCTAAAGTTTATGCTTGGTAATGTAATGTAATAAAGTGTATTATGCCCCTGACACATATGAAAATAACTTTAAGGCAGCTTTTCAGTTGAGCATTAACACAATACATTAATGAGTATGACTTAAGTATAGAATCAACCGAGTAGTGCTAATATGTCATTTGCTAAAGTGGCAGAGGGCATAGGATCAGATGTCAACCGATAGGTGTACATAGAGATATGCAACATAAATAAGCTATCTAGAGCTACCAAATGTAACATATCCTGAAACTTTATATCATCTGAATCTTTGATAATTACAGCTTTATATTATTATCTGCACCATTTATTATAACACATATTAAGAAAGACTTCTTTGGAGCAGAGAGCTCTGACACTGTTTTATCAACCTCCTTCCATTGTCTTGACCCTGAGCCATCAAACTACTCCCCTTAAGTTGAACTATTTTGAGGTAAGTGCTTCAGAGAAAATTCGAATTCAGCTGTTGACCTTGGCAGTGGTCCTAGCTTCACATGCTAACTTGTGAAAGATAGTTAAACTAGAACAAACTTCCCATCTTGACAGATGTTCTATAAGTTACATGATTTGTATCATACACAGAAGACCTTCAGGGTATGCTATCTATTTAAATTTTAAAGTGGTTCTATACTTCAGGCAAACAAATGCAGTACTCTAGTATTTCTTTTGGCTCTCATAAGGCCCATTAAACCAGTGCAATTTGTTTTTAGATTGGGAAAATGGCTTGATTTTATAAGAATTTCCATTTCATCCCCCTCACTTTGCTCCATTCACAGAGCAGCTGTTAGCAACAGTAAATGTGGGAATTTTTGTTATCAGGACATAATAAACAACCTCACTCTCTAGCAAAGCTGAAGAAGTGGTGTAAGAAGTCTCAATCCCATCAGGTTGCAAAAGTGGCAGGATATTCTGCATGTATGACACACTCTGAGTATTCACTGAGCAACCTGCTGGGAAAATAGAAAGTCCTAACAGTGAATACAGAAACAACAGCCACAAAAATCACAAAATCAAGCTTTCATATATCCGGATTTTAAAAAAGGAAAATGGTGGGAAAACAGAGAAATCAGATTTCATATATGATAGCAAATCTAATGAGATTTTGAAGTAATTTATTTTTTTAATTTGAGATCTTTTGATTCTAGAATTAAGGGAAACCAAAGGCACAACTAACTGCTGGACAACCATCAACAAAAAAGACTGGAACTTACCAAAAAAGATATTCTACATGCAAAGATGAAGAAGCCACAGTGAGATGGTAGGAGGGGCACTTTCACAATATAATCAAATTCCATACACACAGGGTGGATGACACACAAACTGGAAAATAATTATATCACAGAGGTTCTCCCAGAGGAGTGAGACTTCTGAGCCCCATATCAGGCTCCCCAGCCTGGGTGTTTGGCATTGGGAGGAGGGGCCTCCAGAGCTTTTGGCTTTGAAGGACGGGGGCTTGAGTACAGGAGCTCCACAGGACTTGGGGAAACAGAGACTCCACTCTTGGAGGGCACACACAAGGTTTCACATGCACTGGAACCCAGGACAAAGCAGAGACTCCATAGGAGCCTGGGCCAGACCCACCTGTGGGTCTTGGAGGTCTCCTGGGTAGGGAGGGGTCATCTGTGGCTCACTGTGGGGGCAAGGACACTGGTGATAGAGGCCCCAGGGAATATTCATTGGCATGAGCTGTCCCAGAGGTTGACATTTTGGCACTGAGACCTGGTCCCACCCAACAGCAGGCTCCAGTGCTGGGGTGCTTCAGGCCAAACAACCAACAGGGTGGGAACACAACCCCACCCATCAGCAGACAGGCTGCTTAAAGTTGTCCTGAGCCCACAGCCATGTCTAAACACACCCCACTGACATGGTCCTGCCCAACAGAGGAACAAGACCTGCCACCCACCAGTGGCAGTCCAGGGGTTAGGACTCCATGCTCTCACTGCTGAGGACCCAGGTTCAATCTCTGGTAGGGGAACTAAGATCCCACAAGCTGCACAACATGGCCAAAAAAAAAAAAAAAATCATGTCCATCCCACCAGGAAGTCTGCACAAGCCCCTGGACCAGCTTCACCCACCAGGGGCCAGACACCAGAATCAAGAGGAACTACAATCCTAGAGCCTGAAGAATGAAGACCATAAACACAGAAAGTTAGACAAAATGAAATGGCAGAGAAATATGTTCCAGACAAAGGAACAAGATAATACCGCAGAAGAACAACTAAGTTAAGTGAAGATAGGTAATCTGCCTGGAAAAAAATTCAGAGTAATGATAGTAAAGGTGATCCAAGATCTTGGAAAAAGAATGGAGGCACAGACTGAGAAGATACAAGAAATGTTTTAAAAAGAGCTAGAAGATTTAAAGAACAAACAAACAGAAATGAACAATACAATAACCAAAATGAAAAACACACTAGAAGGAATCAACAGCATAGCAGAATAAGTGAGGCAGAAGAACGAATAAATGGGCTGGAAGACAGATTGGTGGAAATCACTGCTGCAGAACATAATAAAGAAAAAAGAATGAATAGAATTAAGGGAGAAATTAAGTAAATCTTATGCTCTAAATTGACTGCAGGAGTGGAAGAATGACTAAGATTGAGAGAAATGAATTGGGGTGGTAAGTATGGTCAATGATGCTGGGTACAAGGGGTGATAGGCAAGATAAATCCAGCAAAGATGGGTAGATGTGTTAGAGATGAAAATTATGGATGAATTTAGAGCAGCATATGAGGTCATAATTAACATTTACCTGGAAATAATATGAATATAAAATCTATGTTATATAAATATGATTCTCATTGAAGAAGAGAATAGAGTCAAAAATGCAATAAGAAGGGAATGGTGCCAAATGTAAAGGAAATGTTCTGCTAAGTAAAATTGTAGAGGGCTATACTAGCTGAAATATCCCTTTCAACTTTGCCTAGCAGAAAGACAAATAGGGTTTAGGATATGGACTGTAGTAATACTTTGGATACTAACAATGTGGATACAAGGAAACCAATTTCATGCCTTTGAACTCCATATAACAATATCTACTTTTTCCAATTAATTAAAAAATATTATTTGAACACCAATTATATGTCCAAAGCTAGTGGCACCAGGGTTAGGTAGTATTAGGGGACTCATGGGAACAAAGGAAATAAGGAATTGAAAGATACTGAGCTTGTCAGCTGGTTGGGGAAACATAAAACAAACAGAAAGAACAGTTGAGAAATATGATAATGCTTATGCCTAATGCTATAGGACTAATTTTTCTGTATCTAAGGAATGAGTTTAGGACAAAGTAAAACAATATTCTTTTAAATTAAAGATGTTAAATATACATGGAGTGAACTGGACTCAAAAAGAGCTGGACTAATTTCCTTCTAATAGCTGTGTGAGTGAGGGTGGGTCATTTATCTCTCTAAGCTTCTATTTCTTATCCATAAAACAGGAATAGTATCATTCTTTTTAGAGTTGTTCTGTAGTTTAATACGTTAATGCACTTACAACATTAAACATTTATGCCTGGAACCTAATAAACATTAATTAAATGACACTTTAAAATTTGCTAGTGGAATTATAATAATAAAAATGGAATAAAACAAATAACATGCCTATTTTACATTTACAAAGTATTGGATCCTTTTATTCTTTTACCTTGCTTGACCCAATGGATATATATTATTAAAAAGTCACAATAATCAAACTAGAGAAAGGTAAGTTTGCCTGCTATATATCCATATAAAAATCCATAGCTTCCAGTTAACAACTCTGTATGCCATGGCTGATGTGTGTTATCTAATAATTTATTATTCAAAGCTACAATTAAATCAATTATTTTCCATTTCATCAATTTTATTTATTTATTTGGCTGCATCAGGTCTTAGTTGTGGCACGCGGGATCTTCATTGCAGCGTGCAGGATCTTTTGTTGCAGCATGTGGACTCTTAGTTGCTGCATGCGGGATTTAGTTCCCGTAACAGGGATCAAACCCGGGCCCCCTGCATTGGGAGCATGGAGTCTTATTCACTGGACCACCAGGGAAGTCACCCCATTTCATCAATTTTAATGAAACAATTATACTCAACAGAAAATTCGATCTTTATAAGCATCTCACTTTCATGTGTCTTCAACTATCCTACACTTACTTCTAAGTAGCCTATAAAATTAACACAGGAATACTATAAGACTGCATGGATTATTTAATGCCATTTTGACACTGATTATCTATTTGTTTATCCCTATTTTTTCCTGGTTTTCTGTTTAATCTCTTTTCTCTTTTTCCTTCCATCTCTTTTGAGGAGAATTAAGCTTTCATTTTTTCAAATGATGTGGTCAGATTGAGGTAGGGGGCTTCTATTGAAAATTACTAAAATTTACTAAAAATTACTCATAGGAGGATCAACCCTCACACATATTGAAAAGACAATAAATCCTAACAGACATCCTCCCCTCCTCACTTAAAATGACAAGAGACTTAGGAAAGGTTGTGGAAACACATTTGCCAACACTGAGAGTTGGACACTCAATACTTGGGTAAACACTATTGATCACAGTGTTTTGGTTTGTTGTTAGGATGTAATGCCTCTAACTCTATTGATTGAAAGACTTGATCTGATTTTATAGGTAACTATCCTCTTCTATTCCTTTCACTTCATCTGTATTTCTTTTAGAAATCCCCACTCAATTAAAGAAGATGTCTTTTTTCCCCCAGTTTTATGGAGGTCTAGATGACAAAACTGTAAGATATTTAAAGTGTACATGGTGATGATTTGATATACATACACATTGTAAAAGGGTTCCCCCGAACTTAATTAACACATCCAACATCTCACATATTTACTTTTTCTGAATGTGTGTGTGAGAAACACTTAAGTTCTACTCTCAGGAAATTTCAATTATATAATACAGTATTATCAACCAACTATAGTCACAATGTTAAACATTAGATCCTCAGACCTATTCATTTTATAACTGAAAGTTATATGTTACCAGCCTCTGCCTTTTCCCCCCACCTCATGGCAACCACCATTATACATGTGAGTATACAGATATCTCTTCAAGATAATGGTTTCATTTCATTTGGACATATACCCAACACCAGTGAGATATCACATCATACTGTTAGTATGTCTATCATCAAAAAGACAAGAGATAACAAAAGCTGGCAAAAAGGTGGAGAAAAGGGAACCCTTGTTGGTGGGAAAGTAAACTGGTACAGCTACTATGGAAAGTAGTATGGAGGCTCCTCAAGAAATTAAAAATAGAAGTACTACATGATCCAGTAATCCAATTTCAGGATATATATCCAGAGGATGTCTTTTGTAGAATGGAAAACTGCTAGCATACTACCTGTCACGTATTTGTCTGGTCTTGACTCCATCTGGGGGGAATCATTTAATAATACATAGGTCAGATATTGAATATTTTTTACTTTGCTGGCATACAGTCTCTGCCACCAACTACTCAAATCTACCATTGTAGCACAAAAGCAGTCATAGAGAGTACATAAATGAATAGGTGTGCCTGTGTTCCAATAAAACCTTCTTCACAAAAACAGGCAGCCAGCCACATGTTTGCTGTTTCCTGAGATAGACTATCATAACCTTATTTGGTACTTTTGAAAGTAAGGTAAATGCTATAAACTTGACATCAAGTATCTGAGACATGTCACATCTTTTTTAATACTCTACCATAATTTTGTTATAGTTAGATAAAGCAGTTAATTTATGTTCTTATATATTTTCATCTGTTTACATATTTAATTATTCAACAAGCGCCCGTGAAGTAACAATCAAGTTCCAAACATTGGATCTTGTGCCAAGACAACAACGATGAATAAGGCATAATCCCTTTCCAAATGGAAACAAACAAAAACATGTTCTTTTAATGCTTTGTCTGCATTCATATGCAAGGAGAGCAGGGTTATGAATCTACAGAAAAATGAATGGGCACTCAATATCCACAGCTGTGGTAGATTGCAATAATCATCACAATATTTGGCAACTTTCCCACCGTCAAAAGGTGGAATCTCTTTGTCCAGCCCTTGAATCAAGCCTTGGCCATGTGATTTGCTCTGATAACAGCACACTGACAAATGAGATATAAGCAGAAGCTTCAAATGTTCTTCAGAATTGGAGCTTATCCTTTCTTGTTGCTCTTTTGGTTCAGAGACTACCATGTGAAGAAGGACAACATACTGGAGGATAAGAGATCATTTGGAGCAGAAAAGAGCCATTACAGCTGAGACTCCCTAGATTGACCACTCTGCCAACAACAGATGTGTGAGACCATTCTAAGCCATCCAACCTCAGCTGAAACTTCTATCAACCATAAATATCAGAGAAGCTGGCACAGACCAAATAAACAATCCAGCTGACCCACACAATCTTAAGAAATAATAACTTTTTAAAAATCATTAAGTTTCATCATGGTTTTTTATACATCCAAAGATAACTGACATAATAGCCACTGTTTTATCACTTGGAACACACATGTAATACATTGGCATATCCACATGTATGTTCATTTTTATGTGTGTGTAGTATTTATATTCACATAACAATCATACTCACAGCTTTCTATTATTTTATAACTCTTTAATGTACACTCCAGCTCTGTTAAATTGAGATATTTTATAAAAAATGGTAATTAATGTAATATACAATATTATTGACATCTTTAAATTGCATTCTTCAGCTACTGAGAGAGGGTCTGTTTTCAAGGGGAAAAAAAAGAACGAAGAAACAGACAGTGCATGAACTTTTGCCCCAAATTAAAATGTGTAACATTTTAAAATATGTGATGTATCATATGTCACCTTGGCTTCTATTACTACAGTAATTCATAACATTTCAGCATGCCAACAAAAGTTAGTAGTCCGTACAATATGGTCTTCACTCCACTGGAATTTGTCATTGCTTTATATTATATTACTCTGTGTTAGTAAAGGCATGAATTTTTTGACCATTTGGAGGGCCAATAATTCCTATAGTTCAGTCGGTAACAATTCCTATGGTAAGTTCTAATGAGACTCAAGGGCTTTTAACAAATAATGCCCCCATAAAAGGTGAGCAATTCTTCCTTTGTCACAGTAGAAGACAATATAACAAATACAAGGCACATCTTCACTTAGCAATAAATTTCAATTCTTGAGCTACTGGATGCCCTATATCCCAGAAGAGAATCACAAATTAAAAAACAAAGTGCTCATCTGCATGACAACCAACTCCACAGCACCTAAGAGCTTTGTGGACTCTCTTAGGGGGGACTGCTCTCTCCTCCACTGCCCCATTCAATTCCCAACATGGGGCTTCCCATTTTTTTCTGCTTCTGCAAATAAGCCCAGGTTTTCCTTAGGATTGAACTCTAAGAAGAGCATCCTTTCTGATGTCCCTCCATTTGTTTTTTTGTTTGTTCTTGGAAAGACAATATATTTGCCTTGAATTTGGTTTTTGGTTTTCTGTTTGTTTTTTTGTTTTGGATATGACAGTCATGCTTTATTCATTTCCTTCATGTCAGAACAATTCTCTGTATCTGAGCCCAAAACAAAACAAACAAAACAAAAAACTCCAAAACAAGAAAACCCTAGCCTCATTAAGGCATTTTAGGACATATGTTTTTCAGAGAAGAAACTAAGCTCCAAATTCTTCCTTTAGTCTATTCTATGAAGATTATCTATCAGTAAGTTAGAGTTAAGGCTATTGGTAACAATGTATGGCTACATGGTGGCTTTCCAAGAGTGGTAATGGAGACAAGTAAGAATGGTCATCAGTCTGTGTTGCTTTTAGTTTTCCTCCTTTTTCCTATTTTCAGTATCCAAAATATATTTTTCTACTACTATTTGAAAAGAAACCAACTGCTTCACCAAGACGCTTGTAATTTCTCAAGCAAGATGTCCAATTTCCTCTTTATTCTCTTCCAGCACTATATGATGAGATTTTTAGAATATGTTCACTTTTTTATTGAAGTATAGTTGATTTACAAAGTTATATTAGTTTCAGGCATACAGCATAGTGATTTAATATTTTTATAGGTTATACTCCATTTTAAGTTATAAAATATTGGCTATATTCCCTGGGCTGTACATTACATCTTTATATCTTACTAATTTTATACCAGTAGTTTGTAGCTCTTAAGCCCCTGTCCCTGTATTGTCTCTCACCCCACCCCATCCACACTGATAACCATTAGTTTGTTCTCTGTATCTATGAGTCTCTCTTTTGTTATATTCGTTTGTTTTATTTTTTAATTTCCACATATAAGGGAAAGCATACAGTATTTGTCTTTCTCTGTCTGACTTAGTTCACTAAGCAAGATACCCTCCAGGTCCATCCATGTTCTTGCAAATGGAAAAATTTTATTCTTTTTTATGGCTAAGTAATATTCCATTGTATATCTATACACTACATCTTCTTTAACCATTTATCTGTTGTTGGACACTTAGGTTGCTTTCACATCTTGTCTATTAAATAATGCTGCTATGAATATTGGGGTGCATATATCTTTTCAGCTTAGTGTTTTGGCTTTCTTTGGGTATATACCCAAGAGTGGAATTGCTGGATCATATGGTAGTTCTATTTTTAGTTTTTTGAAGAACCTCCATACTGTTTTTCATAGTGGCTGCACCAATTTACATTTCCACCAACAGTGTACTAGGGTTCCATTTTCTTCACATCCTCATCAACATTTATCATTTGTTGTCTTTTTGATGATACCCATTCTGACAGGTGTGAGGTGTTATCTCATTGTGGTTTTGATTTGCATTTTCCTGATGATTAGTGATTTGAATATCTTTTCATGTGCCTATTGGTCATCTGTGTGTCTTCTTTGGAAATATGTCTATTCAGGTCTTCTGCCTGTTCTTAGTTTGGTTATTTTAAAACATTGAGTTGTATGATAACCCCATATCAGATATATCATTCGCAAACATTTCCCACCATTCAATAGGTTGTATTTTCTTTTTGTCAGTGGTTTCCTTTGCTGTGCAAAAGCTTTTACATTTACTTAGATCTCATTTCTTTATTTTTGGTTTTGTTGATCTTGCCTGAGGAGACAGATCAAAAAATATTTCTAAGACTTATGTCAAAGAGTGTACTGCTAATATTTTATTCTAGGAGTTTTATGGGTCTGGTCTTACATATAGGTCTTTAATCCATTTTGAGTTTATTTTTGTATATGTTGTGAGAAAATGTTCTAATTTTATTCATCTACATGAAGCTGTCCAGTTTTCCCAACACCATTTATTGAAAAAACAAACAAACTATCTTTTCTCCATGGTATACTTTTGCCTCCTTTGTTGAAGATTATTTGAGCATATTTGACCATATCTGGACTCGCTATTCTGTTCCACTGATCCGTGTGTCTGTTTTTGTGCTGGTGCCATACTGTTTCGATTACTACAGCTTTGTAGTAGAGTCTGAAGTCAGGGAACTTGACACCTACAGCTTTTTTTTTCTCAAGATTTCTTTCGATATTTGAAGTCTTTTGTGGTTCCACATAAATTTTAGGATTATTTATTCTGGTTCTGTGAAAAATGTCATGGATATTTTGATAGAGATTGCATTAAATTTGTAGGTTGCTTTGAGTAGTACAGACATTTTAACAGTAGTATGTGTTCCATTTTAACACAGAATATCTTTCCATTTATTTGTATACTTCAGTTTCCTTCCTCAGTGTCTCCTAGTTTTCAGAGTATATGTCTGTCAACTCCTTGGTTAAGTTTATTTCTAGGTATTTTACTCTTTTTGATGTACATGGGATTTTCTTCTTGCTTTCTCTTTCTGATAGTTATTACTAATTATTAGTGTATAGAAAAGCAACAGATTTTTGTATATTAATTTTGTATTCTGCAACTTTAGTGAATTCATTTATTAGATCTAATAGTATTTTTTTGGTGGGCACTTCAGGGTTTTCTATATATAGTATCATGTCATCTGCAAATAGTGACAGTTTTACCTCTTCCTTTCCAATTTCAGTGCCATTCTTTTCTTTTACTTGTCTGATTGCTGTGGCTAGAACTTCCAATATTTTATTAAATAGAAATGGTGAGAGTGGGCATCCATGTCTTGTTCCTGATTTTCAAGGAAAATCTTTCATTTTTTCACCATTAAGTGTGATGTTAGCTGTGGGTTTCTCATAAACAGTCAATATTATGTTGAGATATGTTTCCTCTATACCCACTTTGATGAGAATTTTATCATAAATGGATGCTGCATTTTATCAAATGCTTTTTCTGTGTCGACTGAGATGATCATGAGATTTTATCCTTCATTTTGTTAACACGGTGTATCACATTGGTTGATTTACAGATATTGAATCATTTTTTGTGACCATGGAATAAATCCCACTTGATCATGGTGTATGATACTTTTTGTATATTGCTCAATTTGGTTTGCAAATATTTTGTTGAGAATTTTTGCATCTACATTCATCAGAGATATTAGGCTGTAATTTTCTTTTCTTTTCTTTTTTTTTTGTAGCATCTTTATCTGGTTTTACTATTAGGGTAACTGTGGCCTTATAGAATGAATTTAGGAGTGTTCCATCCTCTTCAAATTTTTGGAATAGTTGGAGAAGAATAGGTATTAGCTCTTCATTATATCTTTGGTAAAATTCTGCTGTGAAGCCATACGGTCCTGGACTTTTGTTTTCAGGGAGTTTTTGTTTTGTTTTGTTTTTTTTATTATGAATTCAGTTTCATTCCTGATGACCAGTCTGTTCAGATTATCCATTTCTTCCTGATTAGGTTTTAGAAGATTGTGTGTTTCTAGAAATTTATCCATTTCTTCTAGGTTGTCCAATTTGTTAGCTTATAACTGTTTATAGTATTCCCTTACGATTTTATCTCTGTGATATCAGTTGTGATTTCTCCTCTTTCATTTCTTATTTTGTCTATTTGGGTCCTCTCTTTTTTTCTTAGTGAGCCTGGCTAAAGTCTTACCAATTTTGTTTATCTTCTCAAAGAACCAGCCCTTGATTTCATTGATATTATTATTCTATTTTTTGTTCCCTATTTTTATTTTTATACTGATGTTTATTATTTATTTTCTTCTGTTGGGCTCATGCAGTTGCATTCAGCCAGAAGGTCAAATGATTTGGAATGTTCAAGATAACCTCACTTACATATTTTGGCCATGTTATTTCACCACTAGTCCTTTCATCCTGTATTTAGTTATATTGGCTTCCTTTATACATTAATTTCAGGACCATATTTCAAGCAGGTGAGGGACAAAGATACAAGGTCTTTTAAAATTTATGCTCTGGAACTCATATATCATTACTTATGTCATATTATTCTACTGGCCAAAATGAGTGACATTGACAGCTCAGGTTTAGGAGGGTGGAGAAATAGACTCTATCTTTGGATGGGAAAATGGTAGTGTGAATAGAAAGGGATATGCATACCTGGGGCAGAGGAAGTTGTAGTCATTTTAAAAAACATGAATACAAACTTTATGGTATAACCAAGGCAAACACTGCTTATGTTGGAATAAAGATCAACAAATAGTATTACAGGTTGTGTTTACTATCTTTCCAGAATGACTGAGCACAGCATTTCTCAACTGGTGTTCTAGGGGGTGCATTTTTTTTCTACAATATTCACAAAAAGGGCATGAAAATTATTCTCTTCCTCAATGAGGTTGAAAGAGCTATGTATTATATTCTACTCAGAGACTATGAATATTAGCATAATAAAGGCTCTCAATTGAAGGTTAGAAGAGGGATACTGTTGAACTTTGTTTAACTCAGAATTTGAGGAGAAGAATGTGCTACTAGTGTTGACATAAAACAAATAGACTGCCAGATATTTCTCCAGAAATGATGGATTTATTCAGGATCATCAGAGAATTGCGATTTGGGGTCTGCAACTGTGGAGAGCCACATGCAAGTCCCTGCACAGCAAGGGAAGGAGAACACTTTTATAGAGAGGAAAAGGAACTTGAAAGGGCTTATAGTGAACAAGGAGTCCATGGCTTTTCATTGGCTGAGTCCTTTCCAGGAAAGAAGAGGAGTCTTTCTTCTTCCTATTGGGTTCTGCTATCATTGCAGTTTGTGAGAGTTCCCCCTTCTGATCTCCCAACTCAATTTAATTAAGGTTTCTGTTTATTAAGGTTTACACTAGCTATCCTTATCCTTAATGTATTATGACCAAAAGAGTATTCTGGTTTGAAAATTGCTGGGATAGATAAACAGGAAATCTTTGCAAAAATGGAAAAACAGTTTAGCAGGCACAATTAGCATCATCTTGATCAATAACTAAAAAACCAAGTGTCAATAAGTGTAGACATAACTATGAATTAGTAATACAAAGTATAACTTTTCTACTCTGTTTCCTGTTAGACTGGAAAAATCCTTCCCCTACTTTCATTCATCATCTATTCTTTATATTTTAATAAGATAACTGTGAAGGATTCATTGAGTTAAAAGACCCTGCTATTGAATTTTTTTCAAACCAGTTTTGAGCCAGCATGTATATCATTTAGCAGTATCAAATTATTATTGTAAATTATTTACATATTCCATCTATATAGGGAAGAGACATCTTTTCCTTAGCAACATTCCTTATAGGCTCTTTGAAAATGTGTATATCCACAATAAATTTGGAAAGGACTGCAATTTATCAAAATAAGACATTTTCTCATGCCAAATTTCAAAGCAATGTCACAGTTAGCCATTATTTCCATTTGTGCTCATTAATTACCCATGACATGAAATAAATGTGAATTCAGTAATGGAGGAAATTTACTGGAGCAGATGGCATCTACAATGCTATTTAAATACAAGTACACATTGATGACTGCTTAGTCCTCCATAAACTTAACAAATGAGTACATATAACCATATCTTGCATTTTGTAAACTATTAAAGGTTTGGATTAACATTGTGGAACTATGTAGCTAGTAAAATGTAACATAAAAGAGAGGAAGAAAGGCAAACCCTCACTTTTTCTTAACAAAGGAGAATATTTCCTTTGGAGAAAACTTTTATTGCCTTTAATAATTTTCAACAGTTTGAGATCTCTTACAATATAGCTACACAATATAAGATTTTATTTTCTCACTAAATAAATAGTAATAAGGGAAAAATGAATTCTGTTACCCTAGCAATATCACAGGATCCAGGTTGTTTTTAGAATGCTATTGAGGGGCTCCAAAGTAGAAAATACAGTTTATGTCTACATGAGGTTAGATCATCTCAATTATCTTCTCTGCTTTCTACATTAATGCTCTGTCATTCTTTGTTTGTTTGTTTACTTGAAGCATTATAAAATAATATAGGGATATCAATTTACCCTCATAAATATAAGACAAGTTATATCATTTTAGAATTAATATTTTCCACTGGAACTGTGTATTTTCAGGAAGTTTAAATGGAAAAATTGTAGTAAATGTATCATGTCTTAGGCAATACTCAAGCTAAGACTGAAAGGGAAAATTTAAAAAAAACAAGGAACATAAATTCCACTTCTGGAGATCATGGTGTAACTGGAACCTATTTGCTCCTACATTAAAAAAAAAACTGGGAAACTATATGAAACTGTGATATGTTTCAGACATTGCACAGAAATTAGTACAGGAGAGTGATCCCCAAGAGGAGGAGAACAAACAAGATGAGCCCTTTAATTTCTCCATTTACTGTTTTGTGGGAGTTTGTTGGCCATAGAACAGAGAGACAACAGAGTTCAAAGTGAAGAGGAGTCAAAGCAGCTACAAAACACAGGAAAGAGCACTACAGAGGAAGGAGCTGTATGAAGGTGAGATTGCTGTGTACCAAGAGAGATTCTAGAGATCTGCAGAAGGCCCCCTTTGGTCTTCAGCTGACGTCTGATTAGCAGATGCTTTTGAGACTGAGAAAAGAACACCTGATAGGAGCAGGTGAAGCCACCCTTGGAGCTCAGATAGGGCGAAGGATAGTTTCTGTTCTTTTTTCTTTTAACATCTTTATTGGAGTATAATTGCTTTACAATGGTGTGTTAGTTTCTGCTGTATAACAAAGTGAATCAGCTATATGTATACATATCAGTTATCATGGGAAGCCTCACCCATGGCTCCACATAGTGTAAACAAACATTGCTGATATTTTCCCCCATTTTCCCTAATAACTACAAATTAATATCTTGGGCATTATATATTAAACAAACATAAGAAGACTCTGAAAAGTGGAGAGAGGAGGCAGACTGGCTAGAGATCTCAGGATCTAAGGAACGACATGTGGTAGGTTCCCTGTATATTCTTTTTGCCTCATAGACCTTGAGCTGAGTGTTGAAGAAGCCAGCGACCTGGAAATACGAATGGGCACAGACAAAACAAAGCCTCAACAAAAGCCTGTTCTCTCTAGCTAAAAGATTAGAAAAGGGACAGTCAAGTAAGATGGATAATAACTGTCCCACTCCAGCCAAACACCACACAAAAAAACTGTGGCCCCATCCCCACCCCCAGCAGCAAAGACTGAGTAGAGAGCTTAGACTTCTACCCTTGCTAGGTGTGGCACTGCACCCCGCAAGCCTGCAAGCCTTGTAATTGCCCCAAATGTTAGACTGAAGAAAGAGCCTAGAGACAGTGACAGAGACATCCATGATTTATTGGCTAGGGAATCTTACAAGTCAGAAGCAAAAGGTCCTGGAGCAACACTCCACCATGTACAGCAGATGGCAGGCTGAACATGGCAGTAATCTGCACTGCTGGGGGGTGGGGAGGGTGCAACTGACATCAGGTTGGCTCATCAGTTACCAGGGATACCAGCAGAGGAGCACGTCCCTCATAGCTCCTTGGGTTAATGATCATCATGGAGACAGATGTTTCCCTTTGATAACCTAGCATGGTGGAGCTGTTCTGGTCTAAGGATTAGAACAGTCACCACCTGGGGCAGGGGGGAAACATGTAGGTAGTTACTAATTAAGCAGTCATGTGGGTAAGGTACAAGTGAAGCAGGGACTGGTTAAGTGAGGGATGTACAAAGGGAAGGAGAACCACCATTTTGAGGGGTCTGATCATACATGAGGCAATATCAAGGTACTGCAACATTCTACTGGGGTAGTGTCAGAGAAGGCTGAATAGGAGCTGGGGTGTTTTTCCTCCACCAGGTGGTAAACAAGGCCTCTCTTCTGTGGTGTCCATGGATAACATATGTGGAGCCTGGATTTTCACCTTACATGGTAGTAATGAGACATCCTGCTCCCTCCTTGTTGGAGTGGTAGAAAAGAAGGTCTACTGGAGATTAAGAACTTTTACAACCACCCAGATGTAATGAGGCTACCTCCTCACAGTGTCAGTATAAGCCATGTGGGTATGGGTTCCAGGTGTCCATGGAGTCCACATAGGGAACCTGTATTTCCATTACTTTTTCTATCTCACAGAAATGAGAGGCCATCTCCCTTTCCTTACTAGAGTGGTGTCAGAGGAATGACATCAAAAGAAAATATTTAACTATGATCCAGGGTCTCATAAAACAATACCCCAAATGTCCAGGTTTTATTTGAAAATCACTTTTCATACCAAGAACAAGAAAAATCTAAACTCGAATGAGAAAAGGTAATCAAAGAAGTTACACAGATGTTAGAAATTTTGGATGGTTTTAAAATGGCCATTATAAAATTGGTTCAATGAGCAATTATGAACACACTTGAAACAAATGAAAAAAAAAGTCTTAGCAAAGAAGTAGAAATTCTTAGAAAATCAGTAAAATACACAAAGAAGGACCAAATGGAAATTTTAGAAATAAAAATACATCATCAAAAAAGCAACCCTGTGCTCAATATTAGAATGGAAGGAACAGAGAAAACAATCTGGAAAGTTGAATACAGGACAATAGATATTACTCAATCTGAACAACAGAGAGGAAAATAACTGAGAAAAAAATAACAAAACCTCAGGGACCTGTGGTACCATAACAAAAGATTTAGCATTTGCATCATCAGAATTCCAAGAGAGGAGAAAGAGGATTGAGATGAAAAACTATTCAAAAAATTAATGGCTGAAATTTTCTCAAACTTGGCAAAATACTTAAACCCACCGATTTTTAAAAGCTGTGCAAGCCCCAAACAAGATAAACAAACAAACAAACAAAATGCAAATCATGATCCATCACTGTCAAACTTACGAAAATTAGTGATAAAAAAGCAGTGAGTGAGAAATAAGATCTTACCTGTAAGGGAAAACAATCCAAATGTCAGTAGAGTTTTCATAATAAACCATGGAGGCCAAAAGGAAGTAGCATCAAAATTTTCAAGTGTTGAAGGAAGAGAACTGTTGAGTCAAAATTCTATATCCAGAGAAAATACCCTTCAGGAATAAAGAGAAAAATCAAGATATTATCAACTGAAAAAAAATAAAATAAAACTTCTTCACCATCAGCTCTCTCCCAAAAGAATGGCTAAAGAAATTTGTCTAAACCTAAATAACATGGTTAAAAAAAAGTCTTGAGACATCAAGAAGTAAGAAAAAATAAAAGAAAGAGCAAAAATATGTGAAAATACTATATGAAAGTTAATAAAAAAAGCAGGAGTTGCTGGGTTAATGTGAGATAAAATAGACTGCAGGTGGACTGAGAGGGATGAATAAATTTAATATATGTTATAATGGAGGTATAGTAAATGATAATCATAGAATATAGGTAGTAAACACATGGATATTCACTGTGAACTTTTTGTAATTTTTTTGTACATTTAAAATTTATCATCAATTTTGGGAAATATATCCATTACAAAAATACAATAGAAAAATCAAAGGAATGGTATTGCCTCAGCAGCAGGTCAAAATTAACCATAGATGAAAAGTTGCTGTGGCTCTGCCTAATAAAAGTTAACAGCAAGCCTCCAAAGGATAAGACCATTTCTACATAACTTAACTGTACTTCAGAAACAATACAAAGAATATTTTAAAGAATTCAAAAACATCCAGTATCTAACAAAATAAAACTAACAATACCTGGCAACCAAACAAAAATTATCAGGCATGTGAAGAATAATATATAAGCCATGTTGAAAAATAAGTCAGTCAATAGAAACAGATTCAAATAAGAGATAGATGATAACTTTAGAATACAAGGACATTAAATGAGTGTTTATAGTTATATTTGTTCAAGAAGGTAGAGAACAGCATGAGCCAGTAAAGGAGACAGATGTAAAATATAATAAAGACCCCAATAAATACTAAAAAAATCTGACATTTAATATGGAAAACACACTGATTGGAGTTTACAGACAATTAGACACTATAGAAAAAATGATTAGTAAATTTAAAGGCATAGCAGGAGAAATTATACCAAATGAAACACAAACACTAAATAATAACAACTATGATAAATAATAATAATAAAACAAAGCATCACTGAACTGTGGGACAACTTCAAGTGGCCAAATAAACATGTAAGTGGAGTCTCTGAAGTTTAGAACAGAAAATAATATTTGAATAAATAAGGCTTAAAAATCTTCCAAATTTAATGAAAACTATGAATTCACAGATCCAAGAAAATCAACAAATATTAAGTACAAGAAACATGAATAAAATTCTGCTAAAGCATGTCAAAATCAAGTTGCTTACACTAATAATAAACAGAACATCTTAAAACAACCAGAGAAGACATAATATATACAGAGGAATAAAGAAAACAATGACAGCAGACTTCTTTTTTAAACAATGCAAGGCCAATGACAGTGGAGCAACATACTTAAATGTAAGAAGAAAATCTCTTAGAATTCTGTAACAAGCAAAGTGAAGTAGAGTTCCCTGTGCTACAAAGCAGGTTCTCATTAGTTATCTATTTTATACATACTAGTGTATATATGTCAATCCCAATCTCATCCCACCCCACCACCCTTTCCCCGCTTGGCATCCATACATTTGTTCGCTACATCTGTGTCTCTATTTCTGCCTTGCAAACCAGTTCATCTGTACCATTTTTCTAGATTCCACATATATGCATTAATATACAATAGTTGTTTTCCTCTTTCTGACTTACTTCACTCTGTATGACATTCTATTGTAAAACAAGTATACTCCAATTAAAAAATAATAAATTTAAAAAAATAAAAAAAATAATCTTTTAAAAACAAAGACAATATAAAAATTTTTTCAGACATGCATAAGCTAAAAGAATTTATCATTGCACACCTGTTGTACAAGGAATTTTAGAGGAAGTCTTTCATGCAGAAGAAAATGATGCTAGATAGAAATATGAATTTTTATAAAGGAATGAAGAACAATGGAAATGGTAAATATGTGGGTACTTGTAAAAGATTATTTTATCTTTTAAAACCTCTTTAAAATATGATATGTTTAAAGCAAAAATTATATTGTGGGGTTTAGAATATACATAGAAATAAAACATTTGACTATAATAGCACAAAGGTTAATAATAGGAAAATGGTAGTAACTGTTATAAATTTATTGTACTATGCTTGGAGAATTACAATATTTTTTGAATTATGTGAAGAGTATACATACTGCATGATTCCCTTTGTAAAATAATTCTAGACAATGCAAACAAATCTATAGTAACAGAAATTCAACAGTTGCCTAGGGATTGGAGGGGAGTACATGGGAAGGAAGGATGGATTAAAAAAGTGCAGATGGAGATTCTTGGAGTTGATGGATATATTAAATATCTTAATTATGGAAATGGTTTTATAGATTTATACACAGTTCAAATATGATCAAATTGTACACTTTGAATATGTGCTATTTATTGTATGTCAATCATATCCTGATAAAAGCTATTAATAAAAAGTAAAATAAAACAAAATAAAACACAAGGAGTTTAAATTATCAAAGGAAAAAGTTAATCATTCTCCATTTGAAAAATTTGAAAAAGCTAGTTCCTTGTTTTAAAAACGTTTCAAAATTGAGCATGTATTCATGTCAAGCCCTTTGTATCAAAAGCATTATATAGAGGAACTTCTTTCATATTTATTACATGCATATCAGGAAAGTAAATTTATTATGCTCATTTCATATAGGGGAAAACAGATGTTGGAGAGGCTATGTAAATTGCTCAGGATCACAGAACTAGTGACTTACAAAACCAGAATTCGGACTCATGATCCTTTACTGCCTACTTTATCCTACAAATATTGGGATTTTTCTATAAAATCAAGGTCAAAATCAGTTTTAAGGTGTTTTTTAAGCATGGGTCAAATTTGCATGTCACAGTTTATTTCTTTTTCTTCCTGCAAGCCCCACCGCATCCTCACTGGAACTGATATTAGTATAGAAAAACACTGGTCATTTTAACTTCATTTTTCTTTGTTTCTGGGTAAATAGCTCAATATTCATATATAACCATTTGCTTATTTTGTTCCATTCTTCTGAGAAGCTTATCAAGTTCTTCTCATCTGGTCATTATCATTTGATGTAGAAATTATACTCTGAAAAAATATAATCTGATTATCCATATGAATGGCTCTTTAAATCTGGTAGTTTTGTTGTTCCTTACTTTAAGGAATTTCTTTGCGGGACTGGAAATTATATACCTAAAGTCGTGAATCTGGAACATATTAAAGTACTTGAAAACTGAGGTCAAGGTTCTGACCTAGATCCCTCTCTGTATTTCTTCTTCCTGATTGGGACATAGTATTTGGAAATGAAGCACACACATAATAAAAAATAATCCATTTGATATAAGCTGAAATAAAAAGAGGCTAAACTGAAACAGTTGTTTGCCTTCCAGAAACCTCTGTCTTTGTAGCTAATGATTTTTGTATTGTGATATTAGCCATTTCATCAATCTTCCTAAGACCTTGAAGAATCCTTTCTCATCCCTAGTTTTCATCTTGGATATTCATATTAAGTGTTTTTATTTATTCCGTTAAAACTTTAGCTCAATTTGATTCTTACCCTGTCATCCTGGCCCAGGGCTTTCATACTGAAGTCGGAGGCAGCAGTCTCATCTCTCTGACATAGTTTCATTCTCTCCACAAATATCCTACTGACCATTTCCAGAACAACCATCCTAAGACACGCTAGTTTCCTCAGGTTACCTGATTCTTAAAGATCTTAGAATAACACTGTGATTCATATCTTCTCTAAACTTCATAAAATCCCCCACCTCTGCACCCTCCCACAGCTACATTTAAATTTTTACATATCCACAACTTTTGTCTTTAGCCTGTGACATATCAATTCTCAGGTCCGTGTCTGAGCTCAACCCTTCTCCCCATTAAGGAATTCATCCAACTTATTTTGGGATATCTGAATCCTATCCTTTATTTGATACCTAAATCACTTACATGTAGAATCTAAAATATGACACAAATGAACATATCTACAAAATAGAAACGAACTCACTGACATAGAGAACAGACTTGTGGTTGTTAAGGGGGAGAGGTTGTGTGAGGGATGGATTGGAAATTTGGGATTAGCAGATGCTAACTATAATATTATATATAGAATGGATAAACAACAAGGTCCTACTGTATAGCACAGGGAACTATATTCAATATCCTGTGATAAACCATAATGGAAAAGAATATGAAAAAGAATGCATATATATATGTATAACTGAGTCACATTGTTGTACAGTAGAAATCAATACAACTTTGCAAATCAACTATACTTTAATAAAATAAATTTTAAAAAAAAGAACTTGGCCTGACAAAAAGAATGGGTGGTCAATACGCATGATATTATATTTGGTCAAAAATAATATGTGATTATAAATTGTTGAAGTTAAGATTCTTTCATTCTTTGTAAATTAATTTTTAGCAATACCCAAAATAGTATTTCTAGAAACATTTTGAGAAATAGAAACAGCTTAAACAATAAATTATTTTTCACTTTGATATATAAGATTTGAAGTCAGAATCACTTTTTATTATGTATTTATAAGCCCTACCATGTCCATTCTCCCTCTTTCATCTTCCTGAGAGCTCATTTAATAACATTAGAATTACTCCCAGATTTTATAATAAGCACCACAAAGCCGGATACCAGAAAAATGTCTTCTGACATAATTGAACCAATGGAATAATGTTGGTATTTGTTGAGTCAAAGATCCAACCCAATTTGAGTTTATAAGAATCATAACTCCCAGGAAGGAATCCAAAGATGCTAAAGAGTTTTGTCATATTGCAAATGTTTTCCACAAAAAGAGTAATTTGAACGACAGTTTACTTTGGAAGTTTCTCTCTTCAATACTTTTATTTGATCTACATTAAGCTTTAAATTTACTCCTATTTAAAGATTGAATTTACTTCTATTTAAAGTTCCCTATTGAGAAAAAACAGCAACTACACACACACACAAACACACACACATATGCACACACATGCATGTGTACGCACACATGCATTTTTTAGATTAGTTGAATAAATTACATTTGACTTTATGTACAAATTACTGTGAATGCCTGTCATTCTTTTATTTCAGAGTTTCCTCAATGCTCTGTTTACAATTCTGTTTGGGAAACTAAACTCTCTAAAGTAAATTTTATTGCTCTTCATAAATAATAACTTGAAAAGTTAAGGAAAATTAACCTCACCAAAGAGAAAAGTCCAATAAAATATGAACTGTAAATACTAGAAAGGCAACTCAGCCAAATTATTCTGATACTGCATTATACCTAGATGATTTGTTTTATATTCAGGAGGAATGATTACAAAATATGCACTTCATGAAATTAAAGCATTTTTATTATCAACTATTTATGGCTACCGAATAGGAGACTACATGACCATTTTCTTTGATGTTGCTTGCTAGCCTCTAATCTCTCTCTTATCACTATTCACAAATACATCCAAATTAAGAAACTCAGCTGAGAATGTTTAATAAAACTGGGAAACTGAGAGAATCCTTAAATTTGTCTTTAAAAATATCTTATTTCAGAGATACATGGCAACATGTAAACAACTTTCTGATTCTTCATCTGCTTGGTCTTATTCACAGAGCCAAACATATATTTGTTGGGAATTAATAATACTTAATCTTTGTGTTGTTTTAAGCTCATGGAGAGATGGAATGATAGTTTTTTTCACTACTGTGGCTTTCCAAATATGTTTCTTGAAAATGTGACTGCAAGGATCATCTTGGAATTCATGGAGTTGACTATATACAACCTATCCCTAGACAATATTTTCTTGCCTCAATCTTAATGCTGAATTGGAAGCCTGGGGTTTCAAATCACAGAAGAGAAACAATAAAAGAGAGAATTTAAGTGAAAGAATTCAGTTTAAAGATACTAGCCCTATGGTTATAACAATGTTCCAATATGGTGGGATTAATGATAATCTCAGTTTGGTTTCTGGATTAGTAGTATCATGGATAAAAGATTGTTCTCTGGAGGCACTCAACAGGTTTTCAAATCTTGAGTGGACTTTCCTAAAGGTAACCTTTCCTGTGACTCAGTTTCCTCATACATAAATTGTGCTAATAGATGTCAGTCATTAAGGGGAAAATGCAATGATAAAAATATCTACACAACCTGAGACAAACCAAGAAAGGAGAGTAAAAGAAACAGGAGGGATGTTACATAGAATAAAATAATATGGTAGACATAAATCCAAATATTTTAATAATTGCATAAAATGTAACTGTACTAAATATTCCATTTAAATATAAATATTTTCAGACTGCACTTAAAGTTTCAAAAACTTAACTGTGAGTTGTTTACAAGAGGCACACATAAACATACTGATACAAAACTAATAGAAGAAAGTTGAGGGAAAAATAAGTACTTGACAAACTATATCCAAAAGAAAGGCTGTGCAGCCATGTCAACATCTCATGAACTAAGCTTTAGTGCAGAAAAGATACTAGAGGTAAGAAGAGGAATTCCAAATGGTAAAGATTCACCAGGGACGTATAACCATTAAAAATTTGTATATACCCAATAAAATGCAGAAAGCAAAAAATGATAGATCTATGAGAAGAAATAATGAACCCCACAAATACAGTGGGAGATTTAAACAAGCCTCTTTCAACATTGTAGAGAACATGATGGAAAAGTCAACATAATATGATCATAAAATACAAGAAAATAGATATTACTAGTGAATAGAAATCCCTAAAAATTCCTGATACAATAATTAATGTCTATGAAAAAGAATTTATTTTATCACTTATACCAAAATATGGTATCTTCTGTTTGAGGTTGTATAATAAAATAGTCAAGACAACTCAGCATTGTCATACACTAGACACAACGTGAACTAGACATCAGTGCCAAGTTTGGAGTAGCTATGTATCATTCAATAAGATTAGTTTACAAGGCCTGAAAATAAAATCTTTTGAGACCTCACCCCCTCCATCCTTTCTACACTCTTGTTCACTTTGTGAACATGCTGTGTCAAACTCTCCTGCATTCCATCAGTAAGTCAACAAAGTCAGACCCATTAGCTTAGCACAATTTTTAATAAAAGAACATTTATTATTGCTTCCCCCACTGTTTCTTAAGGCAAGATTCTATCAATAACGGACTATTCCATATTCCAGTTTTTGGCTTTATTACTTTCCAGCTAAAACTTAATCAAGATTTAAGGTCAACGAATAGAGAGTTTGCCTAGCTCTTGAGAGAGTAAGAGCAAAAGATAAATGTGACTTGGGAAGATTCTTATCATGGCCATTAGGATTATAAAAAATAAAATAACAGCTAGATGTTTAAAGACTTTATTTTAACAATGGAATTGCCTGGCTTGCTTACAATTTGGAAAAGTAAACCCAGCTAGGGCCAGTCAATGCAATTTTAAAAAAAGGGAAAACTTGATTGTTTTTCCATGCATGAAGACACTAAGAAAACTAAGTCTTTCCCTTTTTGTCCAAGTATTGGTTGTAATTATAGATAGGAGTGATTCTTAGTT